>NC_054385.1:100197752-100797752 GCF_017654675.1 Xenopus laevis
TTTTTATTATTTTAGTAATGCAAGAAAAGTAATGAAAATTGTTATTGTTCTTTATAAAAGGAAACAATTACCGTCCTGAAAATAAATGTATATGAATTACTTGTCTGCTTTTCTAGGCTTGCTGTTTGTAAACTACTCTATAAGTGTTACTAGACCTAACTAATATCTTGTTCTATAGACGGGAGAGCTGGTGCGCATTTACAAAGGTCATAACCATGCAGTGACGGTGGTTTGCATCTTGGGAAAAGTTATGGTAACTGCCTGCTTGGATAAATTTGTCCGTGTTTATGACCTTCAGGTGAGTTATTCGTATTCGATTGGGGGGGGGGAGTGGTACTTTAGATTGGTTCATTGTAGGCCATGGGGGGGGGAGTGGTACTTTGGATGGTTTTATTGTAGGTCACTGTTCATGTAGAATGTCCAAGGCACAGCTCATGATGTCACATGGGGTTATTTCTGTATGCTATCTTTAGTTTTTTACACTAAATCACATAACTGTCTTTGCACTGGGTTTTTTTTCTTTTGGCATATAATGATAATATAATGATGGATTGACATTGGTTTTCTGGGCTACCTAAATTTGATATTCTTAATCTCAGACCTCTCTTGCTAATAATTGAAAAGTTAAACCTTGTCTCTTTTTGTTGTTTTCTCCTAAAGTCACATGAACGTTTGCAAGTATATGGAGGACATTCAGACATGATCATGTGTATGACAATTCATAAGAACATGGTAGGATCTCTTGCTGCAAACACTTGAAAAAAGTATTTCAATGTTATTATTTTTCCACAAAGACATTTTTTTTTTCTTTTGTTGCTTTACTGCAGATCTACTCGGGCTGTTATGATGGTAGTGTCCAGGCTGTGCATCTGAACCTGCTGCAGAATTTTCGCTGCTGGGTAAGGATTGGAAATCAAATAATATGAACAAGAAATTTGGGTTAGGATTATTACCACCTTTTATATGACATGGAAACTAATTCACTAGGAGTGCCAATATTTTGTGCTCACTAATACAAACAAGAACAAATGGTAAGGCAAACTAGCAAGAAGGGTTAGAAGCACTTGAATAAGCATCAGCGCTTGTAAGGGTGCTCTGAAACAGAAGTCTTAAAGGAACAGTAACACCAAAAAATTAAAGCATTTTAAAGTAATTAACATATACTGTTAGCATGCACTGGGAAAAGCTGAGGGTTTGCTTCAGAAATAATACTATAAACAAGCTGCTGTGTAGCCATGGGGGCAGCCATTCAAGTTGGAAAAAACGCACAGGTTACATAGCACATAACAATAAGCCCTGTCCAATACAATGGTGTTTTATCTGTTACTTGCTGTGTAACCTGTGCCTTTAATGGCTGCCCCTTTGCAACACAGCAGCTTGATTATATAAACTATAGTAGTCTTTCCAAAGCAAACATGCCAGTTTTACCAGTGCAGAGCAACAGTGCATTATATTTTCATTACTTTGATACAATGTCCGTTTTTGCTGTTACTGTTCCTTTAATTTAACCACCACCAACCTAGGCTAGACTCCTCTGCTTCTTGCCCTACTAAACATACCTGATCAAGTCTGATATTAAGCTGAAGATGGTTTTGTAGCAACACTTTTTGGTTATATTTTTCCCTTTTCATTAGTGGCATGGATGTTCTCTGACATTCGGTGTTGTGGACCATCTGAAACAGCATCTGCTCACTGACCATACCAACCCAAACTTCCAGACACTAAAATGCAGATGGAAAAACTGTGACTTCACAGCCCGGAGAGGTTCCAAGCAGGTAACAAACAATACAACTGGTTTATGGTGTTGGTTTCTACATTTTTTCAGAAGAGGGACCATTTTAGTGTTGAGAAGTGAAAGGGTGAATACAGTATAAAAAAAGCATAATATAATGAGGAGATGTAAGTCATGGTGCTCCATCCTGTGCATTATGCTGCAGATCACTGGAACCCCTGCATTGGAATCTGATAACTAGGTTATATGGAACAGTAATTTTTGGGGTTTTTATTATATTTTTGAAAGTGTCCAGTTTAACGCTGTTTCACACACACCTCTCAATAATCTGTACATCAGGAATCACCAGTCTGTAACCTTTCATTAGTTAATGGGGTGGTTCACCTTTAAGTTCACTTTTAGTACAGTATAGAAAGGCCAATTCTTAGCAACTTTCCAACTGGTCTTCATTTTTTATTTCGTATAGTTTTTGAACTATTTACATTTTTCTTCTGACTCTTTTTATTCAGGCCCTCTCCTATTCATATTCCAGTCTCTCATTCAAACCACTACCTGATTGCTAGGGCAGTTTAGACCCTAGCAACCAGATAGTAATGAAAAAATTAAGACCAACTGGAAAATTGTCTTAAGGTGAAAAACTCCTTTACCTATTAATCAAGCTTTTCTTAATAAATGCATTCTTTTCACATTCTTTACTGATTTTGAATTAGGGATGCACCGAATCCAGGATTCGGTTTGGGAATCGGCCAGGATTTCGGCCTTTTTCAGCAGGATTCGGATTCAGTCGAACCGAATCGGAATCCTAATTTGCATATGCAAATTAGGGACTGGGTGGAAAATCGCGTGACTTTTTGTCACAAAACAAGGAAGTGTAAAATGTTTTCCCTTTCCTACCCATAATTTGCATATGCAAATTAGTATTTGGGTTAGGTATTCGGCCGAATCTTTTGCGATGGATTAGGGGGTTCGGCCAAATCTAAAATAGTGGATTTGGTGCATCCCTAATTTGAATGTTTCATTTCTCTTTTCAGGATGCTGTAGGACACATTGAACATCACGCAGAGGAATGCAACCATATAAACGCATAAACAAGCACATTACCTCCCATATTGGGAAGCCTTTCATAAGCAGCAGCATCAAGAAAGAATCTGCCTAAAAAGACTGTTCTGAAGCCTCCTGAAGTATCTGCTTCCCTATATGTTGGGCAGGTCACAGCACAAGACAGCAGACAAAAAGGCTAAAACTTGTTTTTATTAATAGCTCAATAATCCTGTGTCTGTTTTTTTTCCGTGCCATAATTATAGCAAACGTTTTTATTTCATGGGCACAGCATGAAAAAAAACATGTCTCTCTTTACTGGCCGTGCTTCTTTTTCCAATGAGAAGCCTGAAATATTTTTTTATGATTCCTTTTGGGCCGTAAGAGATTTTTTTTAACCTTTTATTTCCTTATTGTTACCATAAAAACTATTAAAATACTAATTTATACAATGCAAAATTTATAGGTGCATTTATTAAGAAGATTGAAATTTTAATTAAACATTATCCAGATCAACCCATCTTTTTTGGGGATCATGGGTGGATGAAGTAATTAGAAGAAAAGCATCCAGTAATTTAACATTAGCTTTTAAGGGATTGATTCATTATACATTTAATATTTTTTTTATTTTTTTTTACCATTCTTCATCTAGAAAGGCCTGTATAAGAGAGACCTGTATTGAATCACATTTAAGGTCTTATACAAGCCTTCTGTTTGATATACCTTTAAAATATAACTTTTCACGTGTGGCACTCTAGCAGGATCACAGTGTGGTAAGTTAGGCCATAGATTTAGCAAATTGTACAGCTTTCATTGTATTTTATTTCTATCTCTGGTATTAGCTTGGCATTCAGACAAGTTATCGTAATACTGTACAAATGCTCTAAAGCTATCAGTTTCATGTTATCTCAATACTGTACATATACTGTGAGCCAATCAATTCATCTATTGGCAGAATAGGTGGACACTGGATTTATTTTATCAGTATTGATTAATTGATAACCTCCCCTCCCCTTACTATGCTGTATTCTTTGCAGTGCACTGGGGACGCAGAACACGTATACGATTTGTAATGTTACTTGTGATCTGAGTTTGTTCTAGCCAGTGCAGTTTGGATGAGGGGGGGTGGAACAGAAGTTCAGTGGTCTGTTTGTTCACTGTACCTACCTTACTAACTAACTTCATTGAGAGAAGAGACTTGGGTGAGTACCACCATGCACTATACCTGGATAGTCATTGCTAGGATTTTAATCTATGAATTCTTTATCTTTGAGCAATTTATTGGCTCTGAGCTGGTGTTGCTGTGAATGGTTACATTTTTTTTTTTTGAATATGTAAGTCTGAATATCATTCAGAAGCTGAAGATACATCATGTTCAAAATAGATAAAAAGACATTGATGTGCACTTCTAATGATGTCAGGTACAACTAGTTCAATAACAGAGTTTTGTTTCAAACTTTTCACTTTGTGTGTGAGTGGGAATGGATATGTTTTTGTGTTTAACCTAATAATGTTTTCTTATTTTGTGAGACAAACAATCCTATTGATTAGAGCAGATTTCTCAAGGTAAAAAACATTTGTCTGCAGTTTGAGTAGTGACCTAGTGGTCGTACTATTTCTCTACAGCATCTGGGAAAATTGCATTACTAATAATTACATTATTAGTGTAAGGCTGTGGGCACACAGGCTGAAGGCTCTGCTCCTCTCTGCACATTTTAATGCGCAGGCTGAGAGCAGCGGAACCTTCAGCCTGTGTGCCCACAGCATAACTACTATAGGCTTGTTGCAAGAATTTGACTTAATGCCCCCCCTCCTTAAAATCATGTCCCCAATTACTGCCAATTTCTTAAACTTGACCCTTCGTCCAGTGATATCCCTCAAATCTTGCAAGGGGAATTTAGATTCAGTTCTGCAGTGTTTGTTCAGCTGTACGGGAGGGGAGGGTAACTGATTTTGGGGTTTTTCAGTACAGCTCAGTCGCACTGTAGTACCAGCAGTATGACTACCCTATCGGTTAAAGATCAAACACATTAAATCGGCTTTTCTAGTACTTTGTAGTAACTTGTGATACTACAAGTTACTAGAAAAGATTTACAAGCCTCCCCTCTAGAAATATTATAAATAATGTCTTATGGGTCACTTGTTACTGTACAAGATAAAGTAAACTGTCCCTTTATTAGAAACAGGTGTGTTCCATTTACATTAGCAAAAGGCTAAAATGCCATGTTATATACACGAACAGGAGGACGGCACTCTGGTAAAAAACCTGTGTATTTCTACAGTACCCAGCAATAAAAACTAGGGATGCACCGAATCCACTTTTTTGGATTCGGCCGAACCCCCGAATCCTTCGTGAAAGATTCGGCCGAATACCGAACCGAATCCGAACCCTAATTTGCATATGCAAAATGGGGTGGTAAGGGGAAAAAATTTTTACTTCCTTGTTTTCTGACAAAAAGTCATGCAATTTCCCTCCCGCCCCTAATTTGCATATGCAAATTAGGATTTGTTCGGCTGGGCAGAAGGATTTGGCCGAATCCTGCTAAAAAAGGCTGAATCCTGGCCGAATCCCGAACCGAATCCTGGATTCGGTGCATCCCTAATAAAAACCTGTTTTTGCCGTCCTCCTGTTCGTGTATTTACTGTTGGCAGTGGAGACACTGCGGACTGAGCACCCGGCACCACAGGGGAGCAGCTAAGTGGTGGTGAGTTGAAGCGGTTCTAATCGGTTTCGTTAAAATGCCTTAGTATACTGTGTGTTTGAGTGTTCACATGGTGTGTAAGTTATAAAGAGCTGTTACATGAACATTTAGCCAACATTTTGTCACGTTAAGTTTTTTTGATTTTGAAGTGAATTTCTCTTATATGACTGGTGTGAACTTTTGGGCTCAAGTTGCCTTTTGGTACTGTACTGCAGAGTGTAAAATAAAGGACTGAGCAGGTAACTCAAAAGGAATGAGCAAGGTAAGATGAATATATAAATATTTGAAGAAAACTTACCATGCAATCATACCTTTATTTAGAGTATCCGTAGGAAGGGAAGATATTAATGTGAGATTGTAACTGCTTTGTTTAACAATCAGTGGGCAAAGGCCCTCCTACTTGCTGACAGTACCGACACACTTTCTATAAAACCTTAGTAAAGGCACAAATTCAGTAGCATAAATGAACGAAGTGTGGAGTCCATTGCTCTGCTTAGTACACAGCCCTTGATGCATGTAAACTGAAGACACGTTTTTCAAGCATGGGATGTATGAATGAATGAATATAATTTGAGGTGATACTGACACCTATAAAACAACAGCAGCACCCCATATTGCAGTGTTTTGGGCTAGGAGGGGAAATGCAGCTCTCGCAGGAAGTATTAGTGCTTCCTGCTTGCTCCAAATAAGACTGTGCCCATGTGAGCTACTCAGCTATAATTTAGCAGCACAATCCCGATTCATTTTATTTGAAAACCCAATGCTGACATTATTTTATAGGTCTCTCTATCACTGATCATGTTATATTTTATGTTTGGTTTAAGTTTACACATAATTTGCGTATTTACATTAATGATGTTTTCTTTTTTAGAAATATATATTTCACAAATACACCCACGCATACTCACATGTAATCCTTGTCTGAGAACATGGCAGTCCATACCCAACCTGACAGTACCACTCCCCACACTTACAGGTAATTGGTTGGGGGGCACCAACCTGCAATCTGGAAATAACCCCATGCCCAATAAACCCAACTCCTTGCTACGTTCATTTAGAACCAGAATAAACATGCATCTTATTTGCGTTCTTGCACAAAAACCATTTGAGAAGTTCTTCTTTAGAAGTAAAGCTGTTTTTTAAGCCCTTGTTATTAGCAATATGTTTGGTTTGCATTTACACTTAGTGGCATAGAAGTATATACATTAGAAGGTCTTCAAATGTGATCCATTGAAACAGTTGAAATCACAAACATCCTGTCCTAGGCAGCAGCAAGTAGTGGGTGTAGATAAAATAAAATCCCGAGTTTACACATTGTAACATTTTGCTCATATGAATAACAGCAACATTGGCATCATTTTAAATTTGGCCAGGGCTTTTATAAAATATGATTCTAAGCTAAAATGGTTGATTAATGCAATACCCTGGTACTCCAAGACTTTCTTGCAGAACATACAGAAGTGTCAGTATCGCATAGAGCATGGGTTTCTTTATTTTCTGACCATTATAAGGTTGGAAACAAATGTAGTTTAATATGATTTCAAAAGAATATAGATGGGGCTACTGCTTTAGGCTAGGGATGGATTCTCCTCAGGGCGAGAATCTGCTGCCCCACAGCTCCTCTTCTCTTCTGCTGCGCTGCTGGTTTTGGCATGAAGTGCAACATCTCGAGTTATGGAGCTGAAATCTGCCTGCACCTGAGAGGAGGTGATGATTCCCGGTGCAGGCAGTGCAGCAGAAGAGGAGCAGCGGATTCCCGTCCAACGTTTCTCTGTAGACCGAGATCCGTATCGTGTGGGCCTAACTTTAGGACTTTTTTTTTTGTTATCACAGGCAGCTTGTAAGAAATGTGATTCTGTGGGGCTTTGTTAAAGCAAATAAAAGGTGTATGAATCGAAAATGACTTCTATTTATCAGAGAGTATACGATTTAGTGACACACTTAAGATCCCTTCCTCTTTGGAGATCTGTGAGGGTGATTTGGTTTTTTTTCTCTAGCAAATAAGAGACAGTCATTCATAGCTAAGTATTTATATTAACTGCTTAGGTGTGCAAGAAATGTATTCAGAGCAAAATATGTGTTTTTAATAACTTCCACACAGTGCCACTTGGGATACAAATTAAAGGAAACGATCGTTTTAGCTGCTAATAGTCACTGATTGATCAGATCTTTCCCATACTGGCCCTTTAAGCTCATCACAGATTCTGCTACTTCTCCAGGCAGCGTGTGCTTTGTGCCTTGTAGTGTCAGAAGATGAACAGATCAGAATTGCCTTATTCATCTGAAAAGCAGTGTTGTGAAGCTGTGAAATTTTTTTTATTTAAAAAAGTATTGCTTTTTCTTTTAACGTCTTTATTTTACTTATTTTTTAACTGTCTATAAATGCAGAATGTGTATTTGTCTTAGGGCTTCATAACCCAAATACTGAGGTGTACTGAATACACCTAACAGGGGAAAACTGATCTTTAAATTAACTTTTAGTATGATGTAAATGGACCTGTACTTAGCTACTTTTCAGTTGGTCTTCATTATTTATTTGATAAGGTTTTTAATGCATTGTCCTTCCTATGCTGCCTCATTACAGACTGCAACTGAAAACGCTAGAGACCACAAAAAACAAAGTATAGTTGCTGTTTGTTTGTATTCTTATTATTAATTGCTGGTCTCTATTTTTGAAGCCCGCTGCTATCCATCTTCTATTCTAATTTCATAGGTGTCTGGATGCTATTAAATGAAGCCCTTTTGTACAGAAATGTTTAATTTCATTACCAAACCTGGGAGCTGCAGAATAAAAAAAAATGTAAATAATAAACAATGTAGACCAACTGCAAATTGTCTTTGAATTCTGCCGTCTACATCATACTAAATTGATTCTTACGGTAAAAAAAACCTTTTAATATAGAGGAAGCAAACATCATTTTGGAGTTGCCTATGTTTGAACATGAAGTACTAAATCAGCTTCTGTTTGAACTCTGTTTCATTTTACATGGTGTGTGTGTGTTGGAGAATCTAACATGTTTGGTGTCTGTGAAAATCTGACTTATTACAAGGTTTTTTTTTTTGTCTTGTGTTTTTATCCAGTGTATGGCACAAATCTGTTAAAATGATTGAACCATAGCTCAAATTCATTTTCCATTGTACTTTCTATAATTCCATAAAAGGTGCATCAACTCTGTTTCATATTAGTTTCATTTATGTTACCTATATATTTATTCAGTCACATTGCTTAGCCTGCCTATCCTACTGTATAGTGTGTCCTATGTTGTTTTTATATGTTTCACGTCTGTTGAATTGTCTTGTCTCTTCTTAATAATAGCTGTGAAACATTTTTACCTGGACTTCAGTAAACTGTGTGATGCCTCCAATACTGGCCAATTATAAGACCCGTAACAACAATGACATCAGGGTTGTAATAGAATAATAGAAAACGGATCATAATGTTTTATGATTGTTGTGAGAAATAGCCAGGTAATTTGGTTGAATCAATTTCTGGGTTTTTTTTTCTTATTGGCAACAATACATTGTTTTTGCATCTGTATTTGGGTTTTTTTACTGACCTGTTTAAAATATTCTGTCTCCAATCCCAATGGTCTGTGTTCTGGCACATTAGTGCTGTGCGTATTTGCTCTGTTAATCATGTTTATATCAATGTGCTTGCACTATACTGCAAGTTATAAACACTTAACTACAAAAGTGCAAGAGTTGAATAAAAATAAAACCATATTTTACCGTTACCTTATGGTGTTGCTTGTGTTATGCCTTTCCCCACCCTATTATGCTGACACAATGAAACACATCGAACCTTTTATGATTTAAAAGTTCTTTGGAAATCAGCTGTGTGGTCTATTTTGAAGGGGAGTATCTCTTTTCGGGACCTCAAAAATGTTGATGGTAGCTTCAAACACACAAATAAATGAAAATAAAAACAGAGATAGAGACACAATGAAGTACAGACACAAGACAAATACAGACAGGGCTTGAAGGGGTAGTTTGCCCTTTGTAAATTACCTCCTTTGCGTCCCAATTGCCTAAGGGGTCAAGTTCTTTTTGTTATGTAGTGTGGCCGTAGGGCAGGTCTTCCTCAGTTGAGCAAATCAGAATGGCACTCTTTCTTTATTATTCATCTGAAAAGCATCGTTGGGGTTCTGCCCACAATTTCTTTTTATTTTAAAACTGAATTGCCTTTTCTTTTTACATCCTTTTTATGATGTGTTTACTGCCCATATATGCAAGTATTGGATGTGTATTTGTCAATACTTGGCATCATAAAGAAATACAGGTCAGGGAACACTGACCTATAAATGAACTTTTGGTGTGCTAGAGATGGACATGTTCTAAGCTACTTTTGTAGCTACTTTGTAGGAAGGCTAATGTGTTGTTTTTTCTGTTTCCTCTTTACAGATTGCTACTTCATAGCGCCTGTCCCTGGTTAGATACATGTTACATAAAAACCCCTTTTCAAGTTCCAAAGTCTGATACTTGGTATACGGGCAACGTTTCTTCCTTGTAGAGCGAGCATGGATACAATTCGCTACAGGGTTTTCTAACCAGGGACCGGCGCTATGAAGTAGCACGGGTGCTAAATCTCCAGCTCACTTTGCAAGGCATGGGCACAGGGTCGGGTTTGCTGGAAGGGAGCTGCACGGGCTTGCTGAAATGTTGATATTGATGGCCAATACTTTTTTTTTTTTATAATTCGGCAATCGCTGGGCGGGTTTGCTGGAAGGGACCTGCAAGTGCAGTGGTTGCAGGATGGAGAGGGATTGCTGGTAATTCAAGGCTACAATCTGTCCCAGGCAGCTGCCGAAAAGCCTGGCCCTCACTTTGGTGTTCTCGCAGGTAGAGAGGAATCGGATGACTTCTTTCTGCATTTGTTCTGGCTCTGTAGATTCCAAGGACTGAGGGTCGGCAGTTAGTGCGGCTGTAAGGGAAAGCAAAGAGGGGGTCGGATTCAGGATATCTTCTCCTCCACAGGCCATGTCTCCTGCACTCAGGGCCGTGCCCAGATAGAGAGTCCAGACAGCAGCAGCATGTCCAGCGGCAGCCCCCACAGCCTCCTTCACATGCTGTCAGTAGCCAGGGAGGAGAAATCAAACACTGCAGCATGGATGGTCGCCCTGTCTTGGTGTTTATTTTTCGTTGTATACAAACAATTTTTTTTAAAAATTTTACTGTCCCTTTAACATTCATGCCGCTTTTCAAACCCGTACACATTTACATGGACACAAAATTCTCTGGTGTAAAAGCTTAATAATGAACTGGCAGGATAGAACTGTATCATAATCAGGAATATAATGAACCCTCTAAGATATTTATGAGAGCCTGGGGCTTAAGGTATATTGCTGAGCAATATGCCATAAAGCTTTAAATCCTTGTGTAGAAGTTTTATGAAGACACAGCACACTGTTTTCCTTATATGCAATGGGAAGTGTCTAACCATCAGACGCCTATAGGACATCAAACTGAATTTGTATATGTAGATAATATTGAATCTACACCCCTGCGCTAAAATGTTAGTTCAGATCTAGTGTGCTTTTGCCAAACACTAACCATGGGGCTGACATAATGGGTTTATACAGGTATGGGAACTGTTATCCAGAATGCTAGGGACCTGGGGCTTTCTGGATAATGGGTCTTTCCATAATTTGGATCTTCAAACCCTTCTAGTCAACTAGAAACATTAAATAAACTCAATAGGCTGGTTTTGCTTCCAATAAGGTTTAATTATATCTTGGTTTGGGTCAAGTACAAGCTACTGTTTTATTATTACATAGAGAAAGGAAATACATTTTAAAGATTTGGATTATATGGATAAAATGGAGTCTATGAAGACGTCCTTTCTGTAGTTTGGGGCTTTCTTGATAATGGATTTCCGGATAATGGATCCCTTATCAATATTACATTACATTCAGAAAAAAACCCACATGCAAGTCCATTCAACATGAGCAAATTTTTTTTTCTGTACATGATGTACAGTATATAATTGACTTTCACTCAACATTTTGAAAATAGAACGAGGGACAAAGCATGATGCTTGAGAAAGGGGCGTGTCCCCGAAACGTTGCACTTCCGCACTTTTGAATTAAAGCAAGGGTTTCCCTGCAAGCAAGCCTTGTGTGCCGGTATCTTTGTTTCTTGACTCAATTTGGAGGTTGCCGTACCCTCTATAACTGAGCACCAGGCGTTATCTTCAGGAGATTGCCGTGGGTGTGCGCCTGCTCTATCTTGTTCCAGTGAATTTTGTTTTGACCACACCCATTTTGTTGCCACACCCCTCATTACCACGTTTATTTTACAAAATTTGCAGGTTTTGGAACACATTCCTGTGTTTTTTTCAGTTATTACAGTCTTGCCAATGAAGGTGAATTGCCCTTTAAGCTGCAAGTCAGTTTCGCCAAGAGACCTGCTTATCTTAAATTTTTTCAAATGTATCTAAGTGCCACGTATTCTGGGCTCTCCGCCAAAAGCCAATTAAGTTTTAGAAACTTTGTATCTTTTTCTGGCTGTTCAGTGCAGAAGAGAAACTCAGGACATTTCAGTAAAAATCCATGACTATGGGTTGAGCTGTCAAAATCCGCACTGTCCCGCAAAAAAACAGGAGAGTTGGGAGGTATGTTGCATTTACTTGCAAGCCAACTCCTTTAGAGATGTTAAAGGAACAGTAACATCAAAATAAAATGCAGTGTTGCCCTGCACAGGTAGAACTGGTGTGTTTGCTTCAGAAACACTACTATTGTTTATATAAATAAGCTGCTGTGTAGCAATGGGGGCAGCCATTCAAAGGAGAAAAGGCTCTGGTTACACAGCAGATAATCTCTGTAGAACGTAATGGTGTTATCTGTTATCCATTATTTATCCTGTGACATATAGCCTTTTTTAAAATTTCCTCCATTGCTACACAGCAGCTTGTTTATATGAACTATAGTAGAGTTTCTGAAGCAAACACATCAGTTTTAACAGTGCAGGGCAACAGTACATGTTATTTGTATTACATTAATACACTTTCATTTTTTGGTGTTGCTGTTACACATCTGCCTGTGTAAAAAAAATCCATATGGTAGCAGGCAAGTAAATAAAATGCCTGTCCCCGTGGAAAACCTAAAACTGGGGTTTTACTATATTTAACAATTTAGGGCACACACATGAAAGGGGTTATTCACCTTTGAATTAACTTCTAGTATGATGTAAAGAGCATTTGGTTTTCTTTTGTAGTTATTGCTGTTTTTTGAGTTACAGTATTTAGTTTTTTATTAAGCAGCTTTCCAATTTGCAATTTCAGCAATCTGGAATATGAATAGGAGAGGGCTTGAATAAAAAGAGAAGTAACAAAAAGTGACAAAAACAATAAATTTGTAGCCTTATAGAGCATTTCATTTTCAGATGGGGTCAGTGAGCCCGAAGAAAAAGGCAACTAGTTCAGAAAACTTAGTATCGGCCTTTCTATAACATACTAAAAGTTGTTTCCAGCCTACATGGCTGGAAACATTGCTACTGTGTGCCCTAAGTTGTTAAATAAAGGGAATGGTGTCATATGGATTTGAGCTTTACAAGTATACCACATATATCACACCAATTCTGTTCCATTTTTTAGGTGCAACATATGTTTTATAATCGGCTTTCTAACTTTAGATTTCAGGTAATGTACTAGCTATGCACTCATATTGCATTCTCAAATGTTACAATACAGCTTGAAAACCATTAAAAAAAGGACACATTCATATGGTTATTGGAAGCCCTTTGCACATTGAAACACAATTACCATTTGACTAAATATGAAAATGAGATGCACTTGTTTGCTAAGTACAGAGTACTCTATATCCTAAATACTCTGATAACACACACCTAGAACTTTACACTTGTCACTAAATTGCAAGCATTGCATAATGGGCTTAGAGGAAAAATAAACTCCATTATAAGCAACGTCTATATGATCTGAACATTAAGCAAACTACAGATCCCTGCAAGAATAGATCCAAAAATATGCAAAATGGACAGAAGAGTGTCCGCACAAACAGACCATATACAAGTAGTATTAAAACCCACGTAAATGTCATTCTCCTCCCTGCCTGCTTTGCATTTATATGTTTTATTATAAAACTGATGACTGCTATATACAAGAGATCTTTGCAAAAGAAGATTGGCTAATGAGCAAAACCCACTTAAAATCTATAAATGGCAAATCCTAACTGTACCCCAGAAGTATGCATCCAGGACATTGCATTAAGGGTAGGGACACACTGGACGATTTGTCGCCAACGTTTTAAAAAGTAAATCATGGTGACAAGACTTTTTTTGAACAGACGATTCACAGCGACTATTGGCACAGAGCGATTTGTATCCCATTACTCTGTGCGGTACGTGCTCCACCCAAACCGGAAACGGTTTGTGCTTCCCGCTGTAACCTGGCGTCTTTACGCTCTTGCGTCATTGCGTTCGCATTGTAATTTGAATACAATTGCTGCTACTTATCTTTATGTGTCTGCGTGTCTAGGAGATTTCAGTGCTTTTCTAAGTACATGCTATTTCTGATAAATCGCTCGGAAAAGGGTCTCAGTGCGTTTTGGAGCTACAGGCGATTCACAAACGCGCTGTGGGCACAGGAGCTGGCGTCTTTCATTTGTTTTTGTTCAGAGACAAAACGAGCGATATGTCGCCGCGATTTGCTTTTTAAAAACGTTGGCGACAAATCGTCCAGTGTGTCCCTACCCTTAAGGGGGAACTATCGCAAAAATAAAAATGTAATGTAAGCTTCATCATACTGAAATAAGAAACTTTCTAAATGCAATAAATTAAACATTTTGTACTGTTTCTGAAATAATCAAGTTGATCTTCACTATTCCTTTCTCAGCATCTGTTTCTCTTCATTCTGTCTTCTTGCAGGAGTTGGCCAGATATTCATTGACAGTTAGCTATATCTTATGGGGAGGCTTCTTTTTTCCTAGAAGATGTATTGGAGCTCAATCTATTAAAATTACCAGACATCATGTCTCTCTACATGCAGGATTTGTGCAAAAGGCGGTTATTTTTTTGTACAGGAATCAATTATTTGAGTGAGCTCTAGTTCATCTGATAGGAAAATTAAAAAAATCTTTATCTGTAATACAGGTTATGGGACTAGTTATCCAGAAAACTCCAAATGGCATGAAGGCCATCTCCCATAGACACGATTTTATCCAAATTCAGTTTTAAAAAACATATTTCCTTTTTCTCTGTAATAATAAAACAGTATGTTGTACCTGATACAAACAAAGATATAATGAATCCTTATTGGAAGCAAAACCAGCCTATTGGGTTTGTTTAATTATTTTCTAGTAGACTTAAGGTATGAAGATCCAAATTATGGAAAGACCTGTTATCTGTAAAACCCCAGGTCCCAAGCTGTACCTGTACTTGGCCATTTGCTTTGCTATTAAGGTGACTTGGCTCATAAAGCGCCTGCAGAAAATAAGTTGAGGACAAATGTGCGGAGGAATATAGATTTATTCTGTGTTTCACAAAGTACAATCATAAGAACACAAATACAGAAACATATACAATTATATGTCATGCAGACACATATGCTGGCAACATACATATACCAAGACAAACTACAGGCAAGGGTGCATGCACACATGGATCTACCTATTGGTCCACACGGTGCCACATAAAAGAAATAAGTCATGAAATAATTAAAGTTGACAAAACTAGAAAAAAAGCCCACCACCACAAGGACTCCCAACCACAAAACAAGGAACCCCTCCCTGCAATTCCTGTATCTCAGGGAGACCATACACACTTATCTCTGAATTTCAATGCTGTTATTGCATGCCTATTAAAATAATACAAACACCAAAACACCCTATGCAAATTAAGAATGATGGGCTATTTCCTGGGTTAAATGATAAGCCAATTACACCATTAAATTGAACGTTGATTATATAAGTGATGTGTATTTATCATTTTTCCTTATTTTATAACATTGGGATCAACCATCATTTATTTCAGCCAGCCTAGTGATGTGCAGTTGAGAAAAATAAACTCGCCAAATATATATATTCTCACACCTGCAGCACAAATTTATAAACATAGGATTAGAGAAAATGTACTAAAACTAAGATATTACCAGACATTTTTTTGCTGACAGGGATTTATTTCTCACTTGTAAATGCACTGTGCACTCCACTTTTGGCTGCATCACTGCAACATTCTGGAAATAATCAGAAGACTCAAAACTTTTTGTCTTTTTGCCTCTGCAAAGAAAAAGGCAGAGAAAAACAGATCCAATTACTATGCTCACAAACCAATGATAATTATAATCTTCCTTTCCTATTTGCCTATTTAGTTCTTTTTATGACAAGAGGTTTTCACCCAGTGTACTGATAATGCATTTTAATCTGATTAACGTAATCCTTGAATATCAATGAAATCTTTGTTTCCAAGGAGAAATGCTGTGCATACACAATTTAAAGAGAGTGTGTCTAGTTTGTATTTAAATGTAATTCAAATGTGAATTGGATTTGAAAGTTGCTGCATACATTTAAATAACAAGCCTACTTTTCCCTTTGTATGCATAGTTAAAAAAAGCCCTGTGTGTTGTGTAAATACAACAATCTAAGGACAATGGCATAAAAGAAGATTTGCTGGCTGCAGTTAAAGGAACAGTAACAACAAAAAATGAAATTGTTTTAAAGTAATAAAAATATAATGCAGTGTTGTCCTGCACTGGTAAAACTGCCGTGTTTTATATATATATATATATATTTTTTATATATATATATATATATATATATATATATATATATATATATATTTACAATAGTACAAAATAAAATATTGCTGTGAAATCGGGAGCAGGGCTTTTCTGCATAACCACTATGAAATAAACAGCTTTATTTACTTTTGTTTTTGCAAAAAAAAAGCTCTATAGTATCAAGAAAGAAACAAATCAATGTCATTTTATTTAGAAAACGAAGGTATAGGTCACAGATACCATGGACATGTTGCACAACTGGCATTTTCTTTCACAACTGATGCTTAAAACATCTGCTTTATCAAATCTGAGTAGAATAATCACAACATGGCCAAACTCGAGGCACTCGACTCCAAGTAAACCATAACAATACAGTGTAATATTTAGAATAATGACACACTACACATTTTTTCTGCCAATCTGTAAAGTGGGCAGGAGCGCTATGGGGGAAGGAGCAATTGTCCTGGGCCGATGGGTTTTTGGGTGTTAGGGCTAGTCCACACGAGGAGATTCGGGGAGATTTTGTCGCCTGGCGACTAATCACCTCGTCTTTTGAGCGACTATCTCCCCGAACTGCCTCAGCGTTTTTCCCCATGGGCTAAAATGAAAATTCGCCTGCGCTAATGCAAATGCAACGATGCGTTTTCAATAGTCGCCCAAAGTTGCCTCAGTGAGGCAACTTCGGGCGACTATAGAAAACGCATTGCCGCGTGTGCATTAGCTCAGGCGACTTTTCATTGCAACATATGGGGAAAAACGCTGAAGCAGTTCGGGGAGATAGTCGCTCAAAAGACGAGGTGATTAGTCGCCAGGCGACAAAATCTCCCCGAATCTCCTCGTGTGGCCTTACCCTTAAAGGAACAGTTCAGTGTAAAAATAAAAACTAGGTAAATAGTCTGTGCAAAATAAAAAATGTTTCTCATATAGTTAGTTAGCCAAAAATGTAATGTATAAAGGCTGGAGTGACTGGGTGTCCAACAGAACAGAACTTCCTGCTTTTCAGCTCTATAACTCTGAGTTAGTCAGTGACTTGAAGGGGGGCCACGTGGTACATTTCTGTTCAGTGAGTTTGTAATTGATCCTCAGCATTCAGCTCAGATTCAAAAGCAACAGATATGACCCATGTGGCCCTCCCTCAAGTCTCTGATTGGTTACTGCCTGGTAACCAGTCAGTGGAAACCAAGAGAGCTGAAAAGCAGGAAGTTGTGTTCTGGCTATTATGTTAGACATCCAGTCACTCCAGCCTTTATACATTACATTTTGGGCTAACTAATTATATTAGAAACATGTTTTATTTTGCACAGCCTATCTATTTACACAGTTTTTATTTTTACACTGAACAATTCCTTTAAGAGGGGGCAGATTGTGCTTCACTTACTTGGATTACCAAGTCAGTGAGCTGCACACTTGGGTAAGGAGGGCTGGAGCTCAGGGAGCTGTGTGTGCTTTCTTCTGCGCAGTTTCTATTCTCGCTTTCCAAACACAGCACAACAATCCCACAACGCTACTGGAACCTCCCGCTAAACTGTTTTACCTGCACGGTGTTAGCTTCCTTGCTTTTATAAAATAAAAACCCAAATCTCATCGCGCGAGACTGGCGTCACGACGACTAAACGTAAGCGCACGTACGTATGACGTAGCTAAAAGAAAAGTCGCAGTAGAGTGTTTTTTTTTCCTCTGTTCACATACTTTTGTTAGAGAAAAAAAAAATCTTCCACCAACACCACAGCTCCCAGTTTTCTTAAAAGGCGTTTATATGTGCCAGAGAACCAAAAAAAAGGCCTTTTCGTGGTTATCAAGACGTTCCACAAATCCAGCTCCCCCGCTTTTGGTACAGCCCGGTTCGATCACTACTTCCGCCTGTAAAACTGTTCCGGATAACTAGGAATTCCTAGAGCGTCGCTTTGTTTTCCTCTGACTGTTTTCTACTCCTGTATCGCGACCCCGTGTCTCTGAATGCTCTATGTCCAACATGGCGACGCGGCTACAGCCTGAATACGACTCTTACGCCATTGAAGAGCCCAGTGATGAGGAGCCGGCCAGTAGCAGGTACAGCACCACGTGTATGTTTTTCTTTATCAATAAGGCTGCTCCAGGAATACATTCCAGGGGATATTTACAAATGTGAACACATTCCCTCCTCATATAGATTATTATGTGCTTAGGCCAATGCTACACACGATTCTGCACTGCTGTTTGCTGATTCGCACTTACACTCAAACAGGAAACAACACGGGGAGATTTGACTTGTTCAGTGTAAAAATAAAAACTGGGTGTGCAAAATAAAACATGTTTCTAATATAGTTAGTCAAAAATGTAATGTATAAAGACTGTGACTTGAAGGAGGGCCACATGGGTCATAATTGTTGAGCTTGAATCTGAGCTGAATGCTGAGGATCATTTGCAAACTCACTAAACAGTTATGTCCCATGTGGCCCCCGTTATAGTCACTGACTAACTCAGAGTTAGAGAGCTGCAAAGCAGGAAGTAGTATTTTGCACAGCCTATCTTATTTACCCTGTTTTTATTTTTATACTGAACTGTTCCTAAAGCATTACTGTCAGGTTTGTGTGATAATCTATAGGAACGTGTCAGTATTACTGGGGGTGGGGGGTGAGCTCTGGTTGCTTTTGAGGGACCGCCCCCAGCCCAGAAGTACCTGCTGCTCATGCAAAGGGGAAAGATCTGCAGCAGGGACCACTCTTGTTTTTTTCCAGTCACAGTGGGCTGCTGTCAGTGACTAAAACACCTATTGAAGGATTGTGTTGGCATCGGCCCAATGTCACTGACAGGCAGGATCCTTACAGGAGTTGTCCACCTTCAAACAACTAGTTGTTTTCAGATAGTTCACCAGATTTTTTATAACTACTTTCTGTGTTCTACGTGTGACTGTTTTTCTAATATTGAAGTGTAAAGTATGATTTTTAACCTTCTAAATCAGCTGGGGGGGGGTTGTCAACCCTGTAAACTGTTCTAGTTGATAGTTGATCCATTTCTTATCTTTGTCCCTGCTGAGCAGAATCCCTGCGTCTCATTAAATAATAAGTAAACCTTTAAAATAAGTGAATGTATAATATGCCATTCTAAGCACTTTTGAAATTAACATTCATTATTTTTCTTTTTACTCCAAGATATTAAAGGATACATGTACTGTTAATATGAATGAATTTTGATACAACGCCACCTGTTGGTCATTTTCTGACCAGTCTGACCACCAAATAGTCAAGGAAGTTGTCAGGGAAAAGAAAGAGGCTGCTCTGATGTTTTTCTGCTTAGGAAAAAAATATTAGCCTTTCACACATCTTTTCTAACCAGAAAAATATCAGAGCAGCCTCTTTCTTTCTCCTTCTTCTTTAAGCAAGATGGCGACGACAGCTTGAAACAGTAGCTGTGAATATGAAACATGAAAATCTCCTTTATTCTATGCTTAAGTAAGTTGAAAACATAGCGATCTAAGACTACTCTATAAGACCTATAAAGGGAGGATGTTGATTAGATTTGGCTTTCCTTCTCCTTTAAAGACAACTGTTAGAATTGATACAATAGTTGCTACTACTCCAGAGATGCTGCTGATGAGAAATGTATCAACTAAATGTCGCAAAATTTAGCAGTTTAGAGTCTGCGCCTGAATTACTGATCTGACAAACACCAGAGACGAACATTCAACTTTAAACTTAGATTTTGGAAAAACATTAAAGAATAAATAATTGAAAGTAATTGAAAAAAGTCTTAAATTTTGGGAATAAAATAAAAACAACTGAAATGAAGAAAAATGTTTTGTAGACGGCATATGCGTACAGGTAATGGGACATGTTATCCATAATGCCCTGGACCCGGGGTTTTTCAGATAATGGATCTTTCCGTAATTTGGATCTTCATCTTTCAGTCTAGTAGAGAATTATGTAAACATCAAATAAAACATCAAATAAATCCAATAGGTTGGTTTTACTTCTATTAAAAATTAATGATATCTTAGTTTGGATAAAATACAATGTACTGTTTTATTATTACAGAGAAAAAGAAAATGTAAAAAAAAAATTCATTGAAATAAAAAAAAAGCCTTTCTGTAATTCTGAGCTTTCTGGATAATGGGTTTCCATATAACTGATCCTGTACCTGTACCACCAGTCTTAAGTTGGCCACAGACATTTAGATTTTATTCCTTGTACAACAAACATTTAGACATCAATCGTTCGTTTCAATGCAACAATAAAAACTAACCATTCAGATTAAAACTAGGATTAAAGTTGAAAAAGAAGAAATCGGACAATATTCTGCGCATTAATTGACAGACGGCAATCATATGAAAACTATGTCGGACAAATAGTAGTGACAGTCACCCCTCAGATGCAGAGATATTATCTTTATCTGACAGACGTTTTTTAACCGGTCTGATTGTCTTAACGGTGGTACGAGAATTTTTGGGACAATTATTTGGAGCCCACACACAGTCTGAAAATGTTATTTTAGGAAACTTTTTGTTATAATTATATTTGTGTGTCTATGGCCAGCTTCAGCCCTCTTGTGACACCCTTTTCATTTTTATAATTCCTCTTTAAGTTCGGAGGATGAATTGGACGTGCTTTTACATGGGACGCCTGATCAGAAGCGCAAGATGATTCGCGAGTGTCTCACTGGTGAAAGTGAATCATCCAGCGATGACGAATTTGAGAAAGAAATGGAAAGTGAATTAAGCTCTGCAATGAAGACCATGGAAGGGAGTTGGCAGTCCGTTGTCCCTGGTTTGTATTCAGTAGCTAAGAATTGATGATTCTTACGTATAGATATTATTAAGCTTAGATATGAAAAGGGCTTTATTCCTGTTATTTGAAATCCATAAATATTTTAAATTACCCGAATATGGTAATGACTTTTGAGGGGTTTACTTTTATTTCTAGTTTGCCTTTTGTCATATTTAGCAGAATAACCGGAATCCTGCACAAGTATAGTATACAATGCAAATTAAATTGTTGTACAGGTATAGGATCTATTATCCAGACTGCTTGGGACCTGGGGTTTTCCATATAAGGGGTATTTCTGTAATTTGGATCAACATACCTTAATTCTGGTACAGGATTAAATTTCTGAACACTTGTAAAATCTATTTACTTTTTTTTTTTTCTTTTTGTATTTCAGTCGCATCCACAAGTAATGGCGCTACAACATCCGAGTCCACTGCGCAACAGTTTTACGATGATGTGTATTTTGATTCGGATTCAGAAGATGAAAGCTCCAATGGTAGATTTGTCTAAGTGCTGTTGTTTCTCTTTTTATTTTAAATATGTTTTGAGTCACTTATATACATTATATAGGGGATAATGAACCCCCTATTGTAAAATATAAGGATATTCTAAATCACCAAGGTTGAAGATCGAGTGTGTTTATCCAGGTCAAGGAACTTTAAGGTGACTTCTCATTTCCTCATATTTTACAGAGTGGGGTATGCTACTTGTTATAATACACAAGTTTCATTGAGTCATATGATAGAAAATACATCCATTAGCACTGATTTTGACTGATGACATCCGCTTATAAAGATCTCATTTACAGGATATTCATGGCTCTTGTGTATTTATAATAGTATTCTACTATACAGGTATATTACCTTATAGTGTATATATAATAAATACTTTTTTTATCTATTAAATACCTGACACTGCAGCTTATTCTATTTAATGGGGAAAATCTAAATGCTGGGCAGCACCTAGGCACCTCTAAGCAAAACAAGGTTTAAAATGTCACAGGGTGCCAATTTGTGAACATTTACCACAGTTGGCACCTGATATACTGATCTAGTAAGCATTTTATTTATAAAAAAAAAAAAGCCTGTCTGGGTCAGTACTCTTTGCTTGGCACACGCATATTCCAACCTAGTGCTGTCCAACTGGTGGCCCATGGGCTGACCCCTCCCCCCTTGTGTGGCTCCCTGTGTGTGCCATACTCTGCCTGCCCTATGCTCCCTGTGTGTGACATACTCTGCCTGCCCTATGCTCCCTGTGTGTGCCATACTCTGCCTGCCCTATGCTCCCTGTGTGTGCCATACTCTGCCTGCCCAATGCTCCCTGTGTGTGCCATACTCTGCCTGCCCTATGCTCTCTTTGTGTGCCATACTCTGCCTGCCCTATGCTCCCTGTGTCGACCATACTCTGCCTGCCCTATGCTCCCTGTGTGTGTCATACATTACCTGTCCTATGCTCCCTGTGTGTGCCATACTCTGCCTGCCCTATGCTCCCTGTGTGTGTGTCATAGATTTAAGGGTAAGATGACTTACATTTTTCACATATGAGTGATATCCCTGCAGTGAGCACCAACCATGGTTTTTTGCTGTGCTACCACCATTAATGTAGACATGGTCTTAAATGTTCCTGTGATAATATGGGTGTGGTTTAAAAACAGGGAGTGGTCAACACTGACTTCCATTATTAGCCCTCCGTCACGTGGGAGAGAAAAAATTCTAGACCTCGGTACCACAGAAGTTGGACAGCACTGTTCCAAACCAAGGGTGCTGACCCAGGCTTGCTTGTTTTTGTTTGTTTTTTTTAAATGATATTTATCTGATCAGTATAATAAGTGCTGTATAGAACAAAGTGAGAGGAGGTGAGATGCTGCGACTGCACCATCAGTTGTGGAGGGGCCCGAACATATAGGCACCACATCCAGTGAGGGTGTATGAGGGAGTGAACCATCTCAGGACTATTGGTTAAGAATTCTACAGCCTTCTATTATCTGTATCTGGTCTGGAGTAGTGTATCTATTGTTATGTACCTTTTTCTAAAGAATCATCTGAGATGAGTGCACTATGTATTAATTATTGAAGGCTGGTGAGCTTGGGCTTTTGAAGTAGAATGGGCAGTCATGTGGCAAATGCAAAATCATTTCACCAGTTGTTTGTATTGTTTTGTATTATAGTGTGAAATTGTTTTCTGTGTGTCATTTTCCCTTTTTCAGTCTTGTAATTTATCTATTAGGAATTGGTTTGTTTATGCATAGACTGTACAGATCAGTATATATTATTTCTCATTCCATCTCCTTGGCCTTACAGTTGTGCAACAGAACAAGCCAAAACGTAAGTCAAAGCAAAAGGTTCTCACCAATGATGAGCTTTTGTATGACCCTAAGGAAGATGATCGAGACCAGAAGTGGGTTGATGCAAGGAGAAGAAGGTAAGCCTAGATTATAGTTAGTTGTTAAGGTAACTTATATAGTGGATAATGCACCCCCTACTGTAATTTATACAGATATTACAAGTCACCGAGGAGTTACGTGACCTTCTAAAAGTACTTTTATACAGGTCATGTAACTCTGAGAAGATTTCCAATATCTTTATAAATTTCGGGAGGGGGTGCATAATTCATTATAATCTACAGTGCTTCTGTGTGCATGTATTGCCTTCAAGGAGCTATCTACCTTGCTCTATTTCAATATGCACGATGCCAAAATTCAAGTCTGTTCCCCTGTAGTTCCACTGTTTTTCACTTTAATTTTTGTGTCCCTGTAGTTCTTACAGTATGTACCTTTTTTTTTTTTTTTTGAACTGGCTTCAGTGACATCCTGACCCTCCATGTCAAATTGCTGCAGATTGAAAGTAGTGGAAGAGGGAAGGAGACACCGAGGGTGGGAGCGATAGGACCGGTGGGTGGGAGGGGGTGTGAGTCTCAGAGAGAGCGAGACCAGAGATTGACTTTTGGTGGGGGGTACAGAAACTATTGTACGAAAGGCAAGGGGTTTAGAATGAGGGAGGAGGGCTTAGAGGGTAGGGGGAGATCTTTAAAGTAGGAATGCAACTGGGACGTAAAGGTTAAGTAACGTGACAGTTGGGAGATCTGAGCTAGGTATGCGGCCAGGATGGAGTAGTAAATAGAGCCTGTTTGGATGGGTGAGCAACATACCGGGAGAGGCTGCATTTGGTGTTTCCGTATTGGAGCAACAGACAAAGTAAGACCGAAATGAGAACAAGCGTGGTAGGGGCAGAAGGAGCGAGACTGGAGATTGATTGATGGTGGGGGCAGCAGCCAGCAGTTGACATGATATCGGAGAGAGAGCAAGATAAATGGAGGGTGGGAGCAGAAGACGGAGCAGGACCAGAGAGTGACACATGGTGGGTGAAAAAACAAAAACTGAGAGGGTGTAGGGGAGCGAGTTTGGAGAAGGAGGAGTGAGTAAGCGTCACTTGAAATAAGGAAGTGGGGGAAGTCTGACGCGAGGGCAACAGGCTGGAGTGAGATCTCTGGGGAAAGTGCGGCAATGACAATTGCTGGCTTTTTAGTTATAAATGGCGCGTTCTGACATAGGGACATGACCAAACTGTAGATAGATTATATATTGATATACTGGATAGCCATATTAAAAAGTAAGCTCCTTCAAGTCTCACAGTCCCACATAAGGGTCATGTGAGTAAGGTGTATGAAAGCTACCAGAGCAATTATCTGACTAGTAAGCATCATTTCTAGGGACATTGGCACTGTCTGTTTATGTGTAATAATATTACCTTTAATGAAATCAGATCAGATCTCCCTGCACTAACAAACACAGATTTTAATGGGTATGTGCCACACAGGCAAAGTGCTAATAAAGTCATAATGTCAACACAATCCTGAACCACTGCAGTTTTATGCATTTTAATTGTGGAAAATAAATCCGTATATACCACTTTCATGTAAGATAAGGTTGCTCTCATATCTGAGTTATTCTGTGTGCACATAAAATCATTTGGTAATGCTAAGCAAGCACTGTACCATTTTGTTTTGTAAACTAAATCTTTTGGCAGAATGTGTTGCTGTGAATTATTAAACATTTATAGAATTAAAGTGAATGTAAAATGTGCTTATTACAATTATTGGTTTACATTTAGAATATGTGTAAGGGGGTTTGGGATGAAAATTCCGTGCATACTAAAGTTTTCATAGAACACTGTGTTCTTAGTATAGAACTTCATTGCATACGATCCTGGCCGTAAATCATGAAGATGATTTACAGTTGATTTATTTAATGTTATTTGACAGGTACTGGAACATGCGCAAACCAAAACAAACACATCCCCAGCAGTCCAAGCATCAGGCCATGCCACCTAGTGATGCCATTTTGAACTGCCCTGCTTGTATGACCACGTTATGTCTGGATTGCCAAAGGTCAGTATCCTATATGCTGGGTTCATTGTTTAGTCGACTAAATGCGAATGTATATAATTAATAAAAACCTCCTCTATTCCAGGTATCACAAGCCAAGCAGAACTGTTAAAATATTTTTTTTTGTCTACAAAGGAGTGTTTAAAGGAACAGTAACCTCAAAAAATGAAAGTGTTTTAAAGTAATACAAATATAATGCAGTGTTGCCCTGCACTGGTAAAACTGACGTGTTTTGTTCAGAAACACAACTATTGTTTATATAAATAAGCTGCTGTGTAGCAATAGGGGCAGCAATTCAAAGGAGAAAAGGCTCAGGTTACACAGCAGATAAGCTCTGTAGAACATAATTATGTTATCCACTTTTTATCCTGTGCCATATTTTTTTTTTATATTTCCACCATTGCTACACAGCAGCTTGTTTATATGAACTATAGTAGTGTTTCTGAAGCAAACAGATCAGTTTTACCAGTGCAGAGCAACACTCTGTTATATTTTCATTAATTTAAAGCACTTTAAGTTTGGCCAAACAACTTCTGCAGAAGTGCAAGGCATTGTTTTTAAACAGTTGCCAATATGTGTTATAATAAGTAGTGCAGAGCAGTACATTTCATCAGTTTATTCCACCTTCCTGGTTCAGCAAAGTATTTGGGATGTAAGATTTTCCCTCTCCGTTAAACATTGTATAAAATAAAATGCTTATTTATTGGCTTCAGATACAAGCAGCAATGAAAAAAAGACTATTCTATATTAGGTTTAAGAATTCTTACATTATTGGGATGGCCAGGTAGGGGAAGGGAGAACCTAAACAGTCTTGAGTACATTTATAGCAATACTTAACAGTTACAGCAATCTGGTTGCTAGGGTCCAAATTCCCCTAGCAACCATACATTGAATTGAATAAGAGACTTGACTATGAATCGGAAAGGGCCCGAATAGAAAGAGTAAGAGTAAGTAGCAATAACAATACATTGTCTTACAGAGCGTTTGTTTTTTAAATGGGGACAGTTACCCCCATTTGAGACCTGGAAAGAGTCAGAAGGCAAATAATTAAACTAAATAAAAGGGGGTGGGGAATGATGACCAGTTGAAAAGTTGTTTAGCATTGGCAATTTTATAACATACTAAAAGTATGTCAACCCCTTTAACATACAAAA
Organism: Xenopus laevis; assembly: GCF_017654675.1. NCBI lineage: Eukaryota > Metazoa > Chordata > Amphibia > Anura > Pipidae > Xenopus > Xenopus laevis. The sequence goes on from NC_054385.1 coordinate 100,224,233, forward strand.
CTTTTATTAGTTGTCAGAATTTTGGATCAACAAAGAATAGGACGCCTAAAAAACCTACAGTGGAATTTAGAGCAACCCATCCTTGTGATAATAGTACCACCTAGTGTTCAGATGCAAGAACTACAGCTGAGCTTTCTAATAAAACAAACAAGAAACTGAAACCGCAGAAGCAAACTGAAAGTAGATTGATTTCTCATGGTTTGAGATATCATAACATGGACAGTCCTTGTGCCTGATTGTGGTGGTATTCAGTCAGTGGATATATAGTGTAAAGTTGGAAAGGAATGATTCATAGACAGAAAGTGGTTTGCCACTGTTTTTTGCAGTCCAGATTACAGAGTGATTGTCTGTCAGATATTTTTTCCCTACATATGATATCAAATAAATAACATGGATGAAGGTGCAGATGATCATGTACTTGAATACGTATACTGCTGCCCAGTAATAGGATGTGTTAAACTTGTGCAATTGCAAATATCACCTCAGCTCACACTTTAATTTTTGATTTTTATAATAATGAATGAGGTTTTTAGAAAGCAAAGCCTTTGGGTTGGTACCATGTTTAAATCCCATAACTAGACTGATCTTGTAGGGATTTATCCAATTAAATCATTTTCCATTTATTGTGAACAATCTTGTTAACCTGTTTAGAATCCATGCTATGTTTTGCAGAAAAATGCCAGACCTCACTACTTCTCATCTCCTCCACCTGTATATTTCTGATACTTCAGAGTGAGTGCATGTATCAGATATTGGATTGATTTAGTACTTAGCAGTAACCCTAACCATAACAAAATATATTTCTATAAAAAAGGGATGCTCCAAATCCAGATACTTGGCTGAACTGAATCCTAATCCGTAAAATCGCCTGACTTTTCACCACACAAACAAGGAAGTGCGCACAGTTCTCTTTCAAGGGATACTGTCATGGGAAAAAATGTTATGTTTTTTTTTTCCAAAAAGCATCAGTTAATAGTGCTGCTCCAGACTTCTGCACTGAAATCTTTCTCAAAATGTAATTTTGAAATCTGACATGAAGCTAGACATTTTGTCAGTTTCCCAGCTGCCCCCAGTCATGTGACTTGTGCTCCTTACTGCTGTACTACAAGTTTAAGTGATATCACCCCCTGCAGCCTAACAGAACAGTGGAAAAATTAACCAGATAGCAGCTTCTCAACATAAGATAACCACTGCCTGGTAGATCTAAGAACAGCACTCAATAGTAAAATCCAGGTCCCACTGCAATACACGCGGTTACATTGAGTAAGAGAAACAACAGCCTGCCAGAGAGCTGTTCCATCCTAAAATGCTGGCTCTTTTTGAAAGCACATGACCAGGCAAAATGACCTGAGATGGCTGCCTACACACCAATATTACAATTAAAAAAATACACTTGTTGGTTCAGGAATGAAATTTTATATTATAGAGTGAAATATTTGCTGTGTAAACAGAGTAATTTAGAAATAAAAATGACACCATTAAAATCATGACAGAATCCCTTCAACTCTTCCAGTAAAATATTGTTGGCCTTTACAGTCACACTCCAGTCTGACTGTAGCGTCATAAAGTAATGCTTTCCTGAAAATCTCATATCTGGTTTTATCTTTTCTTTTCTAGGCATGAGTCTTACAAGACCCAGTACAGAGCCATGTTTGTGATGAACTGCACTGTCAACAAACAGGAATTGCTTCGTTTCCCTGTTCAGTCTTCTGCAAAGAACAAACGTCAAGTTCGCAAAAAACTGAAACGCCCTCAAACAGAGACTGGAACGGAGACCGAGGAAACCGAAATGTATCACCCTGTCAAATGCAACGAATGTTCCACAGAAGTGGCAGTTTATGACAAAGAGGAAGTGTATCATTTCTTCAATGTTCTTGCTAGCCACTGCTAAGAGACCAAACACTCCAGGGTTACATATTCTGAGCATTTCACTCTTTCGTCTTCATACACGGTAAAGCCTGTACCTTTCTTTATTAACCTGCTGATAAAGAACTTGGGAAGTTTTTTCACATTTAAGCATTCATGTTTTCAGACATGAAGAAGAAACCCCAGGGGCCTGTATAAAGGAAATAAGGCTTGCTGCACTTCTGCAAAATCGTCAGATGGTGGTTTGTGTGCCTTGTGTTTATAAGCATTGTATATGGGGTTAGGGGTTTTTTTTATTTTAAAAGGGGCCTAATTTTGTTTCTTACTGTTTTAATATAGACTGGGGTTTATTTTCCTTAGTTTTGTCATCAGTGCTAAAGGATGACTTCATTAAGTCGGACTGATTAAACTGAATGGGGAAAGTCTTGGATTCACTATGCCTCATACAAAAATGCAACGGCAAGCTGTGAGATCTGGAAAAAGATTCAATAAACTGACAGTTTGCTTGCCTGTTATACTATTTGGAATTTTAATAATTTTCTGGAATTTTAACTATTGTATTTAGACATCAGCACAGTTTCATGACTGTCATACAGCAGAGCTGTCCTCAGAGTAGTGGGAGTATCAATTCTGTAGGGCTGCAGGTTTGTCCAGCTCTGTATATAGTGTTTAAAAAAAAAAAAAAAAAGTCGGGTTTAAAAACAAGGTATTGGTGATAAAGGGTGTCTGCATGTTGTAGTATTTGGAGAAACAAAGGTGCCCTAGAATAAATTGTAAATGACTCACCAAATAGTAAATGTGGTCCGGATGCAACAACCCCAGACGCCCAGCTTTAGGGAGTGGTACGGCAAAGGTATGAAGAAAAAGAAGGGCCAACCGACACTCAGACGGATTCACAGGACCAGAGAAAGTCTGTTAAAAATATATATTTTATTTATACAAAATTAAAAAATGCTTATTTGCATCTCCATCCACCCTATGTGTTTTGCAGCCACTTGGGGCACTTAGTCATGAGCCCATGACTAAGTGCCCCAAGTGGGTGCAAAACACATAGGGTGGATGGAGATGCAAATAAGCATTTTTTAATTTTGTATAAATAAAATATATATTTTTAACAGACTTTCTCTGGTCCTGTGAATCCGTCTGAGTGTCGGTTGGCCCTGCTTCTTCTTCATGTCTGCGTTTTGTGCTGCCATAAGATTCTGCACTTTTAAAGGTTAATGGTTTCTACATTATTATTTGTTTCATCCTCTGGAGTAACTGTAGGACTGGGCCTGTCAATTATTGACAGTCTGATATGAGACTGAGCTGCTATCAGGAAATTCCCAGCACCAGATCAATTCCCAGTTATTGAGGGCCCCTTATTGATAATGTTTTCCGCTCTGCATTTTTTGATTGGAAAATATGTGGGTAAAAAAAAAATTCATAGACCAATGAATGCTTTAGATACCTTGTCACCTTAGAGCATTTATGTTTCTTTGTGTGTTAGTCATGTAAGTGGCACAAAGTTAATTGTCCATCTACCTGGATGGACGAAAAGCTCTATACAACTAGCAGGTTAACCTGGGTATTGGCATCTTGATGGGGAGCTGTTCTAACCTGGAACTAATTTTGTTCTATTTTGTAGGTTTCTCCCTCCCATCAATCTCTCCTACCTGTGTGCCAGGGAGTGAATTAGAAATATACGGTTTTATAGCTGCAGGATTAGACCTGAGTAATAAAAAAAAAAAAGCCTGTATGTCAATACTTTGATGTGGACTTTCTATATACATACTGCTGCACAATGAATTATTTATATATACAATGCTACAGTGTGTGTATACATTTAAAAGACCAGTAACATTAAAAAAAATTCTACTTAAAGTGGACCTGTCACCCAGACACAAAAATTTGTATAATAAAAGTCCTTTTCAAATTAAACATGAAATCCAATTTCTATTTTTTATTAAAGCATTCATGGCTGTTGTAAACTCATTTATAAATCTCAGCTGTCAATCAAATATTGTCTGCCTCTCCTCTATGCCAGTGGCATAGAGGCGGGGCAGACAATTACTTTCACTTTACATTCAGCACTTCCTAGATGTCACTGCTCTCCCCACATTCCCCCCGTTCTCTTCACCATTTAATTGTATAGCCAGGGCATGGGGATGGACATCAGGTCCCCCATTTTGGTGCACAAACAAGATTCTGAGATGATACAAGACTTGTCTTAATAACAGTGTCCACAAAATGGCTGCTGCCTGCTTGCTATAATTATGAAATCCCAGACTGAAGGAAGCAAGAATTAAATAATTTATATAATGTAATTAAAGTTAATTTTGCTTGACTAATGTGATAAAATAGGATTTTGAATAATTTTTTTTGGTGACGGGTCCCCTTTAACGAAAAAAAAACACCAAGACACTTTCAAATTCGCAAAGTCTTTATTAAGAAATAACTTGCCAATTATCTGCTTTCGCTCCTCTTCAGAAACGGCGACAGGGTGACAATACATTGTGCGGTGCTCGATTTCTCCTCCCTGGCTATCGCCTATAGAAGGCAGGGAGGAGAAATTGAAGTTTTCTTCGGGTGACTTCGGAAAATGAACCACCGCGTGTGATTAGCGCCAGGTTTTTTTTTTGTTTGTTTTTTTCATTTTAGCCGGCGCAGATTCAGGGAAGGCATTTGGGGAGATTGGTCACCGCAAAAACGAGGCAATTAGTCGCCAGGCGACCAAATCTCCCCAAAGGCCCTGTGTGGCCTGACCCTAAGACTACACCTTTATTGTTATTGCTACTTTTTATTACTGATCTTTCTAAACAGACCCTCTCCTATTCATATTCCAGTCTCTTATTCAAATCCATGTGTGGTTGCTAGGGTAAGTAGGACCCTAGCAACCAGATATCTTACAATTGCAACCTGGAGAGCTGCTGAATAAAAATCTAAATAACGAAAAACACAAGTAATAAAAAATGAAAACCAAATACAAATTGTCTCGGAATATCACTCTCTACGACATCAAACTAAAAGTTAAGTTAAAGGTGAACAACCCTTTTAAGGTAAATAATGACTCAGACCATGATATATTTTTTTTAATGATTTCTCTGGTGCTTATTTAGCCTTCAGGTTGGTATTTACATGCCGGTCTCGCCAATACCCTAGCAAACAGGCCGTGGTTTGGAATTCAAGATGAAGGGAACCATTGCAGTAAAACTGTAGCCTCCTAGAGATACATGCCAGTAATACCAATTTAGGAAATGGAGTTGTGTGTAGTATTAATCAGAAACATTCTTATAACACATTTGATGAAATCAACATACTGGATGGGATTCGTCACCCAGAAGCTCCTTATTACGGAAATGCCATTGCCCCTAGCCACTATTTTAAAGGACAAGGAAACTAAAGAAGTAGGCTAGAAATGTTGTATATTGTGTTTTGGGTTTATGTACTAACCCCAGACAATCACAGCCCTTTAGCAGGGAAGATCTGTCTCTCCAAAGATGCCCCAGTAGCTCCCCATCTTCTTTTCTGCTGATTCACTGCACATGCTCTGTGCTGCTGTCACTTACTGAGCTTAGGGACCCACTCACACTATACAGTACACATAGAATAGAAATGTCACAGTATAAGACTGATTAGTAATTAATACAGATAATTACTACATGGCAGCACCAGCATCAGAATTTAATAATCAGCCCTGTAGCATCATCTTATATTACAGACAACCTCATTTTCTGCTGGTTAATTAGTGACAGCCCCTAAGTTTAGCTTCTCAACAGCTGCTCAGAGCCCACTGAGCATGTGAGTGTCACAGACACTTTCCAAGATGGTGACCCCCTGTGACAAGTTTGAAGTCCTGGATCATTGCTGCTATTGACAAGCTGAAACTTTTTGGCTGGTGCAAGTTCATTATATAAAACATAGCAGTTTTAGCCCTATTAATTTTTAGAGTTTAGTTCTCCTTTAAGCAAATAATTCTAATAATAATGATGGTATCCCTTTGCTCTGTAATAATAAAACCGTACCTTCTACTTGGTCGTAACTAAGCTGGGTGAATCCATATTGATGGCTAAACTATCCTATCCAGTTTATTTAACGTTTCAAGCATTCTGGAATAGATCCCACACCTGTACCTTGCATTACAGGTAAATATTACCTAAAGATTTTTTTTCTCATTTGTTCTCATGTCTTGGAGTCATTTAAAATTAATGGGTTTGGAGATAAAATGGTTGCAGACTGATTTGCATTTGTACTGAATGCATGTTAGTATGCTGTATTATTTTATAGTATTAATACCCATTCTTTAGTATAAAAACTGGGTAAATCGGCTGTGCAAAATAAAAAATGTTTCTAATATAGTTAGTTAGCCATAAATGTAATGTAAAAAGGCTGGAGTGACTGGATGTATAACAGAACAGAACACTACTTCCTGCTTTGCAGCTCTCTTGGTTTCCACTGATTGGTTACCAGGCAGTAACCAATCAGTGACTTGAGGGGGGGAATGGGTCATATCTGTTGCTTTTGATCAGAGCTGCATGCTATGAATCAATGGCAAACTCACTGAACAGGTACAGTGGTGTGAAAAACTATTTGCCCCCTTCCTGATTTCTTATTCTTTTGCATGTTTGTCACACTTAAATGTTTCTGCTCATCAAAAAACGTTAACTATTAGTCAAAGATAACATAATTGAACACAAAATGCAGTTTTTAAATGAAGGTTTATGTTATTAAGGGAGAAAAAAAACTCCAAATCTACATGGGCCTGTGTGAAAAAGTGATTGCCCCCCTTGTTAAAAAATAACTTAACTGTGGTTTATCACACCTGAGTTCAATTTCAAAGGTTATAAAGCCATTTCTAAAGCTTTGGGACTCCAGCAAACCACAGTGAGAGCCATTATCCACAAATGGCAAAAACATGGAACAGTGGTGAACCTTCCCAGGATTGGCCGGCCGACCAAAATTACCCCAAGAGCGCAGAGACAACTCATCCGAGAGGCCACAAAAGACCCCAGGACAACATCTAAAGAACTGCAGGCCTCACTTGCCTCAATTAAGGTCAGTGTTCACGACTCCACCATAAGAAAGAGACTGGGCAAAAACGGCCTGCATGGCAGATTTGAAAGGTGCAAACCACTTTTAAGCAAAAAGAACATTAAGGCTCGTCTCAATTTTGCTAAAAAACATCTCAATGATTGCCAAGACTTTTGGGAAAATACCTTGTGGACGGACGAGACAAAAGTTGAACTTTTTGGAAGGTGCGCGTCCCGTTACATCTGGCGTAAAAGTAACACAGCATTTCAGAAAAAGAACATCATACCAACAGTAAAATATGGTGGTGGTAGTGTGATGGTCTGGGGTTGTTTTGCTGCTTCAGGACCTGGAAGACTTGCTGTGATAGATGGAACCATGAATTCTACTGTCTACCAAAAAATCCTGAAGGAGAATGTCCGGCCATCTGTTCGTCAACTCAAGCTGAAGCGATCTTGGGTGCTGCAGCAGGACAATGACCCAAAACACACCAGCAAATCCACCTCTGAATGGCTGAAGAAAAACAAAATGAAGACTTTGGAGTGGCCTAGTCAAAGTCCTGACCTGAATCCTATTGAGATGTTGTGGCATGACCTTAAAAAGGCGGTTCATGCTAGAAAACCCTCAAATAAAGCTGAATTACAACAATTCTGCAAAGATGAGTGGGCCAAAATTCCTCCAGAGCGCTGTAAAAGACTCGTTGCAAGTTATCACAAACGCTTGATTGCAGTTATTGCTGCTAAGGGTGGCCCAACCAGTTATTAGGTTCAGGGGGCAATTACTTTTTCACACAGGTTTGGATTTCTTTTCTCCCTAAATAATAAAAACCCTCATTTAAAAACTGCATTTTGTGTTATCTTTGACTAATAGTTAAATGTGTTTGATGATCAGAAACATTTTGTGTGACAAACATGCAAAAGAATAAGAAATCAGGAAGGGGGCAAATAGTTTTTCACACCACTGTATGTCCCATGTGGCTCCCCCTAAAGTCGCTGACTAACTCAGAGTTAGAGAGCTGCAAAGCAGGAAGTAGTGTTCTGGCTATTATGTTAAACATCCAGTCACTCCAGCCTTTATAGATTACATTTTTGCCTAACTAATTCTATTAGAAACATTTTTTTATTTTGCACAGTTTTTATTTTTACACTGAACTATTACTTTAATGTAATAAAAACATGTTTGTGCTATTACCTAGCCTCTCTGCTTCCCTCTTAAAACTCTCTTTCTCTCTCTCTTTCTCTGGGGTAGTTCACATTTAAGATAACTTTTAGTATGTTATAGGTTGGCCGTTTCTTAGCAACGTTTCACTTGGCTTTCACTTTTTATACCTTATTATTATTTGCTTTCCTCTTCTGACCTTGGCAGCCAAAAATTAAATGACATAGGCCCTTGTCTATTGTGACACTGAGAGGTGATGTTCTCTAATCCAATTAGGCATTATTCGTTATTGCTTAAAGGAACAGTAACACCAAAAAATGAAAGTGTTTTAAAGGAATGAAAAGATCATGTAATATTGCCCTGTACTAGTAAAACTAATGTGTTTGCTTCAGAAACACTACTATAGTTCATATAAAGAAGCTGCTGGGAAGTAATGGTGGAAATTGAAAAAAAGGCTATATGGTACAGGTTAAATAGTGGATCTGCTGTGTAACCTGAGCCTTTTCTCCTTTGAATGGCTGCCCCCATTGCTACACAGCAGCTTATTTATATAAACAATAGTAGTGTTTCTAAAGCAAACACACCAGTTTTACTAGTACAGGGCAACACTGCATTATATTTGTATTACTTTAAAACACTTTCCTTTAATAACTGCGACCTTCCTGTTCTGAAGCTTATCTAACCCTGCTCTGCGTCTCCCTGCTCCACTTTGATGCTTCCGTTTTTGCTCCTATTTGTTCTCTATAATAATCCATCCCAGCCGAATGGAGAGCCATTTAGGATCAGCTTGTGCATGGGGTTTATTTGTCCTTTTAGAATGAAATAAAGGATACTTTTGGTAGCCGTTTTGAAAATAACATGTTTATAGTTTATTTCAGAGCTTTACTCCAGATTGTGCTTAATACAGGTCTGTTATTCAGAATGCTCTCCAAACCTTAAGTCTGCTAAAAAATTATTTAAAAATTATATAAATCCAATAGAATTAATCCTTATTGGAGGCAAAGCAATCCTATTTTACTTGGAAGGTACAAGGTACTGTTTTATTAATACAGAGGAAACTGGCTTTAAAATATGACAAAACATTCATGCAGAAATGCTCCAAGTTGTGCTTGGGGAATAGATACAGTCACTTGTGTCTGAAGAATACACAATGCAGGAATTATACAGAGTGATGGGAATCCCAGCATTTCTAAGGGCCTATAAAGCAACTGAAAATTTCCCACTGAGCGGAGGTTATATAAGGGGGTAATGTACATCCTATTGCAAAATATAAAGAGATTGTGAGTCACTGAGGAGCTCCATGATATAAAGACAGGAGGCCAAAGGCTGAGGTTTCTATACAGGTAACATAGTAACACATAGTGGCGTAGAAAGTTAGGCTGAAACCTAAAAAAAAAAATCCCTCCTGACTCCAAAATGGCAATCAGATTAGTCCCTGGATCAACTTGTCCTATGAGCTATCTCCCATAACCCTGTATTTCCTCACTTGCTAAAAAGCCATCCAACCCCTTCTAAAAGCTATCTAATGTATCAGCCTGTACAACTGATTCAGGGAGACAATTCCACATCTTTACAGCTCTCACTGTTAAAGAAAATAAACCCTTCCAAATTTGACTTCTAATGTCCTTGTAACCCATATACAACAAGGGGTACGTTATTTTGAATTGGGGTTCAAATTTTACAGCATGGCTCAGTTAAAGGGAGATGGCCACCGGAGAACATGTTTGTTTCCAAGCGTGTCAGTTAAGACATGCGGAATACTGTACTATAATCTGTCCATATAAATAAATGGAGCTCATACACATTTTGAGGGCCACTAAAATCTCTTGGCTGGTCCGTGGGCCTCTAGTTATGCTTCAGACGGACAGTACAGTACAAGTGTCTCCTGCCACTCCACACAACTTGTTTCAACACAGGAACTCGAATTAATTCCGACGAGGATCTGTGCTACTAATCAGCCTCTCCTTTTGAGAACAATGACAGGCGACCCTACAAAACCTAGCGGGAGATATAACAAGCACACATCCTCTTAATTAGGCTTTAATTATTGGCAGTTATAAAGTGGTGCAGGCGGCCATCTGCATTGTGACAGGAATGCAGGAGAACAATTTTATTTGCTTGTTTCCCTTTGTTTAACAATCATTGTAATAAATCTCGTGCTAGCCCCTTGTACTGAGGGGGACTTGCTTTCAAACAGAAACGCCTGTGCTTGTAAAGATAGCATTGTGTGCACTGTCTCATGCATTGCAATAGGAAAGAGATGGAAATGGAGACAGAAGGGACAACTGTACATCACATTGGAGGTTGGCTATTGAAAATAGAGCATGATAAGGTAAAGGGGTAAAGATATACTGTAAGCTTAAGCACAGGAAATAAAGCCTTCATCTTTGGGATCTAATGCAGATTTGTATGGCTAATGGTAGGACTACTCAGACGTTTTCAGCGTGATCCAACAAACTGCCAGAAAACGCATGCGACAAATCATATGCGACAGAAATAAGGTTAGGGATAGAAATGTCGGATTAAGTCACAGCGTTGATCCAACGCAATACGACTGTCGGATGCAGACGCAGCGTGCAGTCATGTCGCGTCGGATCAATGCTGCGACTTCAACATTTCTATCTCTAACCCTATTTCCATTGCATGCAATTTATGGCATGTGTTTTGTCGCAGCGCATCGAATCGCACCAAAACCGTCCGTGTAGTCCTACCCTAAAGCTTAATACAGGTAATCCAGAAACCCATTATCCAGAAAGCTCTGCATTACGGAAGGCCGTCTCCCATAGACTCCATTTAATCCACGTAATCCAAATGTTTAAAAATGATCTCTTTTTTTTTTTCTCTGTAATAATAAAAAAGTACCTTGTACTTGATCCAAACTAATAATTAATTCTTATTGGAGGCAAAACCAGCCTATTGGGTTTATTTAATGTTTACATGATTTTCTAGTAGACTTAAGGTATGAAGATCCTGTACTAAAATACATTTTAGTAATACCTGTACTAAAATATTGTTGTAGTACTGGTTGTCTTTGGTTTAGAAACTTGAATATATGATATTGGCTGCACTGTCCTATAGGGGAAAAAGCTTGGGGGGTTTTAACAAAAATGTAATTGTTTTAAGCATAAGCAAAACACCCATGTAAGATAGAATTAATGCTTATTGGAGGCAAAACAATCCTATTGGATTTAATTCATGTTTAAATTATTTTGGAGACATGATATTGAGATCAATAATACAGAAAGATCCAGGTGCGTAACTACAGAGGAAGCAGACCCTGCGGCTGCAGGGGGTTCAGAAGGTATAGGGGCCCAATGAGGCCCTTATTAATGTACTATTTCAACATATTTTGTTAAAAAAGTATAACCTCTGGGGCCCTAAAATGAATTTGCTGTGGGCCCTGTAACATCCATCAAAGATCCATTATCTGGGAAAAACCCCCAGGTGCCGAGCATTTTGGATAACAGGTCCCATGCCTGTACTGGGATATCATGATGCCCTTTATGGTATCACTGCAGTTCCTGGGCGGTTAAGTGTTGTGTATTCTGTGGGGCAGATGTAGGTTTGGGGCCTTATGAATAAAGTCTTCTCTATCCCTCTGTTGCTATACAGCCGCCATATTTTTTATCAACAGCCTTCTATTCCAGAAGGGAACAAAAAATCACAAATTCCATATAATAGCATTACAATAGAAATCAGATCCCCTGCCCTGCTACGGAAAGGGAAATATTAGAATACCGCTCAAACATCTGCCTGAGGAATCTGATACATGAGTACATGTAATAGAGTATGGCCTTTATCCTCATTACACACATAATGGTCAATTACTGACCTTTTCAGAAAATGCGGCAGATGGTTTCCATTTCAATTCCCTCCTGTGCCGCTACTGATGGAATCCCGGGGCCCTGTAATCTGCTCTCCGGCTCCCACATTGTTAATCAGTTTACTGCTGATGCTAATTGTGATATCATCGCCAATTCCTCCCATGGGGACCAGCCCTTCAGCTGTGGGAATGATGGGAGAGATATCAGGACAAATGATAGGACAGCTGCAGGAGAGATAAGGGATAGGAGGTTATCACAGAATGTGTGCTCCACTGGGGAAATGTGTGAGTTACACACTCATCTGCACATCCAGACAGGGATCATGCCCCCAATGCTACATGCATTTATTGTACCAAGTCAACGTTCTCCTCAACAGCTCCCACACTGTGACATGGAGAAAACAATTCCCATTTAAACGATACCCATAGTTGGAAGGCAACAAATGTGGGACACAATCCAAACCACCCCCCAAAGTCCCCTAACCAGGAGCATGAGGTGACCCACTCATCTGGGCACCAGCTGGGCATGTCCGGTTCACTGAACAATTCAGCGAACCCTGAAATAACATTTTGGCAAGTGAAAGTAATTATTTTAACGTAATTGTGAAATATTACTGCTATTACAATCAGTATCTTTCTGTTCTTTGCTGTTGTCTCCAGAGATGTTTCCAACTGCATGTGCCACGGCTGCTTCTGACTACATGTGTTTCTGCTGCTTGTGACTGCATGTACTACGGCTGCTTCTGACTGCATGTGCCACTGCAACTTCTGACTACATGTGTCACTGCTGCTTCTGACTGCATGTTCCACTGCTGCTTCTGACTACATGTGTTACTGCTGCTTCTGACTGCATATGCCACTGCTGCTTCTGACTACATGTGTCACTGCTGCTTCTGACTGCATGTGCCACTGCTGCTTCTGACTACATGTGTCACTGCTGCTTCTGACTGCATGTGTCACTGCTGCGTCTGACTGCATGTGTCACTGCTGCTTCTGACTGCATGTACCACTGCTGCTTCTGACTACATGTCACTGCTGCTTCTGACTGCATGTGTCACTGCTGCTTCTAACTGCATTTGTCACTGCTGCTTCTGACTGCATGTGCCACTTCTGCTTCTGACTGCATGTGCCACTGCTGCTTCTGACTGCATGTGCCACTGCTGCTTCCGACTGCATGTTCCACTGCTGCTTTTGACTGCATGTGCCACTGAAACAATGTAGCAGGAGTCGGTTCTCTAACAGACGAAACTCTGATTCCCACAATGCCTTGAATGTTCTGTTCTGTTCGCTCCTGCACCCACTGACTGTTCACAGATAGGATAGAATTACTGCCACATTACATGCTATCAGTTTCAGATTTTCCCTACATCAATGGTGTAATTTAGAGGAAGCAGACCCACAGCCACGGGGGAAAGGGGGCAAGTCATCTTTCTTATATACAGGGGGTCTGGGAGGGGTAGGTTGTAGGTGCCCCATGATGCACACAAAATATTGGTTGACACCCCTTTACCTACAGAATTACATAACTGGGCACACGTGCAGATTGGAAGAGGAGTCAGGACAAATGCACTGGTGCACTGGGAAATCCAAGAAGCATCTTTGAACCCAAGTACCGTTAATTATTGTAATCAATGCATGTAGCTAATTGTGTTCTTTTTGTGTGAGCACTTTGTGGTCGTAAATTACCCATTTTGTTTCACCGGTACATGAAGTTAGCATCAGTTCAGTCACGATACCTTGCTGTGTTTAACCTTGTAATTTGAGACCAGGATCAGCTTCTTTTTCTGCAGTGCAGGTAACATGTCTGTTTATAAGCAAATGTATTCCAAACATGATATAAAAATGCTGATGAATTGCATATGGTGTATATTCTAGACTAGATATACTGTATAGGCTGTACTGTTGCTAAACTTTCCCTTTAAATGTTCTGTGGAGGCAAAAGAACATCTCTGCTTGTAAGACTAGGAGTGTTGCTGAACAATAGAGTTTTTTGATGTTTTTCCATTCAAGGGGCCCCTATGACACACTGGGGCCCTCAAGATCAATGCCCTATTTTCCCTGCCCCAAACCATCCCTGCAAGGTGTGAGCAGTGACATGGTCCCTCATGTGAGTGATAAATAGGTTAATCTCCTGTGTTACTGGCAATTACTGGCACACTGACGGATGATCAGACACAGGGGCCATTCCTGTCGCCTTCACTTTAGCACCGGGGAGCTGAGAAATCTGTAATTACACATCAGGAAATTGCCCAGAGAAGTCGAAACAAACATTCCCTGCTATCTCTTTATCAGCGCTGCCCTTTATTATGTGCTTGCGCATTCACACATTGCAAACAGGAACCTGAAATGTTTTATAAAAAGGACTTAAAGGCCAAGGCAAGGCAAATTCACTGGTAGTGCCAATATGCTAGGGACCCCCTGGTTAGTGCATCTTTTCATAAAACGGGTTCCTTTCTGGGAAAAAAACATAATCAGTTCACCTTTTCTTGTCTCACAGGCTGTAAATTGAACCAGTGCTGTCCAACGATCAGACTGGGTCTCCTAGATTCCACCAGAACCTGACGCTGTGGGCCCCCTCTCATAGCAATAAGATACAGATGATGGCAGATGGTGTAAAATAGGATTGGCAGCTGGGTGTTGCTCCCTGGCCATGGTTTCCATAGACTTCTGACATTATAAGGTAAGATCCATGGAAGATAATTTTTGATGGGGGCCAAGGTAGGATTTGAAGCTGCGGCCGGCCACACTTACTTCTGCAACTGGGGGTTGAAATTCAGGGGGTCCACTGCACCTTTGACCCTAAGATTCTAACATGTAGGTTAAATTGCATTAGTTAAAAAGGCACCCCTTAAAAAAAATCTGACCCTAAAATGCAGAGCAGCGGAGTTCCTGGGCACCATCTTCTGTCCGTTCACATTCTCTTCTGGTCTCACCGCCGACACTAAACCTGCTGGAGCATACGCAACTTCTAGTATGTTATAGAATGGCTAATTCTAAGCAACTTTTCAATTAGCATTACTTTTTTCTTTTTTGTCGTTTTTTTTTAATTATTTGCCTTCTGACTCTTTCCAGCTTTCAAACGGGGGTCACTGACCCCACCCAAAAACAAATGCTCTGTAAGACTGTATATGTATTGTTATTGCTACTTTGTATTACTCATCCCTCTATTCAGGTACTCCCCTATTCATAGTCCGGTCTCTTATTCAAATCAATGCATGGTTGCTAGGTAAATTTGAAACCCTAGCAACCAGATTGCTGAAATGGCAAACTGGAGAGCTGCTGAATAAAAAAAAACGAAATAACTCAACAACCACAAATAATAAAAAGTCAAAACCAACTGCAAATTGTCACAGAATATCACTCTCTACGTCATACGACATTTATTTAAAGGTGAACAACCGCTTTTAATGGGCAGAACAGCAGTGTATACTGTATAATATGCTTTGGGAATATGAAAGACTCACCTTGTCAGGTTATATTAGCCTGAAGAAGGGGGTAACTCATACATTGTGAACTGTTGCCTATGAGTGTAGAGGAGATCAATAAGTACGGTAGCAGAAAACTGAGAGTCACTTCCCATTGATGGAAGGGTCACAGGATTCAAATATGCAAAGAACACAAACCCACATAGACCAAAGCATTGAGTTAAGTTGGGTTTGTGTTCTTTGCATATTTGAGAAGGGAGACATCAGTGCAGCTCAGAGCTGGCTACACAGGTAAGGTAATACCAGCTATTTACAGAAAGGACTTATATCGGGCACAGCCCCCCGAGCCCATGTTTCTTAACTCACTTTATCGTGCTTTACAGCAGACAAGCAATGGAAGAAGTCTCCATGTGAATTAGAATCAGATATTACCTGAATTAGTGATGCTGGATGCATCCTCACGTATGTGAGCATATTTGTCAGACAGATTAGAGAGGAAGATAGCAAAACATTCTCTAGAAAAACATCAATAAAATCCCCCGCTGCTTTCACTCTGCTTCCCATGGGCTGAAAGCACTGGTACTAACTTGTCTATTTCAGCCTTGGAAAATGGCTGCACTAACTATTAGATACCCTGATAGGCTTCAGAAGCTATTGATTGTCACCTTTACAGGGGAGATATCTCCTGTCTGTTCCATTTAATTCTCCTTAAATAGACAGTAGAGGATAAAGCTGGGCCCGGACACATCACGTGGTGCCCTATATGACATGGCTACCATCAGTTAAAGGGCGCCTGTTGGGCGAAAATGTTTTCCCCAAGCAAAGGTGCAGGCTAATAGAGCTCTCACTCTGGTTGGGGGTAACTAGTTTTCTTTTAAAAAATTGCCCCGCCCCTGCCAGCGCTAGAACCCCCGCACAGGGAGGAAGCTCCCAGTTTGAGCGGCCATGTTGAGGCACACGCATGCACATAATGAGTGAATGCCGCAACTAGCTCATTATAAGCATGACGTCAGGAGCTAATTATGGCATGATGTCAAAAGTTCATTATGTGCATAACATGGCCGCTCACACCGGGCGATGCCTCCTGGTGCGGGTGTCCTATTGCTGGCGGGAAGCAATTTTTTTACTTTTATCAACAACAGTATTATTAGCCCCTACCTTTAGTTGGAGAAAATATTTTCACCCAACAGGTGCACTTTAAGAAGTGTTGGTGCAGTCAGTGAAGGGGAGGCCTTAACACACCATCACTGCCATTGCATTGAGGACCTTACCCCATGGAATGTACATTAGAGCTCACTACTTTTAAATCCCCCCACTCTCTATTAGTGATGAAATCCTGCATCCGTTTTTACACCAGCGTCCATTTTTTTTTATGCCGGCGAATTTTCGCTGAGGTTTTGCAAATTTATTTGCCGGCGTGAATTCACTGCGAATTTGCGCCTGGCGAATAAATTCGCCTATAACTACTCTCTATTTATTCCTAGGGCATTTTCAGAGGCATGTTTATCAATAGGTAAAAAAGGTACCTTATCATGCATACGCCTCAAAAAATTTCATAGAAATGAATAGAGAATGGGGGGATTTTACTGTGGGGAGCTTTACTTTCACACTTCACAAATCTGCCCCTACATGTAGTCATGCGATATAAGAACAGAGATGCAAATAACAAAGAAAGATCATTTATTTTGGAGAATAGAGTGATGGTAAATGGAACATTTTCTAATTGGACCAGTGTTGTTAATGGAGTACCAAAGGGCTATGTACTTGGTCCTTTTCTGTTTAGCTTGTTTATCAATGACCTTTAAGTTTCTATTGTTAAGTAATGTTTCTATTTTTGCTGAGGATACTAAATTGTACAGAATGTTGCCACTTTGCAGAACACTTTGATAAAAATTACCAAACTGGGCAACAAACTGGAAATTGAGGTTCAATATTGACAAATGCAAGGTTATGAACTTTGCCAAGAATAATATAAATGCCAATTATACACTGAATAGCAGTGTGTTGGGGGTTTCCTTAATTCAGAAGGATTTGGGGAATTTTGTGGATAAAAAACTGTGTAACTCTAAGAAGTATCATTCTGTGGCTACTAAAGCAAATAAAGTACTGACTTACGTAAGAAAGGGCATTAACTCAAGGGATGAAAACACTGTTTTGTCTCTTTATAGGTCCCTCATGAGGCCTCACCTGGCGTATTCAGCATTATCTCTTAAATTTACAGCATAATTGGAGCAACTTGCACATGATTTAGCAATGCAGATGCTGAGATTGTGTTTTGCTTGTGTTTGTATGAGTGTGAGTTGCTTCATTTTGGTCACGGCAACGATCATAGTACCAGAAAACTTAGCGTTCAGTCCAGTAGGTGCAAGTCACTGATGTGCAGGTACAACATAAAAAGTAGCCCTTTTCAAGTGACAATATGCAAGACAGGTATTAATTCCAGGAGTTTCGTTGCATCCATGCTCCCTGTACTTTGCAACTTACAAAGTGAATGCAACAGACATTTTGTTGCCTGGAAAAAGTTTATATATTACTTTGCGAAAAGCATTTGGGTGGGGCCAGTTTTGCAATTAACACTGCACCGGGCAATAGTATTCCGTGATTTTCCGTGATAGGAACAATATTGTTGGCTATGAATATGGAGAGGGTTGTTATCCAGAATGTAGTCCTCATTACATCCGAGAGAAGCATTCCATAGGTGAAGGTCATAATTAAACATGTGTCAGTAATCAGCTAATTACAAACGCACTCGATGCCGGCAGAGGGGAAATTAAAACAAGAGGGACAAAGGACAATTATTTATGGTGATTGTAATCAGTCACCAACGCTGGATGGCAGCTTGATAGCTTCAAGCACACAATGTGCTTCCCCGCCACTGATTTTTTTTTTTTTAAAGGGGAACTTGATCCTTGCTGGTTTATTCTCAGAAGCCGGAGTAAGGCTGGGCCTCTACTGATGCTTTGCCATCTATGCTACAGTCATTGTCTAATTTAATATGGAAGATTCTAAAACTAGGGCTTATTTACCTGGTGCTAATTTGCCTAGTGTTGGTAAATAAGCCCAATGGGAACACAGCAGCCACATCTGTGTACAGGTATGGAACCTGTTATCCAGGGCTTTTGGGTCTCCATACCTTTAATCTACTAGAAAATCATTTATACATTATAAACCTAATAGACTGGTTTTGCTTCCAATAAAGATTAATTATATATTAGTTTGTATCAAATACAAGGTACTGTTTTATTATTACAGTGAAAAAGGAAATCATTTTTAAAAATTAGGATTTTTGGGATCAAATGGAGTCTTTCTTTTCTGTAATTCTGTGCTTCTGGATAATGGGTTTCCGGATAATGGATCCCATACCTGTACCTAAATTAAACTCCAATAAGACACTGATCATTTTGGTCCCAAACAGAGGCCAGTGGGCTGTCAGCTAATGTATAATGTAATGTACACTGTATTTACTTATTATTTACAATGTCAACCATCCTTAGTCACATTTCTTTGGACTTCTGCCATCCAGGTTTTGAAAACAACATCTCCACAGTCCATTTGCCTTGAGGATATACAGGGGACATTACTGAATATACCGTCATATTAAAAAGTTTGGGAACCCCTCTTAATTCTTTGGAGTTTTGTTTATCATTGGCTGAGCTTTCAAAGTAGCAACTTCCTTTTTAATATATAAATTGCCTTATGGAAACACTAGTATTTCAGCAGTGACATAAAGTTTATTGGATTAACAGAAAATATGCAATATGCATCATAACAAAACTAGACAGGTGCATAAATTTGGGTACCCCAACAGAGAAATTACATCAATACTTAGTTGAGCCTCCTTTTGCAAATGTAACAGCCTCTAGACGCCTCCTATAGCCTTTGATGAGTGTCTGGATTCTGGATGGCGGTATTTTTCACCAATTCGTCCAAACAAAATCTCTCCAGTTCAGTTAAATTTGATGGCTGCCGATCATGGACATCCTGCTTCAAATCATCCCATAGATTTTCCATGATATTCAAGTCAGGGGACTGTGACGCAATTCCAGAATATTGTACTTCTCCCTCTGCATAAATGTCTTTGTAGATTTCGAAGTGTGTTTAGGGTCATTGTCTTGTTGGAATATCCAACCCCTGCGTAACTTTAACTCTGTGACTGATGCTTGAACATTATCCTGAAGAATTTGTTGATATTGGGTTGAATTTATCCGACCCTCGACTTTAACAAGGGCCCCAGTCCTGAACTAGCCACACAGCCCCACAGCATGATGGAACCTCCACCAAATTTGATAGTAGGTAGCCGGTGTTTTTCTTGGAATGCAGTGTTCTTCTTCCGCCATGCAAAGCGCTTTTTGTTATGACCAAATAACTCAATTTTTGTTTCATCAGTCCAAAGCACATTATTCTAAAATGACTGTGACTTGTCTAAATGAGCTTTTACATATAACAAGTGACTTTGTTTGTGGTGTGAGTGCAGAAAGGGCTTCTTTCTCATCATCCTGCCATACAGATTTGTGCAAATTGCGCTGAATTGTAGAACAATGTACAGATACACCATCTGCAACAAGATGTTCTTGCAGGTCTTTGGAGGTGATCTTTGGGTTGTTTGTAACCATCAGTGTTGGACTGGCCCACCAGGATACCAGGAAAACTCCCTGTGGGCCCAGGTGTCAGTGGGCCCTCATGCTGCTAAACATTTGGCCTATTTCATGGTCATTCCCTATTTATATGAGAACAAAGAAGCCAAGCAGATGGAATAATAGTTTATAGTATGTAAAGAAAAGAGTCTAGGAGAATAGAGGTTGAGTGAGGAGAGGAAGAATAATAATACTGACAGTGGGCCCCTGGTCTAAGGTTTTTTGGTGGGCCCCTAATCTAAGGCTTTTGGGTGGGCACCTGGTGTCCCAGTCCGACACTGGTAACCATTCTCACAATCCTCCGCATATGGCGCTCCTGTATTTTTCTTGGCCTGCCAGACCTGGGTTTTATAGCAACTGTGCCTGTGGCCTTTCATTTCCTGATTCCATTCCCTACAGTTGAAACTGACAGTTTAAACCTCTGAGATAGCTTTTTGTAGCCTTCCCCTAAACCATGATACTGAACAATCTTTGTTTTCAGATCTTTTGAGAGTTGCTTTGAGGATCCCATGCTGTCACTCTTCAGAAGAGAGTCAAACAGAAGTACAACTTGCAATTGGCCACCTTAAATACCTTTTTCTCATGATTGGACACACCTGCCTATGAAGTTCAAGGCTTAACAAGATAATCTAACCAATTTGGTGTTGCCAGTATTCAGTATTAAGCAGTTACATGCATTCAAATTAGCAAAATTACAAGGGTACCCAAATTTGATTTAATTTCATACAACTGAATACTGCTTCACTAAAAAACTTTGTTCAGAAAACACCCCAGTACTCAGATGTTCCTGGGAAATGAAAGACATACCACTGTTATCTTTTTTGTTGAAAGTAGAGTAAATTATTATGCAGGCTAAAAGGGGTTCCCAAACTTTTTCATATGACTGTACATATAAGTGCTTTGGAGGATTGTTTTCGTTTCACATAAAGAGTTAGGTAGTCTGACAGTGATAAACAAATCCTCTTCCATGGAAGGATAAACAAAACAAAAAAGGAGGAAATGAAGGCGCTGGGGCTGAGTACAGACATGCTATTAATGAAAATGAAGGCAGTGTTTGTTTAGTCATGGAGGACAGTTAACAGTTTATTGCTTTCTGTTTCTCCTGCTGCTTTTCACATTGAAATTCCTGTAAAGCTGAAAGGACATCTGGAAGAATTCGGCCAATTAATGGAAATCATGCTGGAGCTGCTCTGAAAGGCAAATTAAACCAAATCAAACCTGCTGTACAGACAACGTGCCCCTAATCACGCACGTAACATTCATTAGGTACTACTGCTGGAGAGTTTGGGTGCCTCTAATGAAAGATCAGGGACAGAGCAGCCAGTGGGAATGTGCTCAGCCATATGCCTTTATCTGGAATACCACAGGGAACAGCACAGAGCACAAGGCACTTATGGTGGTGATAAAGTTTGCAAAGTTTGCATCAGGTCTTGTAACCCCTAGCAACCAATGAGGCATCTGCTATGGGTTGTTATTTTCCCTAGCTTTCTTTCATACAAGGTATTATTCGGTTACTCTGAATTATAGACATGGTTAGGCAAGCATTAGTACAAATGACTCAGAGAAGACCTGGTAGCAGGCCATGTATGCACATCATGTAAAGGGGCAGAAAATATTTTTTTTCTCGGTGGCCCTGGGGCAGGAATGTGGAGCCAAGGTTACCTGTTTTTTTTTTTGTTTTACTTTACATGGCACCCTAGGGGGTGTTTCCATTACAGGCTCCATCTCTAGGGTGTTTGGGTTTGCTATAAGCAGTTACTATTCAGGGCCAGTTGTATGAACTGCAGGGCCCAATTTAAACCATTTTGTTAGGGTACTCTAGACTGGGTGTTACTGGCTGGCAGGTCCTAGGGGCTCCTGGGGTGGCCCAATGGCACTTACCTCACTATCTCTCCTGGTGGCTGCTGCTGTCATTCTGCTTGTTCACCTCTCTCCATTTCTCCACTGGCCCCCAGCATTTCATGGCAAAGTCTGCCCCCCCCAGCATTTCATGACACACTGTGGAGGGGGCAGCTGGCACTGGGAGGTATACCTCTGTGTGGCGCCACTATGAGTTTAATTGGTCTAATACCAGCCCTTTTAATCTAGCACTTTGAGGAGGCAAAGCCACATTTCAATGTTTAATTTCGTTTTTTTCTTTATATAACATTGAATCGAATTATTTTCACTTTATCTCTAAATAATGGAATGGCATTTTCTGACTCTCTTTTAGAAAATTCTGTATTTTCTGTTTTTCATGTTCATAATGTTTGTAACAGATTTTTCTACCACTCTTTAAAACAGTGGTGTCCAAACTGTGGAGCTGGTACCCAGAGGGGCTCAAAGCAGTTACACAGGGGCTCCACTGGAAGATAATTGGGGTGAAATCTGTTGTTCAATTGCTTTTTACTGTCCTGGATATCCTTAGAACTAGAGAAGAGTGACTGTTACAACATTGTCGTTATGACAGTTGCGATATGGTGCGCTTCAAAATTCTGAAAGAGAATAGAGGTACATCCAATAGTGTATTACAGTTGGACAAAAAAGGCCACAACCTGGTATTAAATTCTACCACATAGGAAAATGGTAACCGCACGTATCGCAAATCGTCGGTGCCAAGTCATCATTTCTACTCACACCTGCACCTAAAAATTCAGCCTCCAATAGTGAAGCGCCATCAAATCTTCTTTATTAGATCCTACACAAGGTTCTATTTACATAAGGGGAACATATCTGCTATGTGTGTTCTGTTTTTGACAGCTTATTGGTTGGCAGCAAATATTCAAGTCTTGTTCCTGGAAGGTTGATTGTTGGATAATCATCAGTGAGCTGCAGACTTCTAAATTGAGGGTTTACAGCTCACTGACAATTGGTCTTAGAATATCACTCTCTACATCATACTAAAAGTTAACTCAAAGGCGAACAGCCCCTTTAAAGGGCATGTAAAGTCAAAAATAAATTCCCTTTTTTACTTTTCTTTAATGAAAAAGAAACCTATCTCCAATAGACTGTACGCAGTAAAATTCTTCCTTCATTTACTGCTGTGGATAGGAATTCTCAGACGGTCCCTAACTGCTCTGCAGGGAAACAATCATAGTTATGAACAGCAGGGGGAGCCCCGCTTACTTCCCAGCCATTCAGAACTTAAGCAGCTTTGTTTGTTTCCCTATAGAGCAGTTGGTGACTGTGTAGAGATTTGTGTTGGATTTTATTTTTGCCATTACTGTTTCCAACTCCAACTTCAGGGACAAATATCATGGAGCCAGATTTAAACAGATAAACTGGGATTCTATTTGGAAGATTATTTTGCTGCAGCCACTGGTTCTGCAGAGTTGGAGAATGTTTGTATTAAACAATACAAAAACTATTAAATCCACATTAGATTACATGACAACCCAGGACCCAGTGCAGTCTGCCTATTCTATTATTAACCAGTCTTGCTGTATTGGCTTCTGGCAGATATTATGTAACTTGTGCTGTTTTGATAATTTATGACGATCCCTAAGCAGCCCAGACCACTCTGAGCATGTGCACAGTCTTGGTCTTGCGAAGATGTTTAACAAAGTTACAAGATGGTGACCCCCTGTGGCCAACTTTGAAAGCCTAAATCATTTGTTTGATTAGGCTTGTGGTGCAGTAAGTTCATGTTTATGTTTAGTATACAAAATACAGCATTTCTAGCCTTATTCTATTTTAGACTTTACTTCCCCTTAAATGATATATGGCCAAAATCCTGGAGCCAATTAGATTCTAGAAGCAAAGACCAACTAGATAGATTATCACAGATAGGAGACCACTGGCAAAGGAATTCATATGTTGCTCTGCTGTAGAATAAAGAAACAGAAGTTGAATCTCCTTCTCAACATTCATGGAGCGACTCTGTATCATTCTTGTCTAAATGACAGCACATGCCAAAAAAGTTCCATAAACAAGCTACAAATATCATGAATACAGAAACATGTAGCAGTGGTTTTCTTACGGAATAGAGGGAAGTGACCGTTAGTTACAATATGACACTGGAATGGACCCCAGTCCCCAGGAGTTAGAGTCCCAACAAGGGCAGTCTCAAGATCAATGGGCTTAGTTTGTCTCTTTGTTGTGACACTGGTGAGTATCATACAGGGGAACATTGGATTACTCAGCTATTTATTCCTTGTTACAAGGATCAGGAGTAAATGATGAGCACAACTGCACAACTGACGGAGCAAGACAAGTGACTGTGGATCGAGTCCGTTTATTGAGTGATTACCAGGCTGCGGGGGTTTTGCGCTGTGCCCCGCCCACCAGCTGTCCTCTAACTCCTGATTGGCGGGCACTGGCTGGCATGTGAGAGTCTGAATGTCAGTTTCTGTGCCCGGCTATAAAAGCAGTGGCCAGGGCTATGAAGACAGACGTTTAGCTCATTATTTCCCAGCCAACTTGCCAATTTGGCTTTCATCCCACCTGCAGCACTTGCAGCCGAGCGGGGGAAGATGCCGAGGGGCTTTTTAGTGAAAAGAAGCAGGAAAATATGCGGGACGTACAGGGTCCCTTGTGATGCGTCTGCCCAGCAGCTGTCAGTCTCTTTCCCTCCAGTTCCGGACTCAGCGAGCGCTCACATGCCCAGCTCCCCTCCTGACTCAGTGACAGCCGGAAAGGAAGGGGCAGAAGTCGTAAAGAGTCATTGTAAAGTCAACTTCTGTAGACTGGATGAGACTGGAAGTTGGACTCAGCCCCCTCACAGCCCAGTGCAACCGACCGGCGCAGAGATGAAAACGACCTTGTTTAAAAGATACCCCCGATCTCCGGTCACGGGCGAGTCGTTCCCGGTCGCTGCGTCCTTGGCGTCTATGGAGAAGCTGCTGATGAGTCACAATCCCTTCATGAGCCCCGAGGGGAAGCTCAGCGCCAGGGACCCCCCCGCATTCACCAAGGGCCCCGCTAAGAAGAACAAGGCGACCAGGAAACTGAACTTTACAGACGAAGTCACCACTTCTCCCGTCCTGGGGCTGAAGATCAAGGCGGAGGATCCGGAGTGTAAGTCTCGCCTGTCCAAGCGCCCCCCGCTGGGGGAATTTATCTGTCAGCTGTGCAAAGAGCATTACCCGGACCCCTTCGCCTTGGCGCAACACAAGTGCTCCAGAATCGTCCGCGTTGAATATCGCTGCCCGGAGTGCGATAAAATCTTCAGCTGCCCCGCCAACCTGGCGTCTCACAGGCGATGGCACAAGCCCCGGGCTCCGGTCGGTGACGGACAAGGAGTTAAGAAAGCGCAGAGTCCGCTGGAAGGGAAAGAGAACAGCAGCGCCGCCCGCACCGTCCCGCTGAGTTTGTTGGACTCTTCTCCAGTTCAGCACCAGCAGGCGGCGGACAGCTCCCAGCGCACTGATCAGCACCAGCCGCCAGCGGACAGCTCCCCCTTCCACAGCAGAGCGGCTACGGAAGCCCCAGTGTCCCGGGCGGCCTCAGACGACGGAGAGGAGGAAGAGCAGGAAGATGCGTTCCACTGTCCCTATTGCCACAAACGCTTCCGCAGACACGCGTATCTCCGCAAACACCTGCTCACCCACCAGCCCTACAGCCCCTGCCTGGAGAGAGGCCACGTGACTTACCCCTGTACCCTGTGCGGAGTTCACTTCCCTTCCATGGACATCAGGGACAAGCACCGGCTGTGGCACGTCATCAGGGAAGAGCGGCTCATCCCCCTGGAAGAATCTCTGGTGGCCGAGGGAGGACATAAGATCTTCCCCTGCGAACGCTGTCCCACTGCCTTTTTCAGCTCCCCGGGACTCGCCCTGCACATGAGCAAATGCCACTCCGCTGATGGACAACTCATGCCAAGGCCTCTGCCAATGGGACCCGGCTGTTCAGCCCTATGAACCCTGTGTAACCAGGTCTGGGACTCCAAATAGGCCCTGGCATTCCAAGTACACAGAGGTCCAATCAGCTCCCACAGCCCACTAAATACTGACTTTCTATGGCATCTTATGGCAGCCCCTCTGGCATTTGCCAGAACCCACAGATTGCCAGTCCGGGTCTATATAATGTAACAATGTGCTGCCCGTGTATCGTCTAGTGTAGGGGCGTCCCACCTGCATCCCTACAGCTGTCTTTCAACTACAACTCCCAGCAGCCCTGGGCCGACAAAAGCTTTCTGGATATTGGGAGTTGTAATCCAACGGCAGCTGGAAGGACATTTCCTTGTTTAGTCAGTTCAGTGTGTGTTTCTGTTATTTCCAAATAGTTGCGCCAGCAACCGCTCACTCACTAGAGCCAAAGCCAGTAGTAGTGTAATGTCGGCTTCTGACCAATAACAATAAGGTCACAATGACTTGCCTGTGTCTTTGTCTGTCAGGGGATGCTGGGAAATATAATAACGGTTTCATGTTTAATATGTAGCATCTTCCCGCAAATCATAGAAGTCTGCAGATCTGTCCCTCTGCATTTACGGATAATCTGCACTACTCATAAAGCAGACCAAACGCATGAGTTTATATACTAATACCTAATGGCTATTTATTGTCTTCATGGGAATCATGGGGATCCTCCCTAATCAGTAGTTGAAGAATCCCTGCTATAAAGAGTGGGACGGGGGCAGTTGCCAATGCTTGCGCCTAATAAAATATCAGTTTTCTGTCTTTTTAAAGGGAAAATATAGCAAAAAATGAAATTTAATACAAAGCGTACTGAAATAAGAAGCTTTCTAAATATAATCAATTAAATATTCTGTACCATTTCTAAAATAATCAAGTTTATCTTCACTATCCCTCTCTCAGCATCTGTTTCTCTTCATTCTGTCTTCATGCAGCAGTTGGGTGTCAGATATTCATTGACAGATCCAATATATCTTATAGGGGGGCTCCTTTTGCCTAGAAGATGTATTAGAGCTCACTCTATTTAAATCACCAGACATCATGTCTCTCTACGTTCAGAATTTGTGCAAAAGGCAGTTATTTTGTTTCTACTGGAATCAGTTATTTGAGTGAGCTCTAATTCATCTGCTAGGAAATGAAGCCCTATAAGATATATTGGATGTAACTGTCAATTCATATCTGACACCCAACTGGTGCATGAAGACAGAATGAAGAGAAACAGATGCTGAGAGAGAGATAGTGAAGATAAACTTGATTACTGCAGAATATTTATTCGGTTGTATTTAGAAAGTTTTGTATTTCAGTATGACGAAGCAGATATTCCATTTTCATTTTTGCAATAGTTCCCCTTTAAGTTAAAGGCACCCTTAGAAGTCCAATGGATACATTTGCCTCATATGGGCATATTGATCAAAGGGTAGAACTAGAAGACACCACAGTCCATGGGAGTGAAACTCTGCAGCTCTTTTAGGATTTTTAAAAGTCATATTTATCTAAGGGTGACCAAAGGTCACTTGCATCTATTGTAAAAAAAAAAAGTCTCTAAAATGCTAGAGAAATAGAAAGCTTCAGAGTTTCCCTCTCGGGGGTTGTGGAGTGTTCTACTTCCACCCTTTCATAAATGTGCAGCATACTTCCAAAAATGCTTCCACCCCGTGTAAACAACTGCATTAGTGTTACGAGTCCCTCACTTTGGGAAGCAGAGTTCTCTGACTATTACGGTGTAGCTGTTGCCGTTAATGTTTTGGCCCCTGGGCATATCTATGTGCAACTTGTGAGCCATAAATCATAATTATCTGCCTTGAACATTTCTTTAATCCAGTGATATATGTACATTGTGTCTAAATTGTTTTTGTGGGCAAAAAAAAAAAAAAAGAATATATACCAAAGGTTTCATGAATTCAGCTGTTTATTCTCAATTCCTATAACGCTTAAAGCATCAGCCACTGGCAATGTGCATGTATAGTCCACACATAGGAACAGAGAGCAGCTGAGACTCAAGTGTAATTAAATCATTCCAAAAAGACTAAGTAATGGAAGAGCTAGAGCAGCTCTCTACTGGCAATTACATGCAAGACTCTCTCTCTCTCGCCAAGGCTCCATATAGCTTCATATAAACAGAATAACTTGAAAAGGGATTAGTTTGAATTATTTATTTTTGTATTAAAAAAAAAAAGCTTATTGCAAACTTACATTTACTGACTCCCAAAGGCTGTTAAATCCTCGCTGCTCCTTGAAACGCTGTATAATTTTGCTCTTTATGCTGTTAAACCCAACGTGTTCTTTTAAGTCACAGTGTTAAGCACTTTGGTTAACAATAAAGGAGACATTAAAGACCAGTGTTAATTGTATTGTGTGTGCCTACAAATGTGCAAGCGCATTGTTAACAACCTTTGCAATTATCGGATGCATTTGGCTGGGGAAGTATAGTGGGAAAGGATTAACATCTGCGTATTTCTCGAATTATCCCTCAGTCAAAATCGAAGGCTTTAAACGGACTTGGGAAGCAGATGCAAGAAAGTAAGTCAGAGGCTCGTATGTTTTTTTAAAAATATTAGACCTGCTCTTGGCATTCAGCTTTGATTTGGGTCACCATTTATAATGAAGCTGGTCAGTTTTGGGGTTGTGGATTTTCTTTATTAAAGGGGCGGTTCACCTTTAAGTTGACTTTTAGGGGCAGATTTATCAATGGTCGAGGTGAATTTTCAACGAAAATAATTCGAATTTCGAGCTATTTTTTTGTGTACTTCGACTAGGGAATAGCCCCAATTTGATTCAAATTTGAAAAAAATTAGAATATCGAAACTTATCATGTACTGTCTCTTTGAAAAATTCAACTTCGACCATTCGCCATCTAAAACCTGCCGAATCGCTGTTTTAGACTATGGGGAACCTCCTAGAATCCATTTGGAGTCAATTGGTGGACTTTGAAAAACCTAAGTTTTTTTGGGGAAAAACTTCGAATCGAATGCGCTATTCCTTCGATTCGTATGATGTGAATTCAGCCGAACACGGACCTATTCGATTGAAAACTGATCTATTCGACCAAATAAAACTTTGACATAATTTCGGTTGGTCTTTTCGAATTCTGAAGTTTTTTCAATTCGAAATTCGACCCTTGATAAATATGCCCCTTAGTATGTTATAGAATGGCTAATTTTAAGCAACTTTTCATTATTTATTTTTTAAGTAAGTATTTGCCTTCGTCTTCTGACTCTTTCCAGCTTTCAAATGGGGGTCACTGACCCCATCTAAAAAACAAATCCTCTGTAAGGCTACCAATGTATAGTTGTTGCTACTTTTTATTACCCATCTTTCTATTCAGGCCCTCTCCTATTTATATTCCAGTTTCTTATTCAAATCAATGCATGGTTGCTAGGGGAATTTGGAACCTAGACTGTTGAAATGGCTAACTGGAGAGCTGCTGAATAAAAAGGGAAATAATTCAAAAACTACAAATAAAATTAGCAAAAATTGCAAATTGTCTCAGAATATCGCACGCTACATCATACTTATAGTTACTGCAAAGGTGAAGAACCCCTTTAAACGAGGGTTAATTAACCCTCGATATTTGACAGTCGAAGTAAAATCCTTCGACTTCGAATATTGAAGTCAAAGGATTTACCGCAATTCCGATCGTAGGAAAAACGATTAAATCCTTCGAATTGAACGATTTTAATTCATCGATCGAACAATTTTCCTTCGAGATAAAAATACTTAGAAAGCCTATGGGGACCTTCCCCATAGGCTAACATTGTACCTCGGTAGGTTTTAGGTGGCTAAGTAGGGGGTCGAAGTTTTTTTTAAAGAGACAGTACTTCGACTATCGAATGGTCGAATAGTCGAACGACTTTTAGTTCGAATTGTTCGATTCGAAGTCGTAGTCGAAGGTCGAAGTAGCCAATTTGATGGTCGAAGTAGCCAAAAAAATACTTCGAAATTCAAAGTATTTTTTATTCTAATCCTTCTCTCGAGCTAAGTAAATGTGCCCCTTAGTGTTAATTCTGTTTGGGACCATTCTCCTGCTGAAAGATGAGCTTTGGGAAATTTACCCTACCAACCAGAAAGTGGGTGATTAAGATACTGGAATATGAATAGGAGAGGGCTCAAATTATTAAAGACTAACAATAACATGTTCGTCTCACAGAGCAATGCCTTTTTCCATTTATGGGGTCAGTGACCCCCATTTGGCAGTGGGAAAGAGGTAGAAGGAGAATAATTCAAAAACCATAACAAATACAAACTGAAGACCAATTGAAAAGTTGCTAACAAAAGGATATTCTATAATATTCTATAAGTTAACTCAAAGCTGAACATCCCCTTAAATGGTGAACTATGGTGTTTTAGGTGTGGGCTCTGATGAATTTTAAATCACGCGTATAGAGTCAAACCCCTGTCTGGAGGTCATATTTAGCATAGACTGATACTAGAGCTCGCCAAAGTATCACCACTCTCTAAAATTTCTAATTGGGTCAGCTAAAGAGCAACCTCATGGGAGGTATCAGCTGACTGGATTTTCTTTATTTACCGACTAACTGCACTGTAATAAAAAGGTTGCACAACACAGGTAATGGACATGTTATCCAGAATGCTCCGGACCTGGAGTTTTCCGGATAAGGGGTCTTTCTGTAATTTGAATTGCCATACCTTAAGTCTAGTACGAAATCCTTTAAACATTCTTTAAACCCAACAGGATTGTTTTGCCTCCAATAAAGATTAATTAGATCTTAGTTTGGATCAAGTATAAGCTACTATTTTATTATTACAGAGAGAGAGAGAATTTGGATAATTTGGATAAAATGGAGTCTATGGGAGATGGGCTTCCAGTAATTCGGAGCTTTCTGGATAACAGTTTTTTGGATAACGGATCCCATACCTGTATTTAACACAATCTATACACACCAAGCTTCATTTCTGTCATTATGATGATTTTTAGCTGTAGATTTAAACGTATGGACTCAATTCTACAGGTTTAGGCACCGACCGCTATTCCTAATTGGAACATTGTCTCAGCCTTTAGCACACGGGCAGATTCGGGGAGATTTAGTCGCCGGGCGACTAATCGCCTCTTCTTTGGGGCAACAATCTCCCCAAACTGCCTTCCACCTGCTAAAATGAAAAATCACCTGCGCAATGCACTCATGTCGCTTCAATTTCCGACGTCGCCCAGAGTTTCCTCATGAGTCAACTTCGGAAATCGAAGTGCCATTGCGCTGGTGTTTTCTCATTATAGCAGGCGGAAGAAAGGGGTACGGCAGTTTGGCCCGAAGAAGAGGCAATTAGTCGCCAGGCGACTAAATCTCCCCGAATCTACCCGTGTGCTAAAGCCCTAAAAGGGACCCGGGGCTTCTACCGTCAGTATAGTTTGGGTGAGGCCAGTTATTGATGTCAAGTACCCATTGATCATATTGCTACAGTTTGAGGTCTCTACAACACATTGGTCAGTGTACTCCCCTCCCGTTGTTGAGCCTTTGCTTTTTTTGTGGATTATGAGAAAGAAGAACCCAAGGAAATAAGAAGTCAAGAAGGCAAAGGAAGTGGTAAGAAGAGTTTATTGTGTTATTAAGTAAGATGTGGAATTTTCTAGCCCTTTACACGTGGGCATAAACAGGCGTGAAATGACATTACATGCCGAGGTCTCCACAGCTGGGTCACATACACATGCAGGTCATACAATTGCCCGTGTGAGAGAAACCTTACAGCAGCTATTATTATTATTATCATTAATATAAATATATGGCAGTGCAGAAACATCAGTTCTCTGGCTGGACGTTAGAGAATAGGGAGCCCTTGCAATCGTCGATAGAACAGTGTGAAAGTATCAGAGAAGGGGTAAATAAGCAAGCACGCTAAAAGCATAAGCCACTCTCCTTTTTAAAATGAAAAATCATTATACAATGTATTAAACCATTTTTATCTGAATATAGGTCACATATTTCTCATGTTCGGGGGCCATTTGCCGACAGTACTGGGCTACAATGGTTATTGGAACCATAAAGAGATGTGCAAAGTAGGGTCATGCCGAGCAGAGTTGTGCAATACAAGAACAGCCCACTAGTAACATTGAGTAAATGATCAAGGCCATAAACATGGAAGGCAAAACGGACCCAAATCATCAATGAAACTGCTGTACCAATGAGACACGGAATCACTAGGAAAATGATATCAGCCCTTGGGTAGCCGAGATCTGCTTTGCTGACCAGGGTTGGGATACCGGAGGTTTCCATGCCCAGTTGGCCCCCTGGCTTTTTAGATATTAGTTATACATCCATGTGGCAATGCACTGATACACAGGGACGTATATTCATCAAAATTCTAATTTCTTAATTAAAGGGGTTGTTCATCTTTGCGTTAACATTAAGTATGATTATTTATTTATGTTTTTTAAGTCATTTAGCTTTTTATTCAGCAGCTTTCCAGTTTGCCGTTTCAGCAATCTGGTTTCTAGGGTCCAAATTCCCCTAGCAACCATGCACTGATATGAATAAGAGACTGGAATATGAATAGGAGAAGCCTGAATAGAAGGATCAGTAATAAAAAGTAGCAATAACAATACATGTGTAGTCTTACAGAGCATTTGTTTTTTTAGTGGGGCCCCCCCCTGATTTGACAGCTGGAAAGAGTCAGATGAAGAAGGCAAAAACAACCAGTTTAAATATTGTTTAGAACTGGTCATTCTGTAACAAATTAAAAGTTAACTTAAAGGTGAACCACCCCTTTAGTTTTTTTTTTTAATTTGAAAAATTTACCAAACTCAACCGTGCGCTTATTTATTAAAATACTCGAATTAAAAAAGTTAAAAAATGCTTTTAGATGGTGATTTTTTTCCATTCTCATATCACAAAATAACTCAAATTGCTGTAAAGACTGAAATATGAACATGGATGAATCTTCCCCCCTAGTCTCTGAAAGTCATTGCTATGGGTGACAGAGGTACTCGAGCCAAGTTGATAGGCTGAATAGTGTCCAACCAATCCCATTGGAAAGATGATGAATACATTACATACACCCTAGGCTGATTAAAGATTCTCATTAAATAATCAAAGGGGGTCTCGTGAAATACAACATTATTCAGGGGCATGATAATCACGAGAAACACCTAAAACTTTCCTCTACCCACTGACCAACAGGGGAGGACTTGTGGAGTGAACATTTTCTAGGGGTCAGTGACCCTGACAACCAGACAGCATTTTTGGTTGCACGTCCAAAATACGCAGGAGAGCTGAAACCCATAACAAAAAATGACCAATGGAAAAGATGCTTAGAACAGGTCTATATAACATTTAATTAAATGTTAGCATCCCCATTAAGCTTAGTATTGCAGAAAGTTTCAACATAAGACAACAAGGATATAGTTCATGATCTAGACTTTATTAAAAAGGCATATTAATAATGGTTTGCATAATAGTGACGACTACAAAACCGTCTATATAGACCAAGAATGAGCAGTGTCTCTGGTGAGGTTGTTACGAGCGGTAGAACATGGACAAGCCACTCATTGCACATCACATTCGTAACCCCCTTTTTCTCATCACTTCACCACTGTGGGATATTTCAGGCCTCACACACAGCATTTATTTGGCACAATAGGCAAAGAATCCATTGTAGACACTAACGGGGGACTGTAATAAAAGTCGGTAAATGAAAAACCATTGCATTTGAAATTTAGCTTTGAGCGAATTTAATATAGCTTTTGCGAACCCGGAAACGGTTTAGCGACCACTTACGACAGTGGAAGACCGTTTGCGAATGTTATAGTTTGCGTAATAATAGTCAATGTAATAAAACTTCTTACTGAAAAAGTCGTTACGTTTGCTCCAAAAGATTGCGACACCTTCAAGCGCTTCAATTAAAATTTGCAATGTGCAAACATTCGCAATGCAATAACCGTTTAAGGAACAATATTACATTGCGAGATGTGGATTTTTATTCTTATTGGTGCAAATTGTTTTTCTCTGTGCGACTTTAATTACATTGCCCCATAAGGGCGTTATTTATTAAAGGTCAAGTTGTGTTTTCTCAATGTAGTTTCACCTAAAATAAAATACAATTGGGGGAAATTTATCGAGATTTATTATACCCCGAACCTGCTAAAAGTCCGAATCTGAAAATACTCCTGCCGAAGTCATGTAGAAATCAATGACAGAGATCCCTTTAACCATTTGAAGATGTTGTTTGCCCTGGTTATTTACACTCGTTTGTGCTCTTAAACTCTATAAATTGGAGTTTTTTTCCCTGATTGCATTCAATGGAGTTTCTTGCATTTGGGTTTTTTCATAAATAAGCAAAACATTCTAGTTGTGAGTATATTCGAGGCAGAAAAAACCTCACAAGCTCGACCTTTGATAAATAACCCCCTTAATACAACTGTTACTAGAATAAGGATTCTTACATATAACCCCCAACTGGGCTGCAAACTCCAGCCCATCTGTCCTCTAGAATTCTAATTGCTGTCTATCTGGCAACAAGGTCACTTATTATGGCAAAAAGAAGAAGGTGGGCGACATACCGAAAAGTCTTTGCTGTCTCTCTTCTGTCCATCACTTTTATTTCTTTCTAGATTCAGTTCTAGGAGCTTTGGTAGAGCAATGAAACTTGAATACAATGCTTTATAAAATACTATTTGACACAGGAACACTATTTACACATAGAGGGAAATTACAAAAAGAAAATGAATACAAATTCAGGTGTCTATGTCTATGGGTGCCATGAATGGTGGAATCAACAAGTGACATTTACCCCTCTTACACTTAATTGGACTCTCCTTGCCAGGGACCTTTCCTTTGGCTTGCCCAATCCACCAGCCGACAGTAGGGCACTTACAGAGCAGCTATTATAAAAGTGTGTACCCGCTGACATAGGATCCTATTGGCACTGAGATGGCAGAACTGCATAAGGAGATATTTTCAATAGGAAAGCATTAATAGGGCAATTAAGAAAAAGGGCATCTGGGCTGCCAAAGAAAACGTAAAATATGTAGTGTTTTTATTTGTAACTTGCAGGCGTTAAATTTGGCTATGAGTGGAAAAGAACAATACAATGCGACCACAATCACATAATGAAAGAGAGGCTGTACAGTCATTGCAATGCAATAGTTACTGTGCAAGAAAAGCAGCCATATTGCAGCTATACATGGGAGGTACACAATGTCACTGCTTCTGATAATGGCCTTAATGGAACCCTAGTGGTCTGCACTCCTCTCATGAAGGACAAGCAATGCTATAGCAGCAGGAATGTTAACTATGCAGAGTTTAATTGAATAAGATGCTCATTCTGTATAGTTTCCCTAGAAGACATGGCGCTCTGTATCAGTGCTCATAGACTAACCACAAGCAGGACGAGAAAAATAATAAAGAAATAACAAAAATAATAAAGAAAACAATGCAGGCAATGCAGGGGAGTGACATGATTGGAACACACAAAAACAATCCATGTGGAATTATACGAGACCGGCATCTCATAGGTGCTTAAGTCTACAGACTAATGGGTTTCAGTCCATGACTTTAGGAGCACTCGGCCCCGATTGGCCAATTTACAGAGGGTTATTCAAGGTCGTGATTAGAGAAATGCCTTCTATAATACAGCAATGCTTTGTTGCCAAGGCATAGACCATTGTGTGATGCCTGTACAATATTCATTTACATGCAACCAGTTTCATCACGTATATATATATATATATATATATATATATATATATATATATATATATATATATATATATATATAAATATATATAACAAAAACAACAATAAAACCTCCAATGTTATCTTTTGGGAAGTGGAATGACCTTCTCGGGAGCTCGGCTCATCAGCCAATGAGAAGCACCGACACATCCATCCCGCTAAACAAACAAAGCCATCTTGCCTTTGCAAGCCCTGCGCCAAATAACACATTATTCTGAAATAAAATCAGGCCTGTGAAAGAAATATAGATATATATTATATATAAAACAAATAACACATGTATAAAAATAGTGAGTTGCTGTGCTACATTAATCTTTAATCTGGAATCTCTTTAGGTTTCATTGTACCAAAAAAAAGCCATAGACATATTTATACAAGAGATCTTTCAAAATCAGATCATGATCAGTGAAACAACAGTTTACATCTAGGTTTCATTTTTGTGTTGACCCAGACAAAACAGGTTTAAAAAAAAAAAAAAAGAGGAAAAAAAGCCTCTGGTAATAATAATAATAATAATAAATGTGAATAAATATACAACTTGGAGAACACAAAAATGAAATAGCTACGAGAGCTCACTGAATGTTCATTTCAGGCATTGTTTCAGCCTTTCAAAGACCCAGTACTAGAGGCTAAAAGCTGCAAAGATATACATATGGCACCCTGCATCGTATAGAATTAAAAACACGGGTATCAGGCTAAAATATTAAATAAGGTTTAAAAGTCCAGTGTTGTTCACTCAAATAAAATGTGAAAAAAAAAAACTACCATAAAAACATAGGAAGTATAAAGTCTGGAGTATGGAGTGCCTGGATTTGTCCTGGATATGGCACTGCCAGTGATTGGGAAAACTCAGCCGCGCAGCCCAGGGATATGTAGAGAAGACTCAGGTTTTGTTGGCAGATCCAGAGGAACGTCGTAGCTTAATGGACATGCGACTTTTGCTGCTCCGTGGCGACAAAGGTTCTGATCCATCCGCCGGAGGTGAGAGGCTCTCGTCTTGCTCTTTCGTGGGGCAGGTGCCTGGACAATGACACATAAGAAGAAAGGAAGGTCAAGGGGAGAACCTCAAATCTTTCTCAACATGTCAACTGCACATACACTATAAAGATTGAACCATTGCTAAATATCAATAAAATAGCTCTGGCCATGCTCCCATCCCATGGCGCCAGTGGCGTAACTAGTTGTTTCTGGGCCCCATAGCAAATTCAATTTAGGGCCCCAAAATATTTATAAGTTGGCCTATTTTACCAAGATATATTAAAATTGCTAATTAATTAGGGTCTCACTGGGCCCCTTACACTCCTGGGCCCCCCTGCAACCGCAGGGTCTGCTTCCTCTATAGTTACTCCCCTGCATGGCACTGTACAGTGCAAGATAACTTGTATTAATCCACAAGTACATCCAATGGAAGGAAAGATCTGTGTGTGTGTGTATATATATATATATATATATATATATATATATATATATATATATATGTGGTAGAATAATCCAAGATAAATGAATATGTAAGATGTACTGTATTGTAAAGTATTAACATATAACGATACTGCTAGTGAGACATCAACACCACATAAGTTAAATATATGTTTATTATTCATGAGGCCACAAAGTGCTGTCACTATTTCCACAGCTTTAAGCTCCTCTTTCCATAGCAGATTTTCTATGCCTTTGCACTTTATTGGGTTAGGCCAGGTCTAAAGTATAAAACAATAGTGGGGTTTATGACGTTAGTCTGGTCTGAAAAGGTCTCATGAACGGCTTTGAAGCTAAACTAATAGCAAGCAATCCATAGCGGAGGGAAGGGAGGAGTTTGTTCATACAGAGGCTTCTCAGGGGGCTGCTGATTTTTTTGACTTTGCTCTTTGGGATCAGGAAATAGAATGCGACTTCAGTTTCATTTTCAAACCTTATCCTGTTTAGAGCAAGAGATAAAAACCGTACACAGTAACATAGTAAGTTAGGTTGAAAAAAGACACCTGTCCATCAAGTTCAACCTTTGAAATCTATTTTAACCTGCCTGCCATTTGATCCAGAGGAATGCAAAACTTCTCATTGGAAGCCTTTCCAATTTGCCTCAGAGGGGTAAAAATTCCTTCCTTCCTGGCTCCAAAATGGCAATGGGACTAGTCCCTGGATCAACTTGTACTATGAGCTATTTCCCATAACCCTGTATTTCCTCACTTGCTAAAAAGCCATCCAACCCCTTCTTAAAGCTATCTAATGTATCAGCCTGTACAACTGATTCAGGGAGAGAATTCTACATCTTCACAGCTCTCACTGTACTTTCCAAATATTTAGACAGAACATCCAAAACAGGCAAAAAGAATGTTTAGGATAAGCCCTATTCACTAAAAGACTGTTGAAAAAGGGGGTAAACTGTCCCTTTAAAACAGTTTTCTACCTTGATGCAAATAGTTGACACCGGAGTTGATGCCATACTTTTCAGTAAATGCATGTCAAGGTTAGATTGCCTTTTTACCTGACCTGATTCCATAAAATCTCACTGGTTTGGGGCCTCATTTAAAGGGGGGATTCAATATGTTATAGAATGGCTAATTCTAATTAACTTTTCAATTGTTCTACATTTTTTCTTTTTAATAGTTTTTGAATTATTTGCCTCCTTTTTTCTGACCCTTTCCAGCTTTCAAATGGGGGTCACTGACCCCATCTAAAAACAGATGCTCTGTAAGGCTACAAATATATTGTTATTGCTACTTTTTATTACTCATCCTTCTATTCATGGTTGATAGGTTAATCTGAACCCTAGCAACCAGATTGCTGAAATTTCAAACTGAAGAGCTGCTGAATAAAAAGCGAAATAATTCAAAAACCACAAATAATAAAAAATTAAAACCAACGGCAAATTGTCTCCGAATATCACTCTCTACATCATACTAAAAGTTAATCTGAAGGTGAACAACCACTTTAACAAAGTGTTGAGTCAGTATAACTGGAAATTGCCTCAAATTTTTGCCAAGTTCCAGGATATTACAACCTTACAAGGGCAGAATAGCAGGACACTGGTATCACTTACCCATGAGATGAGTAGGAAGAGAGCAAATCACTGTTTGTTACAGAACTGCTGCCGAATGTGTCATACGCAATGAATTGTCATGTGATGGCTCTGCACAAAGCTTATTAGTATTAGCCATACCCCCGTTACATGCAGTACACAAGGTGCTGGGGTGAGTGAGAGCTATTAGTGAACAGTGTCTTATTGCCCAATAGTCATGCAGTAATTAGAAGTCAGAAAAGGAAAGTAGTAAGGGATAACAGGCATGTGCTGAATCATAAGGAAGGGTGAAGGAGACAGGCAGAAGAAAGGTCTTACCTTTGATAAACAGAACAGATTTAATGATCTGAAGAAGGGAAATAATAAAAGAAAAAAAACAAAAGAATACAAATCAAATCACGAGCAAAGATTGAACAGATCGACTGGATGCGACAAACTGAGTATAAATCAACAATTTTAACAGCCTGGGCCAATCACAAAAGAGCACCGATCAATACAAACAAGATTGTAGCACCATACTCTGCATTGGCTCCTAATCAAGAACTGATCACAGCAATAATCATTCCAAATTGGCTTCACATGTCATTACTGAGGCTATGGGTTATTGATTCCTAAACAAACAGAAGCTACTATTGATTGGCCAGATCAAGTAGTGGTAGTAGTAGCCAGGATCACATTAAAAGACCATCAGATTCATCTCGAAAGATTTGTTTAATCTTACAGAGATTAAAGAGAGTGGAACTGTGAGTTTTTTTGCTTTAGCCTCTCCTCATTAACACTGGGAAGCTGGAATAAGAAGCATTTATTATGTAGACAAGGAAGGTCTTAACCATCCTGCAATAATCTTCATTTCATTATTTGTTTATTTAAATAGTAATAATAAAGCTTTTTATTTTGCAAACCCTTACATTTAGAAAATTAATAAGCATATACTTTTCTTTCTTCAGGTAATATATTGCTGAGAATTTCACCCCAATACTATCCTGGTTATTCTGCATGGAGAGAAATCAGCCCAGGCTAAAGATGGCCATACATGGACAGATCTGCCCACCTAGGGCCCAACAATTGGATCACAAAAGCAAGAATGCAGGTGGTCAGGGCCGGCCTTAGGCCTATTGGACCAATTGGGCCCAATAGGGCCCCGCACCTCTGGGGGCCCCACACCAGAGGGCAGCACAGATAGTATTTCCCCCAGCACATGATGTTGCCTGGCCTGCCCCCAACTTTGAGAGTCCAGCCCATCCCCAAATCCATAGGTCCAGCCCACCCCCAACTCTGATAAGCCAGCCTATGCCCCAACTCCATAGGTCTAGCCCGCCCCCAACTCTCATAGGCCCAACTTTCCTCCAACTTTGATAGGCCCTGCCAGCCCCCAATCCAACCAAGCCTGCTCCCAAGCTGAATCGGCCCAGCCTGCCCCAAACTAATTGGCCCAGTCCACTCTCCTATTTCCTCCCTCTCTCTCTTACCCTGTGTGCCCCTATTATGTGCCCCTATTTCATCCCTCTCACTCTCTTACCTTGTCTGCCCCTTTCCTTTCTATTTTGTGCCTGTATGCCCTTATTTTCCTAAATACTTGTTGTGTCAGTAGCCAGCAACACTTTGTCTAGGGGCCCCGCCAACATGGTTCCAATTGGGCCCCACATTTGATAGGACCAGCCCTGCAGGTGGTAGGATTGAGGACCACATCAACAAACCAATGTGGTCCTCAAGCAAACAGGATTTTTAACCCTACCTGATGAACATCTGGCTGATTTTTGGCCAAATATTGGTCAGGGAAGCCTGTTGGAGAGCCCCATACACCGGCCAATTAGCTGCTGACTTTGTAGGCAGCTTCTATCGGCCCCTGTATGACCACCTTAAGAGCAGTGTCGCCCCAACTGCCAGCATCCAAGCTGTTCATGTTGTTCTCCAATCCTTTAGATGTTGCCTCAAAGCAGGTGCTTATTTTTTAATCTCTGGCTTGAAGGCAAAACCATGGGCACTGTCAAACAGAGCCTCCTGTTGACTGTAAATCCACATAGGGCCTATCAATAGCCAATGACAGCCTTCATTTGGCACCCTAGGAACTTTTTTTCATACTATGTTACCAACTTTTTTGGATGTGGCTCACGGGTAAAAAAAGGTTGGGGACTAAAAAACACTGAGCTGATCTCAAGACAGACAAGGCATCGTTATTTCTGCAGAATCACTATATCTATACATTATAGACCAGCATTATAAAAATAAATTTCACAACACAGGGTTATCCTCTTTAAAGCTATGTGTTTTGTTTTTGCTGTAATCATGAGGGGTTGTTAGGGGGAGACACGATGGAGCCAGCCACAAGTCAAGTGTGAATGAGCACCAAGGGGCACCGTTTCATTCCTTGTGGCAGGGGCAATTATAAATGACCCATAAGGCTGACAGAAAGCATATGGCAGCAAATCTGAGCAAAGTCCATAAACCACTACATGGAGAAATGTTAGCAGTATGTTGAGCTTAAAAATAGATTACGGTAATACCATGCTGCCATTGCTTTGCATGTACCAAGAACACTTCTATATGACATTTGCATTTTATCAGCAATGTTTTAACACCAGGGCTCCTCTGAGAATAGACATCAGATAAATTCAATTCTTTGCCGTGTCTTTGCATTTCTGGGCATTCTATTGCTCCAACGGGAGGAACATTTAGACTTTAGGGCCTGCTCCAAACAAAGCTTTGCAGTAAATTATTTAATTTGTTAGCCGTGAATTTCTCCAGTCAGTAATGAGCAAACCAATTAATGATCTCTCAGTTTTTGCCTTGTCGTGTAGGTCAGTGATCATCTGGCTAAGGGCC
Organism: Xenopus laevis; assembly: GCF_017654675.1. NCBI lineage: Eukaryota > Metazoa > Chordata > Amphibia > Anura > Pipidae > Xenopus > Xenopus laevis. The sequence goes on from NC_054385.1 coordinate 100,265,499, forward strand.
AGGACTAGTTTTATTTCAAGGGCAGCCGTGGCTGTTACATAAATTCATATCTGTTTTGTGAGAGATATAACTAACCTCATCTTTTTGATTTTGAAAAAGGGGGTCAATATGTTTATGTTAAAATGTATTGCAACACTACAGTGAAATATTTATAGGGCATATCACAAACGGGACACTCCAACTAAAGGATATTTCAGTGTTTTCAAATAAATAGTTAGCTCCCTTTTCCAACTCTTTAACAGTTGATCATCAAAGTATTGTCACTGTCCAGACTTACGTGCATTCAGCTGGAGGGGATTGTGTGGCACTGGGCAGAACACTTGGGCAGCATAGTCTTCAAAGGTGGTTGGCTCCAAATGCTGCTGTGTGATTGAATCCAAGTAGCGCATCCGTTCCTCAAAACTGATTTAAACAGGTTAAGCAAAATATTCATGGAAAGGGTTTAATTATTCACTTCATTATTCACTTTCCCTCTGCTCACATAAACCTACTGAGTTATACCATGAACCTCATAGATCTGGAGCAGAAATTCCAGTAAATCACAACTATTCACATACTTCTTGCTATCTAAAACTTCTTTCTATAAAACATCTACATCTGGAGCAAAAAAAAAAAAGCAAGTGAAAATGTACTATGAACTATATCTTGTATCAAATGAACTTTCTCTTGCATTGATTGAACTTTACCTGGTGTTTAAAGCACAATCCAGACCCACAACCCAACCCAGACCCACAACTACCACTCCGCTATGCCCCTTTCCCAGACCTGCGACACGACCAGCACCTGCAATGGGTTTGTCGACCCGCACATCACTACTGAGCTGGTGCAAAGCACAGGTACAGGATTCATTATCCGGAAACCCATTATCAGGAAAGCTCCGAATTACAGGAAGGCCATCTCTTATAGACTCATTTTAATAAAATAATTACATTTTTTACAAATGATTTTCAGTTAATAGTGCTGCTCCAGCAGAATTCTGCACTGACATCCATTTCTCAAAAGAGCAAACAGATTTTTTTTTTATATTCAATTTTGAAATCTGACATGGGGCTAGACATATTGTCAATTTCCCAGCTGCCCCATGTCATGTGACTTATGCCTGCACTTTAGGATGGAACTACTTTCTGGCAGGCTGTTATTTCTGTAACTGAATCAGTCTCAGTGGGACTTGGCTTTTACTATTGAGTGTTGTTTTTAGATCTACCAGGGAGCTGTTATCCTGTGTTAGGGTGCTGCTATCTGGTTACCTTCCCATTGTTCATTTGTTAGGCTGCTGGGGAGGACAGGGAGGGGGTGATATTACTCCAACTTACAGTACAGCAGTAAAGAGTGACTAAAGTTAATCAGAGCACAAGTCACATGACTGGGGCAGTTGGGAAACTGACAATATGTCTAGCCCCATGTCAGATTTCAAAATTGAATATAAAAAAAATCTGTTTACTCTTTTGAGAAATGTATTTCAGTGCAGAATTCTGCTGGAACAGCACTATTAACTGATTCATTTTGAAAAAAACATTTTTTTTCCCATGACAATTCCCTTTAAGGTATGGAGATCCAAATGACTGAAATCCACAAAACCCCAAATCCTGAGCATCTTGGATTATAGGTTCCATACTTGTACAAATAAAATCTTGCATGCAGGCTCTTTATCCAGGGCATTAATAGAAGATCTGACCTGTTTTGCCATACATGTAGCTACTAGTATTCCCTTGTCTGTAACCATATCTTGGACTATGATTTTGGGCTTGACTTATAGGACTAATTCTGCCCCATAAGGAAACAGAGGTGCCTGGAAAACCCTGACATTTCTTCCTTACAACTATACAAATACCATGTATCGTACCTGGATGGTGACTTTAGGGTAAAATGATGAATCACAGTATATATACATATAAAGCGAATATGAATACAGGTACATTAAGAAACAAACAATTATTCCGGTTCACAAAAGCTTGTAGATAACCAGTAAACTTGTGAGCCGCAGGCAGCCGCATCCAGTTATTGGGAGGAAATAAGTAGCCTGCTTTATTTGTTTTGCTTCCAAACATCTCTCAATCCACATGTCTTTAAAAATGTTAAAAAAAACAAAACAATGTCCTATTGTTGTTTACAATTAAAATAAGGCCAGGACTTTCTTTCAAGGTAATGTGTCAGTTCAGAAGATATGGAGCCATGCCACGTACTACTTACTGTACTTATCTATTCTGGGACCCAATCTCAGGAGCAGGTATTAGTGAACCTGTGAGTACATCAGTAGCAACAGTCTAGGGAGCTTTAGTCCTCACCATAAAATCATACAGGGGAATACCTAAAGTGAATTCAAAGGTGTATTTCACCATTAAATCAACCTTAAGTATTATGAAGACAGTGATATTCTGAGGCAACTTGCAATTGGTCTTTATTTTTTGAGGTTGTTAGGGACCAATTTACCTAGCAACCAGGCAGTGAAGGTGAAAAGCAGAGGGCAAGGGAATAGCATGGAAGATGAATAGCAGAGAACCTGAACAGAAAGACAGGTAATAAAAAGTACCAATATCCAGTATGGAAAATGTTTGTGGCCATGGCGTGCTTCGAATGATGTTTTTAGTTCAATAATGTACAGCTATGGGACTGGTTATCCAGAATGCTCAGGACCTGGTGTTTTCTGTATAAGGAGTTTTTCCATAATTTGGCTCTTCATTTCTTAAGTCTATTAAATAATTATTTAAAAATTAAATAAACCCAATAGGCTGGTTTTGCCTCCAATACGGATTAATTACATCTTAGTTTGGATCACGTACAAGGTGCTGTACTGATCCCATGTTTAAAGATATGTATTTTATAAAAAATCTCTTATCATATGTAGATATACATGCAATAGATTATGCTATTTTTCTAATGTCATCTATTTGTCTACATTTATGTCTTTATTTACACACTAAATAACACCTTTTAATATATCTCCAGTAATATTAGCTGGACAGACAGAACTAAACAGGCGTATGTGTAGTAGCACATCAGTTGTTTCTGAAAGCAGCAGCTTCAACGACGGTGGGAGAAGGTTACAGGTAGATTATGGCAATGCGGCCCGGGAGACACAACTCACTAGAGATTCTATAGTGGACATTAATCTTTTGATTGGAGGTGTACATTTGTGTGTCTATACAGAGAAGGAAGTGGCTGATAGAAGAGCCTCTCGCAGCTGCCTATTTCTTTGCAGTTAATAGAATCCTCAGATTCACAGCAGTCTCCTTTGCACATAAAAAAAATGTCCTTTGTGTATAACACAAACTAATTTTCTATTTGGCTGCAAAGGGAAAAAAAAAACAGTTTTTGCTTCTCTCTCCCGTGGAGCTTTTCATTATGTTTAGTTCACTCAACTTGCAAGCTATTCCTTGGAGAAGGGGGAGAGAGAGAAAAGCCATGGGCAGGCAAGAGGGACAGAAATGAGCTTGTTAGCACATTGTAAGTGTGGTATCTTGGTGGGCTGTGCAAATCCCACTGGCATGCTAACTGATCACTCTAGGCATGCTGGCAACCCCTTTCACACTTTATAGGTGACACTAGATGCATAGCTTTTGCCATATGTAAGCAAAAGCATGGAAAATAAAAGCTGTTGACGTTCACTATCTTTTCTTTTTCATGTACCATTGACTCATGACATACTATTCAACATGCTATCCACAACTTACAGCCTCACGCACATCTGCACTTGGCCACCTACGGCAATGATCTAGGACAACGTCTTGCAATGGTCAATTATGTCACATCATGGAATTGTGTGTTATTTTCATGCAGTTTTATAAGAATTTGGACAGACCTAAGGTAGTCAGAATGAATGGAATACATATAAAGCTGGCCATACACAAACAGATCCCCTCATTTGGCAAGGTCACCCAGCAAGTGGATCCTTTTCCAACATGATTGCCAGTAAGTGCGCAGCCAAATTAGACAGATTCTAATAGGGGGCCTGGGCAGGCCAACTCGAAAAGGGCCACCTCAATGAGCCAATATGGTCATTGTCTGATGGGATTTTCTAAACTGCCATATTGAAATCTGACCAATATTCTGGTAGAACACAGTCAGCAGACAATTAGAAGGTCCCCATATGTGGGCCAGCAACCTGCCAACTTGGTCAGGAGGTGACAGGTTTATTGGTCCGTGTATGGCCACCTTTAATCCATCAAGATTAGTTTTTCCATAACACTCTACTAATTGATCCAGAAGATGGCAAACCAAAATCCCCCTTAGCTCGACAGGGGCAGATTAAGCCTCAGAGTGAAAAATCCTTATTGTCCCCAAATCAGCAATCCATTCCCTGAAATGGCTATTAGTTGATTTACAAAGCATAACAAGCTAAGCCTGTTGTGTAAAAGAAATCCAGCCCATTTCTATCTGAACCAATGAATCTATGAATGAATTCTATAAACATACTTTTTTTATACCACAGAACCCTTGTCTGGAGTATGATAAAAAGAAAACTCTGAGACACGTATGGACTGGGGAGCTGTGATTTGGGGAAATGATCAATGAAAGAGAAAACTGGGGGAAGCTGGGAAACAGCAGAATCAAGGCAATAAAGTAACTGCTATAATAAGTGGGAAAGTAATAAGATGTATTGTGAGAAAGAAAAAGACGTGAGTTTGGCACACACTCCGGTATAAGGGAAGAAGGTGCAGAGAAGAGATCAGCATGACTTGTATTGTGTGCTTGGCTGGCCAGTGATTAGAGGACTCCTGGTATGTCTGGCTAAATCCCACAGGCTACCAGATGACTCAAAATCCAGAACAGGTGCTGATGGCTGTGCAAGCAGAGCCTGCATTAGGACATCTGCCACAACAATAATGGACATGATTAAAAGGCGCTAAATTAATGGCTTTGCAGGGAGAAGCCGGTACTAATAAAGCAATAACTTAAGCAAATTTGAAGACCAAGTTCTGGGGTAATCACTAAATAAAAAAACAACGTGTAATAATGGCAAATGGAATCCGCTAATCTAGACTGGGAGATGTGACAGTGCAGGGCCTCTGACCTGCTGCTTTGCTTTGTGTCTCTTTACCTCCCCCCCCCAACCCTTCTTGGATAATACATAGAAACTGCCCACATTGTCCAAATTAATGAGTAGTAACAGTCGCCAAAACCTGAAGGGTAATGGCACACAGTTACATTTTGTAGTCTCCTCCAGCGCATGCAATCACCTTTCCCTTGTTGGCAGTGTGCATTGTCATCAGTAAAACGCTTGAATGGCGCAACTGTCGGAAAATGCAAGGGAAGGCAATTTCCTGCAGTTACGTAAATGAAAAGTTTTACTGCCAGCAACTAACTGACACCAGTGGAAAGGTATTTTAGGACGTCTTGTTGACTGCGCTGGAGGAGATAAAGTGTGGGTGGCAAAACATACGGTTTGCCATTACTGTTGCCACAAGGGGCACTTTTGGCTGCTCTGAGCACCACGTTTTTACACAGCCCAAAAAGTCTAACCGTCCAAAACTGACTCCAAAACTGCCCCCTATGACTTCTACAAGGTTGTTTTTTAAAGCCCTTCAATCGCTAATAACTGAACTCGATGGCAGAATAAGTGATATCTGAAACAGAGACAACAGGACACATGGTTTAAAGCCAGCGCTCTCCTATACTCCCTCAAGTAGGACAGCCAGACAGGTTCAATTGTCCAGTATTATGTGCTTATCTGCATCTATGCATACATGAATCAAGTTAATGTCCAATTTAATCTTGTAATTGTTATTAACGCACAAAAAAAAAAAAAACATTGATTGCATTACTTTAAGTGAGCTCTGACAAATGACAGGGAGATATTGTGTCAGACACAGAGTGTATCTCCCCGATAAGCAGCATATTGGTTTAAACTAATGCACAATCTGCCTCTAGGGGGTCAGCTGGAGTGAGCTCTGGAACCTGACTCTGCAACTAACCATTAATCTACACTTAAATTTAATAATATATATATATATATATATATATATATATATATATATATATATATATATATATATATATATATATATATATATATACACATACATACATACATATACATACATACATACATATACACACACACATTTATATATATATATAAATATATACATATATATATACACACACACATACATTAAATCCAGTGCCTGCACTCTTACCGGATTATAGACAACTTCGGGTGCAAGGGTCAAAGGCTCTTCATATAACGTAATGAAAGGACCCGCACGTGAATAACTTGTGTTTTATTTCATTAAAATAGGATATGCATTAAATAAAACATAAGTTATTCACGCAAATATGGAGTGCGGGTCCTTTCATTACATATATACATATATATATACATACATATATACATACATACATACACACCAAAAAGATGACCAGATGGCTTTCGGTCAGTTCAATACAGGAAACTTTAGGAATTGGAAGAGGTGGCTCTGCAGCTGCACTTGAACTACAATACACAGAATTCCCTGATGGGATGCTGGGAACTGTAGTTTACACGTAGCAAACATTTCTGCATTAAATACAAGACTAAGCAACAAAATCTCGAGGGGTGTGAATTGTCCTCGGCTGCACGAATGAGTAGAAGAACATTCACTTACAGATAAAGAACGACGGCCGCTCTATGCATTAAGAGCTTATATTCTGCATGTTTTTATGTTAGATCTGCTGCTAAATGAGACTCAAATGGAAAAGTAATACAAGCAGAAAAGTTAGGGTCAGAAATGGGCTGCACAGCAAATCCAAGCCTCAGACACAGTGTTGAGTCCCAGGTTATGCAGATGGTGTCAAGAGACAGATTCCTGCCATAACCTAACCCCCTGATTGCAGAATCCGTCAAGCTGCTTAGGAACATTAGCAACAGTACAATACTGCTATTGTGTACATTGTCGGTCATCTCTTCCCACTGAGAGGAAGCTCCTGCTGCCCCTGATTGGTGCCTGCAAGAACAAAAGCACAGATTCAGGCTTTCATCCACACAAGCAAAGCCAAGCGCTGCTATCAGGCTGCAACATATGCCAACCCGGATGGCCAGACTCTTGTGCTTATGAGAAAGCTACAGCAGTTACAAATACTAAATGAGTGTTTGCCTTTGTGACAGGCATGGCGATGCTGAAATGGCTTGGACGGGGGAATACCTCGCTCTTCTATTGTGAGCGCCAGATGTTACACTTTATGCAGAGGTCAAAGCCAATGTCCTAATGATATGGATAAAACATCTTCCCCTCTTTTGTCATTCTAATTTCTTAGGGCCTCTTAATCCAAACATTGGGAAATACAGCTGTAACTGGAGACTCAGCAAACTACTTCCATCTTGCTTGTATCAATGATTTTGCAGCACTGGGTCAAAAGGTGTCAACAGGGGAGGGAAAAAATATGATATTGTCCAATAAAATGTAGGTAAATTGGTGTCAGTGAGAGTTCTGGGTATTAACTTTTTTTTTTACTTTTCTACTTTAAAAATTAAAACTGATAATATAGATCGAATAAAATAAAACACAGGGAGCTCACACCCCTGAATAAACACCCTTTGTGGTATAAGGTGCTGTACAGGGAAACCCACACCTACCTCATGGGTCAAAACTCATTTGAAAGAAGTACCAGCAGCACACTGAAAAATTGAAGTAGCACAAGGTTTATTTAACCCCAAAACATACAGAAAAAGGGCAGCGTTTCAAACCAAACAGGCTTGATAAAGGGCCCAGGTAGCCTGAAATGTTGTTTTGTTGTTAAATAAACCTTGTACTAATTAAAATTTCTGCTCTCAATCTGTTCTAACTCATACACCCTATACTGAGTGAGTCGGAGAGGGGTAAACAGATCAAGTCCCAGCTCTCAAAACCGATGCCTTTAAAGGAGAACTCAGCCCCACCACTAATAAAACCCCCTACCCAGAACCCTACATAGTCCCCTCCCTGCTACCCCCCCCGCATAGGTGATAACACCTATAACCCCCCCTAATCCTTTACTTGCCTAGTGGAGCTCATGGGTGCTATCTTCCCGCTCTTCGGGATTCTTCGGGTCCTCTTCCCTTCAGCAATTTCTGTCACTTTTGGTGCATGCACATTTGCAGCAAACAGGAAGACTGCTCCAACTGCGCATGCGCCAATACGTCGCTCACTTCCCCAAGAAATTCGAAGAGCCGGAAGATGGCGCCCACAAGCTCCTCTGCGCTTACTCTGCACCTATAGGCAAGTAAAGGATTAGGGGCACTTACAGGTATTATCAAATATCCGGGGGTGGGGAGCAGGGACTATGTAAGGAACTGGGTATGGGTTTTTATTAGTGGAGGGTTGATTTCTTGCATGGCAGCAAGTAGCACTTACCTAGCGTTCTGACCACCCCACCTTTCCTATTTTGCCAATACAGGTATGAGACATGTTATCCAGAATGCTCAGGACCTGTGGTTTTCTGGATAAGGCGATCTTTCCTTAATTTCTATCACCATACCTTAAGTCTGCTAAAAAAAAAAAAAAAGATTTAAACATTAAATAAACCCAATAGCATTGTTTTTCCTCCAATAAGGATTAATTAAATGTTAGATGGGATCAAGTACAAGGTATTGTTTTATTATTACAGAGAAAAAGGAAATCATTTCAAAACCAGCCTACATTTTCCTTTCCCCCCAGTTTTGGGAGCAACATCATCTGTCCCAAAGGGTTAAAACCAACAACTGAGCCTGGTCTGAACACTCAAGCTTTTAAAAAAAGTATCCCAGGGGAAAAATAACCCATCTACCAACAGGTAAGAAATACATTACTGGCAGACACACATGTATCTGCCACTAGTTGAGAAAAGAACAATTGTTCCGGCAATTGCTGCTTGTTGTACCCCTCATTCTAACTGCAGGAAGAAGCTGTTAAAAAGTAGGCAATGAAAATAAAACCTAGCAGGTTAAAGATGTGGAAAAAGGTGGCACGCACATTTGATGAGAAGGACATGCTAGGGGAGGGTGACGGACCTCAGACTTGGAGCCATGGGCAGTGATAGAGACAGATTGCTGTAATTCTTTCTGATTGATCCACGGAGAAACGTACAATCAATGAACGGCCTATTTTGCTGAGCAGTACAAATAGGCATTTGTTAAAGCTCTACATTACTAAAACCAAAAGCTTTGGAGGGGGGTAGCATAATTTTCTCAGCTCTTGCTAGCTTAATGCCTACTTACAAAAACCCTTGTGAGCAAGTGCTTTTTTTTTTTTGTAAAGGTGGTTGGCAGCAACAGAAACTAGAACCCAAGCAATTACGACTAGAATCTAAAAAATAAAGAATTAGCAGAAGTCATTTTATGAGATCACAAAAAATCTGTTATTTTAAGAGATTAAGTTACAATCCAATTCCCACATGAATAGATCCTTATGCATGAATAGAAAATGGAACCTGGAATTCTGCTCTTTTTATGTACGAGAGCAATTACATCTCTAAACCAGAATTCCTGCCCTTCTCTTCATTTCTGCCACCTTGGGTAGTAAGTACCCCCTTATTGTGCTACAGCTTATAAATACTACAACTTATTTACACGCTGAAAGGTTTTTTTTTTTTATATATATATATATACCAATATCATGTGCACTTAACCATACTTCTATAGCAAAGGTAAGGTTGCCACCTGTCCAGCTTTGACCTGGAAAGCCGGCTGCCCAGTTTCCAAATTAAGAAAACCGGGCAGGATTTCCTGGGATTGGCGCGAGATCGGCCAATAGCAACGTCACAGCCCGCCTCCCCCCCGGAGTTCGTCCGGGGGGAGGGGGGGGAAAGGTGCCGACCCTAAGCAGAGGTGTGCATACTTTAAGAGCTTAAAGACCAAAATTCGGGCCAAACTTTCCTCTTGACACTCATAGCTCATAACATGGTTACATATATATAGGAAATATAACTAGCTTCTACACTGCTGGAGTTACAGGGGCTTCAACAAAAAAAGTCACACTACTAAGGCTCACACTGTAGACCCTCTTTCCACTCAACGGTGTTTCCCAAGGGGGGGGGGGGCAGGCCCAGTGTTTGATTGGGATACCACAAGCCCACAAGAAATATTAACCCATAGGCCCAATCTTCATGTATTTCTCCTCTTCTCTTTACTTAGCTTCCTTACTCTCCTAGTATCTTCCATTTTCCTACTGTCAACTAGGCTCTCCATTTCTCCTCTTTGTTCTCATACAGAAAAAAGAAATGACAAAGTTATAGCCATACAAGGCAAATTGGTTGGGTGAGCAGGAGGTCCCACTGACACCTGGAGTTTTCCTGGTATCCCGATGTGCCAGTCCAACAATGGTCAGGGCTCCATTGGGCTGTAGAAATCTTCACAACCTATTCCCATGTGTGCTCCAATGTCTACAGCCCAGGGACAGGGGGCACAGGGAACTTACAATACAAGGGATCAGAGATGCAATGTAAAGTGTGAAAAATGTTACGGTCAGTCAGGGAGAGACTGGGACCATGTTTTTATAACTATAGCACTGTAAATCATTACTGCACCAGCAACTTCAAGAGCATTTGTATTCCAGAATTTAGAACAGATTGGACATTGCATTTGGGTCCTAAAACAGGTTTAAACCTGTCACAAGCTATGTAGAAAACAAAAATAGAATATTTATGATGATCTTATGATATGATTTTCTTCACGTGAGTTCTATTTTTTTTTTACCAGGTGCCAATTTATACAGTAAGAAGTGCCTAAATATAAGCAATAAAAAATATTATAAAACAAGGAATTCCCTTTTTTTAGAAAGATCCAAATAATGGAAAGGTCATCTCCCATGGACTCCATTTTAATCAAAATAATCCAAAACTTTAAAAATATTTATTTTTTCTCTATAATAATAACAGTTCCTTGCATATGATCCAAAGTAAGATACAATTAATCCTTGTTGGCTACAAAACAATCCTATTAGGTTTATGTAATTTTTATGTGCTTTTTTTTTTTTTTTTTTTTAGTAAACTTCTAATCTGGGAAACCCCAAATCCTGAAAATTCTTGATAACAAGTCCCATATCAGTACAAATCTCTAGCCACATATTCTGCTGTCTCTCACATCAGTGACCCCCCGTGACCAATAGAGTTTAGGTTTCACTTAGGAGAAAGGTCTCAATAGGAAAGGTAATTAATTAATTGTAAAAACACATGCAAAACACAAAAAAACATACACTTTTAAAACAAAAACAGAATGTTGGTGTGTGTCAGAGGCAAATACATAAAATAATCCTTGTTGAATGCAAAGCTACATATATAAGTGCTTATATGTATTCAGGTTTTAATTTTGGGCTAAAATATGTTCATTCTTTGCCTCAGATATTTCATGCTCTGAATGTGTATAAATAAAATGAAAATCAGAAGCAACATAAATGTTCTCCAGGTTTCCTACGTAATCAGAGTGCATTCAGTCCCAGGCAGAGGATTTGAGAGCCCTGGAAGCATTAAATGCCGAGGCATGAATCAGAGTCGCTCTGAAAGGGAGCAGCTGACAAAGGTGTAGTTATGACTTTGCAGGTGGATCAGGAGCGATTATAAAAACACTTTTTAAGAACGGAAGGGGAAGAATAGAGAGCAGTTAGCATCCGCAATCATCTAGAATTACGCATCTCAAAAATCATAAAAGAAAAATGGGGAAAACACTTACATACACCTAAAATCTGGAGTTATTTACTTGATTTTGAACAATGTGGAAAATGCTCCAAACAAATAAAAGCACACATTTCTCTAGTAGCAAGAGAGACCATATACTAAACGCAGCTTCACTCAACACTGCCTTTGTACTCACAAGGCATAGCACTGCTAAGAAGCCATGGAATACAAAGAGAAGATTATTGTTAATATGTTGTCAAATGAAGAAAATGGCATTCTATCAAAATCTGCAACTGGTTTCCATATGATATGATTTTGTTTCATTTGAGTTCTACTTTTCTCTTTTGTTCCCAGTTGCCAATTTATACAATAAGAAGTGCCTAAATATAAAAATAAGCAATAAAAATATTACAAAACCGGGGATTCCCTTATCCATAATGCAACAAATTATCGAAACGAAGCCCATCTCCCATGGACTCTATTAGATTATTGAAGGCAAAACAATCCTATTGGGTTACATGCTTTGTTAGAAGATAAGTATGGAGATCCAAATTACGGAAAACCCCTAATCTGGAAACCCCCTGATCCTGAGCATTTTGGATAACAGGTCCCATACCTGTACAAATCTCTAGCCACACATTCTGCAGTCTCTCACATCAGTGACCCCCCATGACCAGAGAGAGTTTTAGGGCTGAGCTCTACAGCCATTTATCGGCAGATTAATACACGGCGACGAAACACAGGCTATAAGTCAGATGCAATTGCAGGTGGCAAAATATAATTGGACTCAACGAAAAGTCGCAGGTAAAAACTACATTACATCCGACGCGACACCACTGTCGGATGTGAACGCAGAAAGCAGTCTTCAACTGATAGTCTAACTGTGTAGTTTTTACCTGCGACTTCTCGTTGAGTCCAATTATATTTTGCCGCCTGTAATTGCATCCGACTTGCTGTCTGCGTTTCGTTTCTGCTCACTGATCTGCCAAAAACGCCCGTGGATTTAAGCCCTAAGTTTAACTTTGGAGAAAGGTCTCAATAGGAAAGGTAATTAATTGTAAAAACATATGCAAAACACACAAAAAAGACCAGTTTTAAAACTGCTTAGAATAATTCCATCTGCAACCAGTTAAATGTCACAGGTAACTTCCCACTTAAACCATTTTCTTGCATAGTTCTACTTTAAGCAACTCTGGCATGATTCCCACATAAAATATTATTCCTTATGTACATGTTTTTCTTTCATTTACAATTAGGAAGTAAAGACTAGTTGTAGGTGGCAGTGTGATGGCTCTGCTGACAAATACTCCCCCTGCTCTCTATAGCCATGGCTATAATTACATGTCATTCACAACACTAACTGTCTGCTGCTGCGATGAATGAAAAGACAGCTTCTACTGGCAGAAACCATATAAAAGATGGCTCAGCAAGAGCAGAAGATGGGGGCTGCTATGGACAATGTTGAAGGCATGGATCATTGCTATTATAGGGTTGCTAAACTATCGGGCTGGGACAGAAAGTTTAGCATATAAAAGGGTCCTATTATTTTTGGGAGTTCTCCTTTGTGTCAAACACTTTACTTGATTCATTGAAGGCAAATTGACTAGATACAATGTGGTAATGTCTATGACCACCTTTCCATGAGCAATACCTATAATAGGAAGGATACAAGTTTTGGTACAGGGGAATGAGAGATTTAAGTGCTCTGCTGGCATTGATGGCTGTTGCACGAACCAGTCCTGGGAGGATCTTTCCATTTACGATGGCTCCATCGAAGAGGGGCCCGAAAAATGGGACCTTGGAGAAAAAATAAAAAATAAAAAAAACCGAGTTCTGCTACAAATATAAATAGCTGTGTAAAAACAGTCAATGCTAACTATCTGCCCAGATTCATTTCTGTAAGAAGCAAAAATAGCAAAACATATTAACTGCAAAAAACGTTTTCTCTTAGCTGAAATTTTCTTCTTTACCTACCAGCAAAGGATAGCCTTGTGTCTCTCTGCGAGGGACTATTAATATAGGACTATTAAACTTTTATGTGGAACCTGCATACATTCTGGCCCCTACAAGTGCCACTCCAGTGTAAAAAGCACAGCCCGGCTAGTAATAGTGTTGTGAAATTCTGGTATTCTATTTCTACGCCAAGAATGGCTGAAGTTTGGGGTCTTGGTGACTACTAAATTAACTTAAACGGGAGCTTTGATCATTCTAACAGGCTTCTCAGGTAAAAACTTGTTCTGTTTTCTTAAATGATTTCATTAAAATAAACACGTGTCCAGGTGTCTTAGTTGAATAAGCTATTTCATATACATTTAATTGGTATGAATAATGCTGTATAATGTAACTTCTGCATATCAAAGTATTAATTACAATTCATTATATGTTAGAATGCCATTTGTGCATTTGGTGCACGTGCAAGCACACATTTGCAACTTTCTTACTTCTGGCTTCTTCATGATCTGGATGCTGAACATGTGGTTCTTCATGGGGTATATTACAAGTAGGACATCCCCGAATTCAGTGGGTATGATGCCGCGCCGATACTCCCGACTGTGTTCTGACCACACAATATGCACCTCGTCGTTCCCAAGGTGGCGAAGCTTCAGAGAATAAAAAGCACCAATCAACATGGCCAGACCTCATAGCAACACAATGACATTATTTTAGTTCACAAACTAAAAAAAACCTTTAAACATGCTGCCATTTCCAAAAAAAAAGTCCAGTCTCTTATAATCTGCCATTGAATGGGTTGTTCACATTCCAAAATTTTTTTCAGCTCAGTTCAGCAGAAGACTTTTCCCAAAGACTTATATTTTCTAGGTGACTGTTTTTCTAATATTGAAGTGTAATTTTTCACCTGTAACCGACCCTGTAAACCAGGGATCCCCAACCTTTACAACCTGTGAGCAACATTCAGAAGTAAAAGGAGTTGCGGAGCAACACTACCATGAAAACTGTTCCTGGGGTGCCAAATAAGTGCTGTGATTGGCCATTTGGTAGCCTCTATGTGGATTGTCAGCCTACATTGAGGCTTGATTTGGCAGTACATCTGGTTTTTATCCAACCGAACTTGCCTCCAAGCCTGGAATTCAAAAATAAGCACCTGCTTTGGTGCCACTGGGAGCAACATCCAAGGGGTTGGAGAGCAACATGTTGCTCGCGAGCTACTGGTTGGGGATCACTGCTGTAAACTGTTCTAAATTGATCAATTTACGTTTCTTATCTTTGTCCCTGCTGAGCAGAATCCCTGAGTTTCATTAAAGGCAGCAGTTAGTATTGATACAATAGTTGCTAAAACTCCAGAGAAGCTGCTGAAAAATGTGTGATGTCACACGCACAGACGTCGCGGAAGTGACGTCAAGCAAAGTGTGTACGTGATGTCACTTCCGGCGACCAGCCCAGCCCCCTACCCCTCACCGGATTTCCTATACGCCCCTGTATGCAGGGATGGGACTTTTGTTGAACACAAAAACGCAAATCCAAAATTCTTCATAGCCAGTAGTCCCTGTTTATATTGATTCATCTTTGTTAAGTAACATTAAGTAGGAATGAAACAATACTTAGAGCCAATCATTTAGAGTCCTTTCGCTGGCTAACTAAGGAAAGCACATTTTCGCTTCCTCTGAAATATTTAGCCTTTCTTTCATTTTACGAGTCTGCAAATAACAAAAACACATTAAGATGCGTTTTCTACTCTTTGGAGATGCCTCTGAGATGTTATCTTCCATGTGCCTTTCTGTTCAGCATCTTACTGTGATGTGAACTGCTGTACCCTGCCATGTCACTCCTTGTTCTGTGTAGCCACAGGACAAATGTGATGTAAATTAAACCTTAAGGCAGGATTAAATGCAGGTTTCATCTAATAATGATTTAATCCTTGATGCTAGAATTATGTTTTGTGGCTATTGGCTCTCTAGACATCTTTACAAAGTGCTCAATGACATAAATGGTTATGGAATTACAGCTGAAAGAAAGACACCAGCATCACAATATATGTAGGGCAAGGGTCTTATTCATAGTATACCCATGCAATAACAAGGAACTCCCCATGTTTCCACACTTTGTGAAAGAAAGCGGACAATTTCTATCCTGTGGCTGACCATCTGGTGCCACCCCCCTCGGGCACCCTATTAATTAGAAAGGTCGTTGCTCCGTAGGTATTCCTAGCACCAAAAACACTGGAAAGTTTTGACACTGTACTTAGATCCCTGCCATGTATAATTTAAACCTATTAATTGACTATGAACTTTTATGATTTTAAAAATAAAGATATATATATATATATATATATATATATATCCACATTACTCAAATGTTTCTTTGATGTTATTATTTTCTTATGCTGCTTAGCTGCCATAAGGCCCCATAAGGTGTTTATATCATAAATAACAAGGTCCATATCGAGCATGAAACTGAGCAAAGTTAGTACAGCAAGATATGGAATAGTTTACTCAACCTGGCACATAAAAGTGTACATTAATATAATGAATGTTTGTTTACCTTTAAATGTAGATGTGCCATTGGCCTTAGAAATAAGCCATTTCTGTTACAGTAATAAAATCTCTTACTTTAATGTAAAACCCCTACATCCTTATTATCAAAAACTTTGTACAGGAGATATATAATATATATATATATATAAAAAACAAGGGAAAGTTGTGCTCACCACTAGTTTTTAAAACCATTAGGCGGGGGTGCAATGAGGGTGTGACCACAAAATACATATAGTCAACTACAAGATTCCTCTGCACTCAACCCATTATCAATATATTTAAGACAGAGACATTTTGTGCATACTGCTACTGAAAAATGCCTTACCCTTTAAACAAAATATATTTAAGCTGGCCAACTACGTCAAAGTCATCCCATATCTGGCCAGTCCTATGCTCAATTTTCATTTGATTCATTAAGAATTCTATGGTTTCATTATACATTTTATAAAAGGGACGAATACGTTTTACCTGCAACTTACTAGCTGCTTTCAAAGTAAAACTCCCAAACTTGTAAGTTGCAGGTAAAACGTATTCGTCCCTTTTATAAAATGTATAATGAAACCATAGAATTCTTAATGAATCAAATGAAAATTGAGCGTAGGACTGGCCAGATATGGGATGACTTTGACGTAGTTGGCCAGCTTAAATATATTGCAATATATGGACAAACAATCCCTGTTTTGTTTAAAGGGTAAGGCATTTTTCAGTAGTAGCAAAATGTCGCTGTCTTAAATATATTGATAATGGGTTGAGTGCAGAGGAATCTTGTATTTGTCTATATATATATATATATATATATATATATATATATATATATATATATATATATATATATATATATATATATATATATATATATATATATATATATATTATATGTAGAGTACATGGTTAAAGGGAAGATGGGTGTAATGTATTGCTTTCCCTTGGATCATTTTTCCCTGCAAATGATGATGAAAAAGAGTGGTTGTTCTTCAGATTGGACAAGAGGCTTGAACAATGGATACATAACAAGCAGCTAATGCCTGGGGCCAGGCCAGCGCCCAATACTCCATTCTTCTAATCTAATTAGAGGCATTAAACTTCATGCTGAGGTCAAGCAGCTTCTACTTCCTGCATCCTCAGACCTCCAGCCTGAGCTCATTAATGTATCCACTGGCTAGATTAACACCTCTAAACATGCATGTAGGAAGGAGCCAGGGGACAAATGAATCTCTAAAAGTCATCACTGATAACAATCCCATGATATCAAATATATTTACGTGTCCGCAATCATTGTGCAGAAAAAATACAGGGAGCACTTTCAAGACATCATTTATCTGTGAATATTCACATACAGCACTAAAGGAAACGTAGCTTATTTATGACCAATTGCACCTCTTATGCTGAGTGCAAATAAAGTGCTGGAGGTGGTTGAACAGATGGAGAATTTAAATGAATCTGTTACCGGCCCATTTCATGCCAGCTTTATAACGTGGGCCATGCAGTTGCATTACTATTCCCATTTATTTATAAAAGGACAAACCTCCCTGGAAAACAACTTGAGAACACTTACAAGGATCGCCGAAAGAAGGAGATTCATACACAAGAGAAATACATGTAGTGCAAATAAGTTCTGAGTGCTCAGATTTCTACGATAACATTTTCAGTCCTAAAATGGGCATACAACTGGCAAATGTTCAAGTATCCAATTTACTCTTACAGTGAGTCTTAAAAAAACATGGATTCAGAAAGTTCCGAATAACTGGAAGCCCATTTACCATAGACTCCGTTATAATCATATATTAATAATAATAATTCACATTTTTAAAAGTGTGATGTGTATCTCACGGGCTTACACCAAAAATGAGGTCTGCTGATATCTTATTATCATTACAAGGCCAGGCTAAATAGCTTCACGTAGAGCAGTCTTGCAGAGCAAATGCTATGCTGTATTATTAAGTAAGATTTATATGCGCAGTTTCTGATGTTACTTTGCACACTAAGAATTTTGCAAATATGCAAAAGTATACCAAATAAAAGTCGCACCTAGTGACAAAAAAAAAAAGAAAAGATGCGGATACTCACCTTTTTGGTTAAACAATCATCAGAGTCCGAAAGCATTCTTGTAGAAACATGAAACATAACCTCCACTATTGAGGTTGCAAAATAAGGAGTGCTAAAGCCAGTGCTCTTGTTTCTCTGAAGTCCTCCCAGGAAACCGCAGTGATTGGCCAGATTGACCTGGAGAAATGAAGAACATTTTGATGTTCTCTAGGTCATGCCATTCTGTAGTACAGTTGAAGACTGAAGGGAATTTTTTTTTAGTTTCAGTGTGCTATAGGCATCATAGGAAAACCCTAAACTTTGGTATTCTCAGGGTTGTCATATTAATCCACAACTGCTTGACGCAAGACATTTCTATGATGCAAAACATCTAATGAGATTTAGTCTAATCCAACTGGATGTTTCTGACATTTATGCTTCAAAAAAGCACCCACACCCCCAAATTATTATTTAAAAAAACTGGTGGTAAAGTATACTGTATATTATTAATGAAATTTTAGATGTGACTGGAGCTACTATCTGTTATATAACAAGAATATAGCTTTGGCATTTTGGGTAGCCAGAACACAAATGCATTCTATAAGACACTCGCTGTGCTTCAGTGGAAACTGCAGCTTGTTGGTTTAAGTCTAGGAAAATGCATTATAGCAACCCCATTGTATAAGAAGAACATGCCATGATAGGGACTCAGAAATAGTCATTTGCCCTATGGTAAACTTGATGTTGAGACCTTTTTACTCTTGTGCTTGTACAGTAGGTGATGGGAGCCTACAAAGCGCATTAATCCTTTTAAATTTTTAGGTTATACAAACTCCCATAAGCTACAAGGAATATTAAAAAAAACAACAGGGTTTAATGATTATATGGCAGGGGAACAGGATGGTATGATGGGACCTGCTGCATTAGTTCCTGTCCTCCTATTGTTAGGCCTTTGCTTTATCTCATTTTCTTTATAAATAAATCATGAATATAAACAACTCAGTAAACAAGATGTATGTTGGTGATTATACCTCCCATCCAAGACCAGCCACAAAATCCTCGTAATCCTGGCTGCCACCAGTGTTTGATAGTATTGAATGCTTGTCCTCCTGCCCATCTGCAACGTAGAAAACTGCAATTTTGTGTGTCTCGCGGCTATAAAATAGAAGAATGAATTTTATCAAATGCAAAAAAAACCCCAAAAAGATAAAAAAGGGTATTTCGGGAAATCCTATAATCTCTCAGATAATGTCCATTTTCCCTTATTCATATGATTTTTATAATTTCCCATCTTTATAGTCCTATTTAAAGGACAAATAGATTGTAATAGAAAAAGCGACCCCAGTTTTAGGACAGGGATGGCCCTAAAGTTGTTGAAATAAACCTCTAAGCATCCCAAAAGAAGCAGTTGGCATCTGATTGACCCATCACAAATATTTTTTGGAGAACACCTTTTAATCAACTAAATGTATGTTTGAGAGACGTGACTACAAAAATACAACTGGTAGAATACCATTTAAGTTAACTTTTAGTATTTTATAGAATGTCCTATTCTTAGGAACTAGATTTTTTTTAACTATTCATCTTTTATTCTGCTTGAGTGTGTTTGTGACTCCAGCAGCCAAAAAATGATTGCTCTTATGCTCAACAATTGTTTATGTTAATTTTTTTATTACTTCTCATTTTATTCAGGCCTCTCCAAATCATCTTTCAGCCACTTAAACCACTGCCTGGTTGACAGGGTAAACTGGGCCCTAGCTAAGCAGAAAGCTGCTGAAATTCCAAAACGGAGAGCTGCTCAACAAAAAGCCAGATAATTCAAAAACCATAAAAAACAATTGCAATCGTCTTAGACTACAAATGTCTACGTCATACTAAAATTGAATTTGAAGGTGAACCACCCCTTTACAGTTAAACATATTCCTCTGTATCTGTAAACCTGACACACCAGCTGTAGCTGAGGAAAGGGAGGTCTTTTTTTAAAAAGGACTCACTATCTGTGTTCAAACCAACTGTGTTAATAAATGAACTGGTAATTTGCTTAATTGCATTCTCCTCCCACCACAATTTCTGTCAAGAAGCAGGGAAAATAGAAAATAAAGGTACTTCAGTTTAAACTCTTGCAAGAAATAACATAAAACAAAAAAGAATGCCCAGCACAAGCCAGTAGTGTAGTTCTCAAACAAATATAAGAAAGTCCATGAAGGAACTGGACTACATGGAACTGTGTATCACACAAACTTTTTAAAAGCAGACTTCTTTGTGTATTTGAACCAATGCTCTTGCATTGAAAGGACAATTAAACCAGGGCTTACCATTGCCGGGAGTCTAAATTTTTCAGCTCACGCAGCAGTTTCTCGTTCTTCTTGAGCAAGTGGAAGTTTCGCCTGTAGAACAGAGGGTGCGTGTTTGATTGCATGTATCAGTTCCATATCACTTACACAGCATGAAAACTTTAAGCACACATAATAGCCTGCAGTTTAACGTGGAGCCAATTACAACTGCCCTATAATGCACTAATGGAAAGAAATATTTTGCTTTAACTGGAGTATGACAAAAAAAACACAACAGAGTGTCAATTCAAATACCTTTGGAATTGACAGCAGCAGTTCATTTAAAAGATATAGCAAGACACAAAACTCACCACAATCTGACTTATTCCTTCTCAAGTTCAACCTCCCCCATGTGTTGCAACTCTTGTAAGCAAAGACCAATGATAGAATTAACTACTTTTCCAGAAGGTACTCAATTAGCCATTATTAATGGTACTGGATATATGTCTTTCCCAACATCTTAGAGCACTCACACATACAAATATTTAATAACTTTAGCACCACAGTGAAACAGAAGCTTCTTGCTGCTGCTGACAATGCCTGATGTTTCAGGGGATGGAAGAGCGACCAAACACACATTATGGAAAATGGTTAGTGTGTTTTGAGCTCCATTTTTTTAGCCAGAAGACTGTTTGGTGATTTGGACAGATCCACCAGGGAAGGATGCAACTATTCTCCTGCAGATTAATCTTGCAACGTACAATACCTTACACAACATCAAAGATCTCACTTATCTATAGGGTATCCTATTTGCACTACACTTTGTATTGAAACGTGGGGGCTTCTTCCGGAGTTTGAGTCCAAGTTTGTTACGTATGATACTCAACATTTATTTGCAAAATATTTGATGCATCGAATTGCTATTGATTTCCTTTTATTAGCAGCTTAGCTTATTAGCAAAGTTACTTTGCACTTTATGGAAATAATTCAACTCAAAAGGGAGGCAAAAACTATAAATATTCATTTGTGTCCTGGAAAATGGAAAGGAACATGGCAGAAACATTCACACACTGCTTTACCTCTTCTCCCAGGAGTTCATGCCGAGGATACTAAGCAATAGCCGGGAGTAGTAGAAAGCCGATTGGGGTTTTTGGTTTACAGGCTGATCTTGAGGCATTGCTCTCATGTGAAGGTTACCACTATGTCTTTCCACAAATTCTCTCTCTTCAGCGCTCTGTTTCAGAATTGCATTGCTAACCTCATTCTCCAGCTTCTCAGAAAAGCAAGCAGGTGGAGGTGAGGGCACATTGAGGGGGACTCCTGCCCTCTGAAGGCACTCTGGACCAGTAGCTCCCAGATACTGCAAAAGGCAGTCAAGAGCATCTTGTTCATCTGATAAGCTGTCCCATAGGGGCAGAGATTCCCTTCCTCTCCTTCTTGATGAAAGAGATGAAAAGTCCTCAGATTCCCGCTGGGTTGATGGGTATTCAACCTCTTGATTGGAAGGAGGAGAGAATGTTGCCAGAACGGAAGACCACTGAGTCATTTGTCCCTCACATGGGAGTACAGGTCCATATAAGATAGAGGAATCCCAACTGTACTTGCCAGAAAGATCCCGCATAATTACGCGTACAGTTGATCTGGCAGAAGAGAGGTCCTCACCAGGAGGTAGTTTCTCTTCAGACTGAATCTGAAGGCAGGACACAAGAGTGGTATTATTGAGAGCAAAGAACTGCAGATTGGGGCTATGGAAGAGTTGAGGAGATAGATCAGAACTTTCACAATAAGGATTATCATGGTTCTCGCAGATTTGGCTAGTCAACATGGCAGGGTCTCCACTCATCGGATAGTGCCCCAAGTGGTTTACCAAATGTGTGATTACTGTCCGCGCTGCTACTGGGATAAGACCTTGCTGCTTTGGAATTTTCACTGAAAAGAGAAGATGTGCAAAATGTTTTAATGACTTTAAAAGAAAAAAAGACAATAAAAATAGGGCAGTGCCCTCTATTTATTTGACAGGGGAGTTTGTTTGCGTTTCAAGCAAGCACTAGGCTGGAGGAGCTGCCTGTCCAAATCAAAAAAGACCCTTAGAATTAGTTTTATTAATTAATGTATTTTAACCCATGCCTTATATTTGTTTTTAATAGATTCTGGATTCTGCCATGAGATGGAGCAAGGAGTGAAAAACAGAAAACTGATGACATTTTTGGAAAGGATTGAGAGATCATTGTAACTACCCAGCCACGTTTCGAAAAAGCACTTACCTTTGGGGGTGAACAATTAACTCTGGCCTCGATTGTTTAGCGGAGCAGAGTGCTCAGTAGGCTGGAAATTTAACAACCCCTTACCTAATGAGTAACTTAGCATATTCTTGCCAGTGTGGTTGAAGCCTTTTTCAAAAAAATCTACATTCCTACATATCATCCAAAGCCTCCCTGGGGCATTTATAACATTTCAAATCCTTCATCGCAGAGTCTAACACTCACAAATGAAAATGAAGTAAATACATTTAACTGGAAAAGCACAAATACTATAAGGCCCATTTACTAACAGGCAAATTTAGTTTTTTTTCCACGAATCTCTAAAAATTTGTAGTTTTCACATTTTTTTTTAAAAGCTCTAAAAATTCTAGATTTATCTAAAAACCACACAAACCACGAATACAAAACAGGTAATAGCTGTCGAGGTCCTGCAGAAGTCAATGGGAGCTGGGCTGATCCCGTTGGACCATTTTAAATCAATTTGGACTTTAAGAGGTTTTTGTATTTTTCTCTCTCTTTAGAGTTTGTGTGTTTAGTCGTGGTTTCAAACACCTCTAAATCCACCAAAATTTGACCTTTGATAAATAAGCCTCCACGAATGCCACGCTTTCATACCATAGGGTTGGTATTATTGCCTTGGAGTACTGGGGGTCTTGGTTTCAATTGTGACCAGGGTACTGTCTACATAGAGTTTGGTTTTCTCTATTTGCTTGAGTGGAATTTTCATCAGGCAGTTCAGTTTCCTCCGATACTCCAAAAACATACTCTCCGGTCAAAGGGTTCTTGATAAAACTGATCATAATGTAACTGAGCACACCTTATTTCTAGTCCGGCTAAGACATAATAAAGGTTGTTAACCAAGCCAATCCTATAGAAAACATTGTGCTTATTGTAGAGGCAACACTGCTATATACCCACCACTATAACAATACAAGTCAATCTGAGGTTGAGCACAATAGCCTAGGACTGGGATGAACTGTCATCCTTTAGCTGTCGTTGCACTACAACTCCAAGCAATCCTGAACGAATACCAAAAAAACAAAAAAAAGACAGCAGGGCACAGTAAGAGTGTCCCTTGCTCTAGGAGAAATAAGCAAATTAAGATGCAGAATATCTTTTAAATAGATTTAAAAACTTTCCCTACAGACATTACATGTTACAATACACTCTTACAAATCAACATGTTTTTGAGCCCCTTCGTCATACTAAATTATATTGTTGGTCAAAGTGTGGCTCAGAGGAATAGTCAATTCTGTTTTTAATGCATCTGCTGCTAATATGGTTAGTATTTGAACAGGGGCACTTTGCAGGTCAACAAGGAAGACAAATTTCAGACCCATATTCAAATTAAGTGGAGAATATCAAACTCATCTTTCCAGCTAATGTACTACTGTTATCTGGCATTCAATAATTAAGCAATAGATCTGCTAAAAGTCTACAATTTGTCTTTATTTGGAAGATAGGGCCTCGGGCTGTGGTGATATTAAAAAAGCAACGGACATTTGCGTGCAATTACTTTCCCTCTGCTTTAATTAAAGCTCTGTATACGTGCCTATTAAGCAAGCCAATGGGAATGTGATTAAAAATCTGAAAAAGGTACTGGAAGGTCAGATAAACCCCAAAAAATTGCAAAAGTTTCCTAAAATTCAGGTGTTCAAACATATTATGCATTCCTGTAATCATAGTTTATTTTAGTACTGCTGTTTTTAAATTTTCCATGCTTTCGTGATGCCAATTGGGCAAATCATGAAAGAGTTACAGATGTGTATATTTATTTGCAAGAAAAAATACTCTGAAGCAAAAAAGCAAAATTGCAGAATTAAAAATAAAATTGGAATCTGCCTTCTAATTAAAATGTCATAAACAACAATTTTTCATAATCGACTAATTAAGCAATCTCAACATTTCTAGTTTTGGTTAGGTGTCCGCCAATGTAACTGGTTTATGTTTACAGTCATATGAAAAAGTTTGGGAACCCCTCTCAGGCTACATAATAATTTACTCTACTGTCAACAAAAAAGATAACAGTGGTATGTCTTTCATTTCCCAGGAACATCTGAGAACTGGGGTGTTTTCTGAACAAAGAGTTTTAGTGAAGCAGTATTCAGTTGTATAAAATTAAATCAAATGTGAAAAGCTGGCTGTGCAAACATTTGGATACCCTTGTAATTTTGCTAATTTGAATGCATGTAACTGCTCAATACTGATTACTGGCAAAACCAAATTGGTTGGATTAGCTCATTAAGCCTTGAACTTCATAGGCAGGTGTGTCCAATCATGAGAAAAGGTATTTAAGGTGACCAATTGCAAGTTGTGCTTCTGTTTGACTCTCATCTGAAGAGTGTCAGCATGGGATCCTCAAAACAACTCTCAAAAGATCTGAAAACAAAGATTGTTCAGTATCATGGTTTAGGGGAAGGCTACAAAAAAGCCATCTCAGAGGTTTAAACTGTCAGTTTCAACTGGAAGGAATGTATTCAGGAAATGGAAGGCCACGGGCAGAGTTGCTTTAAAACGCAGGTCTGGCAGGCCAAGAAAAATACAGGAGCGGCATATCCAGAGGATTGTGAGAATAGTTACTGACAACCCAAAGATCACCTCCAAAGACCTGCAAAAACATCTTGCTGCAGATGGTGTATTTGTACATCGTTCTACAATTCAGGGCAATTTGCACAAAGAATATCTGTATGGCAGGGTGATGAGAAAGAAGCACTTTCTGCACTCCGGCCACAAACAGAGTCGCTTGTTGTATGCAAAAGCTCATTTAGACAAGCCACAGTCATTTTGAAACAAAGCACTTTGGACTGATGAGACAAATATTGAGTTATTTGGCCATAACAAAAAGCGCTTTGCATGGTAGACGAAGAACACCACAGAAGAAAAAAACTTGCTACCTACTGTCAAGCTCAGCCAATGATAAACAAAACCCAAAGAATTAAAAGGCGTTCCCAAACTTTTTAATATGACTGTAACTATGACAAAATTTGAAATGAAAGGTTCTGGAAAAAGGAGCAAAACTCCCTACAACACCAGATGCCTCAGAAATGAGACCGATTTTGCAATTCATAAAAAGACATTTGAGGTGTGGGAAATTTTATTTGAGACTCTAGAAGCGAGAAAAGATGGAGGAAGGATAAGTTTGAAAGGCAAACCACTGGACTTTTTGTGAATCCTGGAGCTATGAAGGGAAGAAAGAAATCTTAGTTTATTTGTACTCAGCATCTATCACCTAAAAAAGAAAGAACTGGGCTTTTTAAAAAAAATAAAACAAATGGAGGCTTACAGGGAAGTAAACATATTGTGGCTGAGGACATACCATCAAACAGTGATAAATAACCACACTGTTCAACAAGGGAAAGTGGGTATCTAAGAAAACAGATGCCCAAGAATCTGTTATATGATTCAGTTAATGCCTTTAAGAATGGCTTGGATGATTTTTTTAGACAGCCATAATATCAAAGGCTATTGTGATACTAAGCTCTATAGTTAGTATAGGTATGGGTATATAGAATTTAATTAAAAGTAGGGAGGGGTGTGTGTATGGATGCTGGGTTTTCATTTGGAGGGGTTGAACTTGATGGACTTTGTCTTTTTTCAACCCAATTTAACTATGTAACTATGATGGAAAGACTGAGTTTAAAGAGAAAAATTGCAGAGTTAGAAGAATGTCAAAGGATATTCCATTCAACTAACAAGTCTATGTCTGATCCTTATGATTATAAAACCATTGGATGTCTTCCAATATCCACATCTTTTACAGCACAGGGTCCTGCAATTTTTTTTTAAAAAACCCCGCAAGTGTGTGTCATGTGACACAAATGATATCACTGAGCACCATTTATAAGAATAAAGTTTGAAGGACATTCATGACTTGTGTATTACAGGTATGGGACCTATTATTCAGAATGCTTGGAACCTGGGTTTTTCCGGATAAGGGATATTTCTGTAATTTGGATCTCCACTAGGGATGGGTGAATTTTTTCACCTTGTTTCGCCGCGGAAATGACGCCCATAGACTTGTGAAAAAAAAAAAAGACATGCGTCAAAAAAAATATACAAAAAAATTGACACCCATAGACTATAATGGGCGTCATTTCGCCGGCGGCAAATTTTTGACGAAACTAAATGGGTCAAATTCGCCCATCCCTAATCTCCACAGCTTTAGTCCATTAAAAAATCATTTAAACATTGAAGAAACCCAATAGGATTGTTTTGCATCCAATAAGGATTAATTATATTCTTAGTTGGGTAAAAGGTACTGTTTCATTACTACAGAGAAAAAGGAAATCATTTTTAAAAATGTGAATTATTTGATTATAATGGAGTCCATGGGACTCTTAATATTATAGAAATGATAAGATATATAATTATATATATATATATTATGATTTCTATAATATACACAATAGTGTGTAGAAAGACCACCTCGGAGCCTTGTTTAATGGTTGTTCATTTAAAATAGGCCTATTCAGTGCAAAGGTTTAAACAAACAGCCGGGCATTGTGCTGCAAATTCAGTAATTAGAGATGATTAATTTGCCCACAGATGCCAGACAAAAGCATAACGCCTGCTCTTCTTTACTCAAGCAAAAGAAAAGACATGGAAACTAATTGGGATCAGATGATGGGCTCACTTTAATAGAAATAGGTGAAGATGTTATTAAAGGAGAATAGCAATGTTCTGCTCTTACAGAATAGCACACTGAACTTTTAGGTCAATTATAGTAAGGAGAAAAAAAGTCTGGAATAAATAGACTGAAGCATTTCCATATCTGACATAATTGCAACCTCTCATGCCCGAACAAAGCCACAGTATTTTACGGACCCGAATATGATATTAAGCACATTTTGCTGCATTGTACCGCGGTGTCTCATTTATACTCCTGAACCAACACAGGTAGAAAGTCAAGTTAAACCTTGCTTTTTTTTTTTTTTTTTAATGAACATAAAAAGGAGCAGCCGAAGCCTGATATTTCGTCTTACGGCTCCTGTTCAGATTGTCTGGCCCAGGGACCATCAACTACAATCTGCACAATCTTGTACAATCTGGTTACACAAACTGAGTGCCCCATAAATGTAGCAGCAGTCTGACAATTGGACAAAAAAAAAAAAAAGTTTTCCTGCATTAATGCAAAGTTTATGTCCAACATGGCAGGCCTATTTCGTATCATATAACACGCATTTACAATTATGATTAATTTGCAGCCACAATTGTGCAGGAATTGTGGGGAAAAACACAGCATTGTTGTAAAACATGGCAATTGTGTACAAAACTGCCTTTTTTGTTTATTTATTTACTTCGTATATATAAATATGGGGCCTATTATTCAGAGCCTGGGATTTTCCAGATAAGGGATCTTTCTGTAAATTGTATCATCATACCTTAAGTCTGCTAAAAATCATTGGAACATTAAATACAGCCAATAGGATTGTTTTGCCTCCTTTTTAAAAATTTCGATTACATGGATAAAATGGAGTCTATGGGGCAAATTCACTATTGGCCGAAAATGGGCCAGCGACGGGTTCGCCACACTTCGCCAAGCGTAGTTTCGGCAGGGCTGCTCAAATTCACTAAAATCTGAAGTTTCCCCCAGGGAGGCTAAAGGTAGCGAAGTTGCTCTAGCGTTAATTCGTCAAGCAAAGCGAAGTTACGCTAGCGATGCCTAATTTGCATACGGCGCCAAGTTAAAGTAAAATGGACGTATATGTAGCAGCAAATACATTACACTACACAAGCCTGGGAAAGCTTCATAAAATAAAATAGAGTTGTTATTTTGCCCTATACATATGCCCACTGTATAGTTTAGGTGCCGCATGTTAGGAAATGTAGGGGGGGAAGGAGGGTACCCCCAAAAAAATTTACGCAAGTTAGTGAATTAGCGTAGTTACGTCCCTTTGCCACATCGCAACTTTGCCTGGCGTTAGCGCTAGAGTATGTCTACTTCGCTAGCGAATTTATGCCAGCACCCATTAGTAAATCGGCGAAGTGGCAAAATGACGTCACGCTGGCGAATTTTATCTAGCGTTTGCCAATTCGCCCTTTAGTAAATTTGCCCCTATGGGAGATGGCCTTCCCATAACATGGGAACAAACATAGCAATATGGTACGTACATCTTAATGCAGTGAAAGGGATGATTCACCTTTAGGTTAACTTTTTAGCATGTTATAGAATAGTGAAATCTAAGCAACTTTTCAACTGGCCTTCATTATTTATTTGTATAGTTTTTGAATTATTTACCTCCTTCTGACTTGGGGGTCACTGACCCTATCTAAAAAACAAATGCTCGGAGGGGCTGCAAATGTATTGTTTTTGCTACTTTTTATTACTCATTTTCTATTCAGGCCTCTCCTATTCATATTCCAGTCTGTTATTCAAATCAATGCATGGTTGCTAGGGTAATTTGGACCCTATCAACCAGATTGCTGAAATTGCTAACTGTTGAGCCGCGGAATAATAAAAATGAAAACCAATGAAAACCAATTCCAAATTGTCTCAGAATTTCACTCTCTACATCATACTCTAGGACAATAGATCTCTTTTGTCTTTATTTTGCTTCCTTGGACATTTTTAATAATAATACGTTTTGAAAGGAAAGCCATGCAAGTGTGAGCTAATGACATAGAACTATGTAGGACAATAAAGGTTTTATGGGATAATATATATATAGTCACTGCACCTGAAAAACAACAGCAGGAGGTGAATATCAAACATAACACATTACAGGTATTGGAAAGTAGCTCATAGAAGCTCTGCATGCACTAACGTAAAAAGGAAAAGAACATTTTCTTTTTCCATGACCTAGAAGTTTCACTCTACTGATTACAGTACTGAGTATATCTTTAATATGACCATGGGTGTATTTTCCCATGTAGGCACATATTGCTCAGCTGTGCTCTGCACAACATCTCTGGGGCTGGCTTGGCGCATGCAAAATCGTCATCAATCAACCTGAATAAGATGCTGGCTGTAAGAGTTATTTGTAGTCTAAATAAGCACAGCCTACCTCTGAAAGTCGTGGCTTTACATTTCCAAATACTACAACTCCAGGAAATTAAAGAACTGAACAAGGTTAAGCCCCGTCAATGAACAAAGACCCATATGGAGGATTCAATTTACTTGCTGATCCAAGAAATGAAATGATTTGTGTATGAATCCCTACTGGGAAACTTCAGCTAGTGCCATGATTGTTAATAGAATTGCTGTTTTTTTACCATTCAGGACCTGGCTTGAAGCCATCCTTCATTTTTTTTGGTGTGATAAATTCTAAATTATGGCTATAAAAACTTTTGGCACTCAATATTTGTTCTGGCCTCCTTATTAAATTAAAAACAAAAACAACAGACCGCATACTGCAGGTCGTTAAGTAGGTCAAACTAGCAGTACATTTCTGTAAAATGTTATAAAAAAAATAATTGGGATAAATGTGCTTCTTAACACAGTTACATGGAATAGCAGAAAAAGCAACCTGGAACACATCATTTTTATAATGCTCGTTTCTTCTGCCATGGTTAGAGAAAACACACACACATACTTGATGGCAGCTACTAGTGACATACAAGACAAATGTGGTGAATGAATGAAAAGGGATCAAGTTAGAGAAAGAGGTACCAGTTCTGCTTGAGATAATGAGATATATATATATATATATATATATATATATATATATATATATATATATATATATATATATATATATATATATATATATGCGCCTATGATAAGGTGTCAGAGTCAGTGTCCAGAAAACTTCACATCAGGACAGTGTCCTTTCTGTGAATTGTCACATTTTTTACAGATGTTCTATTTCTTATCGTGATATATTAGAAGCAAAGGCAAAAGCTCCTAGCCAATCAGGATTTAAAGTTGCCAACTAGAAGCAAGCAGTGGCAGACTGCCATTCGCCCACTAATAAACTTGCTCCAAAGAGAGCAAAAAATAAACCTGGCAACGATAAGCACCTACCCAATCAATACTCTATACACTGACTTTTTGCTCGCCCACAAAATTGGATATTTTCCTTGTTACACTTCCCAGTTCAACAGAATTCACAGATAAAGTAAATGTTCACTTTGTAGCATACTACTTGGCCTAGCTGCTGGGCTGCACATATGGAACATTCATATCCACTCAACTGGAATTTGACTGGTGGAAAGTAAGAATTGTGCTATAAAGAAAGAGGTATGAAGAGGGGGTATTTTAATTTATGCAGGACTCTGCAAAACCATCTACAGTAAAACCACTATATTAATATAAAAACCCAATATGAAAAAACAGTGAAGGGGGCAGTTTGCCAGAAGACCTGCAGATACTTTGGTGCCTTTTAGTTTCGCACTATACTGTATTTTCTTGAAATGTACCCAACCTCATCTAATTCTACAAATAATACTCTAGCGGTCACTCACTTAAGTGGGAGGACACCAATTTTACATCCCTCAAATTTATGTTTTCCCAGATCATTCACCCATTATTCAAGGCCCATACACTTCGGACATTTTCTCCTGGATTTTATGTTTTCCTGAATTTAAGTTTGTTAAACTCAACCCCTTGAGAAACTTAAAAGCAGGGTTCTACTGTGACACATTTTGAGTTCTTTGTTTACTGCTCATCAATATTGTAACAAATTAAACAAAATTATTTTTCTAAGCCAAAAATGTTTGGCAAAATGCTTTAAAAACAAATGTACAATTTTGTCTTTAGTAATGACATGCATTAGCACATATACAGTCGACTTAAAATGTTTTCAGCTACATGTATGCAGTACAATTTTTTGTAGGAAACTGACATTATTAGAACTTATTTAGGCATATAAATATTCTATAAACCAGAATGGAACGCATAACACTTGGGAAGGGTTCCCCATAAAAACATATGTGCTCCTCACACCAATGAAGCAAGAAAGGGGACCATTCTAAGATTAGGACTCAAAGGCATCAACTGCCTCCACAACATGAATTCACTTTAAGCATAAACCCTCTAAAACTAACAAGAATGACTGTAATTATTCACTAGGCTAAGCTACATTTTAAAACACAACATGAGACTATTAAATAACGTGTCTTGTGCAATATTCTGTACATTTAATAAAAGCAGTTACACACATACCCTCAGTAACAGGCTGCAATTTGGTGGACCGCTCAGAATCTGGGGAATGTAATGGTTCCGGCTCTTTTAGGCATTCCAGTTGCATAAAGGGATCATAATCCTCAGACGCCAGATCTGAAAGGCTCATTGGAAAGTACTTGGGATTGCTGTAATGTTGGGAGCCATAGACACAATCATGTAGAACCTGTAGAATGAGATTTGAAACCATAAATATATCTTACTATAATATGTATTCTTATAAAAAGTGCTTAGTGATGTCATCAGTTATAATCAGTGCTTAGTAATGTCAGTTGTGTCATATGAATACTGAGCACTGCCCCTCCCCCCCAAAAAAAAGTGCCCCCCCCTTGTAAAATATGTGTATATTAGGAGTCACTTCAGAGTTTGATGGCCAGTATAAAAGGCCTCTAGCTTCATGCCTTTATATGGTTATGCAACTCCTTGAAGACTTCCAATTTGCTTTTTTTCCTGGCCAACAAACTCCCTCTGCGCACATATGCAAACTAATGAGCAGTGGGAGGGACAAGGGCCAGGACTTTCAAAACAGTAATGAATTTGTAACTACTGTGTGCTCCTATAATATATCAGCTTTGAACTGACCACGTAATTAAAGGGGAACTATCGTGAAAATGAAAATATAATATAAGCTTCCTCATACTGCAGTAAGAAACTTTCTAACTACAATCAATTAAAAACTCTGAAAAATCGAAGGATTTTAATCGATCGATCGAACGATTTTTCTTCGACCAAAAAAAAGCTTAGAAAGCCTATGGGGACCTTCCCCGTAGGCTAACATTGAGGTTTGGTAGGTTTTAGGTGGCGAAGTTGGGGGTTGACGTTTTTTTTAAAGAGACAGTACTTCGACTATCGAATGGTCGAATAGTTGAACGATTTTTAGTTCGAATCGTTCGATTCGAAGGTCGAAGTAGCCAATTCGATGGTCGAAGTAGCCAAAAAAACACTTCAAAATTCGAAGTTTTTTGCATTCGAATCCTTCACTCGATGTGCCCCTATGTCTCTCTCAGCGCCTGTTTATCTTCATTCTGTCTTCATGCAGAAGTTGGGTGTTAAATGAATGATCCAATACATCTTATAGAGGAGCTTCCTTTCCTAGCAGATGTATTAGAGCTCACTCAAGTAACTGATTCCAGTACAAACAAAATCTAACAAAATAACTGCCTTTTTTCCACAAATTCTACATGTAGAGATACCCGAGTTCTGCTGTTTTAAGCAGAGTGAGCTCTAATACATCTTCTAGTTAAAAGAAGCCCCCTATGAGATATATTGGAGCATTCATCTGACACCCAACTGCTGAATGAAGAGAAACAGATGCTGAGAGAGGAAAAGTGAAGATGAACTTGACTATTTCAGAAACGGTTCAAAAATTTTAATTGATTGTATTTCGAAAGTTTCTTATTTCAGTATGCTGAAGCTAATATTAAATTTTCATTTTCGCGATAGTTCCCCTTTAAGGCAGGGACTTTTATAACTAAACATCCAACAGCCATGCAGCAAGCCAAACAAAGAACAAAAATATATTAAATAGGACATTTAAGATAAAGAATCATCTCAAAATAATATTTGGAGGGGATGTACATTATTTGAGGCATAAGCCTAGAATCTTTTCAATCCCAACAGAGTGTGGCAGCTGCCAACGTTTAAGAAGTGCATTTTAAATACATAATAATTATAGTAATGAAAAAAGCAATAGTTTAAAGAGGACTGTAACCAAGAAGAGCCTGTACGTGCTGCCCCCTTGGGCATAAGTGTACGGATAAATGGCCAGACTGTCCCAATGCAATATAAGCCATTAGCGATCTGAGAGAGAGCTGTTTCTGCAGCGGAAATGAAAGAATTGTTTCAGAGTGATAATTTCTAATAATCAGAGAACTGCACAGGCATGGGCTGTAGTATTAGAAATAATGTGAATAAAATGATGATAAATCCTGTTGCTTTATGGACAAGACCTGGTGAAAGAGCCATGATTCAATGTGACATAATGCCCACAACAAATATAAACACCCGCTAAATGGCCATGAAAACAAGATTTCTCTACAATACCCTGGAGCCTGGAATGAAATGAGCATGTCCCAAATCCTTTTAAAAACAACGTTGGCACCTAATGGTGTAATATAACCTCTACTTTGAAATGAAATAACCAAGCGCAAGGTCAAAACTGGCATGGCATAAAATACAACTGATGGTTGTACAGTTGTAATTAGCGGCTAGTTGTGTCTTGCAAAAAGAAAGGGGCCTACTCAGCTATGGACCCTGTAAAAAAAGGCTTTACAAGCTTTTATATAGAAACCTCAATTTTACATTTTCCAAGATTTTTATAGTACACTGCACGAATATATCCAAACAAGCAGATAAAAAGCACACACACACATATATATATATATATATATATATATATATATATATATATATATATATATATATATATATATATATATATATATATATATATATATATATATATATATATACACACACCTTCGGAGAAAGATCAGCACTCACAGAACTTAAAAAAAACTTCACTTTATTGTAGAGTAAAAGGACTGATGTTTCGACCCTCACTGGGCCTTTCTCAACGTGTCAAATGAACAATGAAAGTGCCTTATATCTACAATGTGGCGGGAAAACAACAGCATTGCCCCTGACGTGTTAAAGGAATAGTTCAGTGTGAAAATAAAAACTGCGTAAATAGACAGGCTGTGCAAAATAAAAAATGTTTCTAATATAATTAGTTAGCCAAAAATGTAATGTATAAAGGCTGGAGTGACTGGATGTCTAATAAAACAGCCAGAATCCAACTTCCTGCTTTTCAGCTCTATAACTCTGAGTTAAGGTGGCCATACACGGGCCAATAAAAGCTGCCGACAGACCGTGTCGGCAGCTTATTGGCCCGTGTATGGGGGCCCCCGACGGGCTTCCCCGATCGAGATCTGGCCGAAAGTCGGCCAGATCTCGATCGGATGGGATTAAAAATCCCGTCGGATCGCGGCCGCATCTGTTCGTTGATGCGGTCCCGCGATCCGACCGCCTGTTTGGCAAACGCTAGGATCCGATCGTTGGGCCCTAGGGCCCACGATCGGATCAGCCCGATATTGCCCACCTCAAGGTGGGCATATCGGAGGGAGATCCGCTCGTTTGGCGACATCGCCAAACGAGCGGATCTATCCGTGTATGGCCACCTTTAGTCAGCGACTTGAAGGGGGGCCACATGGTGCATTTCTGTTCAGTGAGTTTGTAATTGATCCTCAATATTCAGCTCAGATTCAAAAGCAACAGATATGACCCATGTGGCCCCCCCTAAAGTCTCTGATTGGTTACTGCCTGGTAACCAGGGTAACCAGTCAGTGTAAACCAAGAGAGCTGAAAAGCAGGAAGTAGTGTCCTGACTGACTTATTATACATCAAATCACTCCAGCCTTTATACATTACATTTTTGGCTAACTAACTATATTAGAAACATGTTTTATTTTGCACAGCCGATCTATTTACCCAGTTTTTATTTTTACACTGAACAATTCCTTTAACCCCGTCATACCAAAGCGACTATCATTTTAAACATCAATAAACATACATATAGCTAAAAAAGTTATAAATACATATCAATTAATAAAGTTTTGATACCATTCATTACTTGTTATACATACATTTAAAAACAAGACACATAGTAGCAATCTTTACCACATTTATATTGTAACATCTCAGCTGCCAGTTTGAATACATTTTTGCTATTGTGTCAATCTCTGAGTAAAATGTTATTATATAAAGCTACCAGCCATTCCGTGGACTGTCAAGAGTATACCACTTCTTTATCTATTAATTCCATTTCTAACATTATAGATCAGGAGTGTCCAAACTTTTTCCACCAAGGTAAAATACACAAAGAGCCGGGCCACTCACTCGAGGTGGAGTACGTAGGTACACCGTGCAGGTCCTCTCCATTTTTAATTAGACACTGAAACACTGTAGGTTCAGACACTGAAACACTGTAGGTTCCACCCCCCAATGACGCAGTGGTTAGAAAAAATTTTTTTCTGGCTGCTGAAAAACTTGTCAGCACTTTTAGGGGGGGAGGGATTTTTGCACTCTGCGAGCCAATAAAAATGGATATCGGGCCGCATTTGGCCCCTGTTATAGCTCTTTCTACAATTATTTGGTACAATATCACATTAATTCCTTAATATATATTAATATGTCACTTAATTCATCACTAAATTTAATGAAATCATTATTTATCCTTTATTAGTTATCACTGGGAATCTGTTTAGGACTCCCTGGCTTTTAACGCACTACATTATTAATGTGGAATATTCCCTCATATTCCCATTGTGCGAAGCATGAGAGATCCCTGGGTCTTGACCCATCCCCCTCTAATTACTACAGGACTGTGTTCAATGATTAGTAATGCTATCTATCCCAGATATCTATACATCTAGGTGGTTAAACGATATATTTGAAAAACCAAGCATCAATGATTGCTATATTGTACCATTTAAAACGTGTCATCCCCAATACCATTCTATAACTCATGAAATAAAACACCACTTTAAACCCTCCTGTTAGTCTGTGCATCACCTTATTACGGATCCTGTTGTGTATAGACCCCTTACTTATTGTTAAAAGTAAATAAATGTGGACACATTTATCATGTTAGTGCAACAGATCACCTCAATAAGGCAGTTAAAATTAAAACTAAATATAAAAACTAAAAATAAAACATCAACAAATAGTGTCATTCACTTGAATGTATCCGCATTTCACCTAAATGTGCAACTACAACTCCTTTGAGTGCGGATCTTTCTCTGGAGGTATGGATAAGTTATGATGATTTTGCACCCAGGCATACTAATGGACTTTATCGTACATGTAGCAGTCAGTGAATATCACCCTCAAGCAGATATTAGGTCTGTTGAGATTTAAGCTTACATATAATTATGCAATAATAATTAAAATTATGCTATAATAATAGTCTAGAAAATATTCATTAAAATATATTGGATAGTCCCTACAGGCAGCCCTGTCTGTGCATTTTTGTGTTATCATGGCTGCTCTCATGACAACACCTTGGCTGATGACTCAATCCAAAGACTAATGAAATGATGCCAGATTACAACTAACTGTGGCAGAATAGTCTCTTGGTTTTAACAAGCGATAACATTTAAAGTAACCATCTCACAAACATGGAAATACTCAAGGATGAAAGTGATATAAGAAGGATTAGATCATGATATACACGTTGAGCGTCATGAACCTTGCTACAGTGGTTCTTGTTATATAGATACGAAACTTAATTAGAGAGGGTGCACTTGAAGCAAGTAGATGTGTTACACAAAGTATCGATGCAAAATTGCAGTTTTCTGATAACTAATATCACCATATAGGCCAATTACAAAAGAATGAATCAATACCATTAAAGAAATTAACATTTGCTTTAAATGTTTAAAAAATATTATGGTTTCTTACACTACCTTATATGCGCAGTTTAACACAGAATTCTCCCTTCCATCACTCTCCGACTCAGCATGGTGTAGTGGTTTCAGTAACAACGGAAGGGGTAAAGCCATCATCCAGTCCAAAAGGGAGAGAAGCAGGGAGACCACCAACTGGAAGAAAAAATTAATTACCGTAGATGCACCAAAAAGGCCAGTATGTGGCAGTTTTTCTCAGTTAAAAAACATGTATTATTTGGATCAAATATATACTAGGGTCATGCCTTCTGTAATTATAGAACATGAAACAGATTTTAAATTTGCCAATGCCTGCACAAAAGAAATATAAATCTTTATGATAACTGCTCCATAATATGGCTCTCAAATCTTTATTATCTGTAGTATTTATAGGTGTAGGAGTATAAATGTGACGTACAATGCCAAATGGTATAAAACATTAATTCCACCCATGTGCAAAATGTTGCCAGAGTGGCATTCTCACCCGCTTGTCTTGTTCATAAGATGAGGTCTCGGCACTTGGCAGCAGATAGGTCACTGTTGCTAGCAGGATCTTAAATTAAAATTATTAGCATTAGTGAGAAGTAGTAAATCTCTGCAAAGTGTATAATGAACAACCTGCTTACTAACAAATAAACCAGAAACCGCTCAATAGAATTAATTTTAACTTTAAAGTGTCATTAAATGAAGTTTTCTTTATCTTGAAGAGTGGTGTTATTTCAACTTACCTCTATGATTTTAAGTGGGTAGTCTGAATGGTAAATCTGAAGTTGCTGAACATAATTGAGCAACACATTCAGCACACTGCAGGCGACCTGGGCCACCACTTTATTGGGAAACTAAAAAAAAAAAAACAACAGTATCCCTATTAAAGTATGGACAGCTATATGTGTATAACACACTTTGCCTTGACTTTGTATTTCATAGACACCACATAGAGGATGGGCAGGTTTAAAGAATAAAACAAGGAAGAAATAACTTGATAGGATTGATAGGATAGGCTGAAAGAATGCGTGGTTCCTGCATAAGGGTATACATAGTCTGAACACAAAGGTGATGCACTTGAATACAAATGCTAACCAGCAGGTAGCAAACTACAGTTAAGATGCTTTTGAGGCAACCCTTATTCCATGAAAGCAGACAAAATGCTAAATTCAAAGTCTGACATTTACCTGTGTAGGTGAGCTTTTTGTCATCAAAATAATATTTCAGCCAATGCTATTATTCCATATACGTATATATTTGTATAATAAAGATGAAGTATGAGGATCTGGGGTATTTCAAGGACCATCCAGATAAAAATGTGCAAGGGAATAGAATAGAATGGGTTATGGCTATGAAGATTTTCATTCATCCAGGTCATGGAATATCTAATATAAGTAATTATAAAAAGTATAAATTATAAATTGTAAAAATTATAAATAGAATGGGCTACTTAATCAGTCATCATAGAGGAAACCACTAACACTGAATTGAGTAGTAATATTGCAAAATCTCTGAGAAGTTCCATTTTGATACTACAGATAGAACAGTAGCTATAACTACTTACTTTTAGAGAGACACAGATGACATTGAGTGCTTCTTTGATTTGTGGATGATTTGTTTGATTGACAAACTCCTCACACATCCATATTCCTAAACTGCATAAAGCTACACATCTGCAAAATACAAACAGAGTTTCACAGACAGGCTACAGGGTTACACAAGTCTACAGCATGAATCGGATGCTTCATATTTAGGAATATATTAAGATATAATTAATATATTTTATTTCCATTTGATACCCTTAAATGGTCTCTTGCTTCAAAATGGGTTGGGTGAGCTTTTTATGGCAGCATGAAACCAAGAATCTTCCAATCAAGACGGTTTCATTGTGAACATTATTTTGTAGAGGGAGATTTGTCTCAAAATAGGAGGCTTCCCTGAACACTCATTTACCAGAAAGGTGCATAGTGGATATTTTACTTTATAATGGCAGCTGAAAACACGAAACCAAGTGAATATAAAATAGATGGAGGTTATTTTCACCTACCTTGCAGGGCCAGATGGTTCTTCTCTGGCTGAATTTAGTACAGTTTTAATTGTGAGCTCCTGATATATGAAGATAATAGAAAAAAACAATTTATGCTGTTTATATGTATATGGATCAGCCATGCTTTCACAAGCCATAAATCAATTATATACACATATCGCGTCCACAATAATTAACTAATTTGTATAAAATGATTAAATGCATGATAAAATACTACACTGTAATGGGGTGGACTGATACGTTAGCAAGAGTCCATAAGTAACAAAATAAAACAAGAAAAACAGTGAAGAAGGACAACTAAAATTCAAAAGAGAAAGGAACTTCACTTAAACCACTCATTAAAAAAACATTACCAAATTCCCATATTATACCACATATGTACAACTGTATGTATGTATGTATGTATGTATGTGTAAAATGATCACAAATGAAAAACACGGATAATTTTAAAGGGATTCTGTAATGGGAAAACATGTTTTTTCCCAAAACGCATCAGTTAATAGTGCTGCTCTAAAGAATTCTGCACTGAAATCCATTTCTCAAAAGAGCAAACAGACTTTTTTTATATTTAATTTTGAAATCTGACATGGGGCTAGACATTGTGTAAATTTCCCAGCTGCCCCAGTCAAGTGACTTGTGCCTGCACTTTAGGATGGAATTACTTTCTGGCAGGCTGTTATTTCTGTAACTGAATCAGTCTCAGTGGGACTTGGCTTTTATTATTGAGTGCTGTTCTTAGATCTTCCAGGGAGCTGTTATCTTGTGTTAGGGAGCTACTTTCTCGTTACCGTCCCATTGTTCTGTTGTTAGGCTGCTGGGGGGGGTGATATCACTCCAACTTACAGTACAGCAGTAAAGAGTGATTGAAGTTTATCAGAGCACAAAGTCACATGACTGGGGGCAGCTGGAAAATTGACAATATGTGAATAAAATGACTATATACTGTATAATGGTTTTAATGGCTTTTAATCTAAAGGCAAAATGTATGTTCACATCCCTCCTTCTTCTGGAAAAAAAGACAGCAAATCAGTCAACATCACTTTAAATATTATAGTTATTAAAGTTATTTTTCCAGCCTAAGTGTCCTTTAAGCTGTGAGTCTAACTTTCCCCAAAGGGACCTGTTGTCCTATATTGTTGCAATTACTTATTTGCTTATCTCAAATTTGTTACAAAAGTATATTATATGCTGCTGAGGCTGTTCTGGGCTCTCTGCCAAAAGCCAATTAAGTTAGAAAACTTTGTTTCTTTTTCTGGCTGTTCAGTGCAGAGAAAAACTGGACTTTCCAGTACTTTCCAGGACTGCAGGTTGAGCTGTAAAAAGAGGGACTGTCCCTCTAAAAGCGGGATAG
Organism: Xenopus laevis; assembly: GCF_017654675.1. NCBI lineage: Eukaryota > Metazoa > Chordata > Amphibia > Anura > Pipidae > Xenopus > Xenopus laevis. The sequence continues at coordinate 100,306,043 of NC_054385.1, forward strand.
TTGGGAGGTATGATTGATATATATATACATACATATATATATATATATATATATATATATATATATATATATATATATATATATATATAGGGTTTCGTAGAAATTGATATGCAAAGAAAACCATTCATGTTTTCTATGTGACAAAACAACAAATATTATCCCATGAAGTATGTGGGTATAAAGATGAATGTGCAATTCTTTACCTTGACATCTGTAAAATGGGACATTACAATGTCAGAATTACTTGGGTGCAAAGCAGGCAATTCCTGGTAGAGGTTGGGGAAGCAAACAATGGATCCCAGAAGAACTTGAGCTTCCACACGTGGAGCCTGCCATTGGAAGAAATAATTTATTCCTCAGTGGTAAAGCTGCCACCTTCTATATCTGGTTGGCATATAAATAATACATTGAATAGTCTGGCCCAAAAATGAAAGATCTGCAAACAATAACACGGGACCAGATAAAGGATTTGACTTTGCTGCTTATAGAACTGCTAAAAAAGCACAAGCGCAAAACGGGATGCAAAATTTGCAGCATTAAATTATATAAAATCGTTCCTCCATCTGAATTTTTTTTTTTAATCATTCAAGGCAATTTTCCAGCAGTGGATGTTAAAGTTATTTGTAAATGTATTTCCCGTTTAAAATCAGTGTCAGTTCATATCTTTCTGTTCTCTGGGCCTGACTCTCTTAAACAATGTAGAAGAAATTAGTTCTCCTCTAGGCTTGTTAATCAGCTGGCTTGCTACATTGTTTCAAAAGTCAGAGCCAGGAGTGCAGATAAGACATATATTACTTATAAAAGCAAATACATTTAAAAAAAAAAGGTTTGAAACGTCCATGATGCTTAGAATTACATTTTGTTGTACTTTCTTGCAAAATGCCCAGGATTGTATAGGACAGATAAAATGAACATCTGTATTAAAAAGACCTTCAAGGACTGCGCTGTATATGTGCAACTGACTTATGTTAATTTGTGGAACATGCTATTTAGCTGCCACCCTCTATTATACTGGCATAAAATTTATAAATTGCGTGTAAACAAACATGGAGCCAATATTTTGCACTTTGCATAAAGCAAAGCTTGCATATACTATTTGGCTACATGGATGCTAATCCACGCATCAGAATTGGTAAAATGCATAGAAATGGAAGTGCATGCTATTTTGTGGGCACCCACAATCTGGATAATAACCCTGTATTTTAGGCAAACAGCAGATTGCATTCGAGTCATGCACATCATTGTTAATGGGACCTAAAATCTTGATACAGACTCTAATATATATTGCCCTCTGCAGGCCAAACATATTTTCCAACTCTACCACATGGCAGCAGCTTGCCTCTTCAAATACAGTTTTAACCTCAAGTTCCTTTCCCCATTTACCATTATGAAAGCACAGAGTATACTGTATGTACATGCATTTTCTAATACAACTCTACGGGAGAAAAAAAAAGTCAACAAAGAGGACTTACATTAAGGGATGACGAGGAAGCAACTCTCCCAGCAGCTACAATAAAGTCCATAATAAGGAGTGTGGCACCAGGAAGCCCAAGGGCAAAGAACTGAGGTGAGCAGTGCTTGATTATAGTGTTCACAATGTCCTGAAAGAAATGCACCAAAAATTGTACATGACATTCCTTCCCGACATCCAGGTTATGGGACCAAAATGCTCAGGAGCTGGTGTTTCTGGGTGAAGGGTCTTTCTGTCATTTTAATTACCATACCTTGAGTCTGTTAAAAATCATTTAAAAATTAAACCAACCCAATTGATTGTTTTGTCTCCAATAATGATTAAATATATCTAAGCTGGGATCAAAGGAAAGGGGAATATTTTAGTTATTTGCTTAAAATGCGGTCTATGGGAGATGACCTTCCTATAATTCAAAGCTTTCTGGAAAACAGGTTGCTGGATAAAGACATAGATAAAGACTTCTGTATTAAAGAAATCTGGTAATGTTCATATATAAAAAAGCCAAATTTCTTATAGCTTCAAAAAACATTAAGACGCGTAAAAACTATTGTGTGTGTATTTTTTATATATGTATATAATAATATAGTGCATTTATATGGAAGCAGGCACATGGGTAGTGAGATGGATGCACTTTTAAAAGGTGTCTCTACCTGTATAGAGGAAGAATACCTGATCAGTGTGAAGAAGACCACAGTGCATAATGTTATAGAAGTGCGTTAAGAAGTCCCTGTTTGGGGATACGTCCTGTCTTCTCTTCATGATCTTGCAAATCAGTTTGTACGCATGGAGTTTGCCCTGCTTGTACTTTTCAGGCAGCATGGTAGCCTAAAATTGAACACAGATCTAGTTGATAATGACACAAGCAGATATTTGGTTTATGTAAGCACTTGGACTGTGTACTTATCACAGCTGATTTCAAATTTACATATGCTTCAGTGCCAAAAATGAAAGAAAAACAAATAATTATGTTTTGGGCAATGTTTGTTTTTCTCCAAAAACAGGATATTTAACGTGACAGATGTATTAAATACAGAGACATATGAACTTCAAGGGTTACAAATTAGTAATTTGCTTTATAGTGGCATGCGCCAGTTGCATATGAAGTGATTACAGTAGGAGTTGGAAACAAACAAAAGTTCAAGGAGTCCTAGAAAGTTCAAGAAAAAATAGCCTTTTGATCACTTCAGGACATTGTGCTGCTTTACTTCCTCCCCTATAAAGTAGCCCTTTACAAATACAAATAAGGTCCGCTTTAACATAGATGTGGGCACCTGCTGGTGTTTTGACCTAGGGCTGCACGAAAAAACAGTAAATTCGATTACAGTTTCAGGCTTATGTAAAAGCTTTAACACAGATCTGTAAAGACAATTTACTTAAAAGGCTGGCTCTAAAGGTGCCCATACACAGGGAGATCGGCTTGTTTGTCGATGTCGCCAAACAAGCAAATCTCTCCCCGATATGCCCACAATGAGGTGGGTAATATCTTGCTGATCCGATCTTGGGGCCCTAAAGCCCAACGATAGGATCAGAATGGAGGCCATACGGGCGGTCAGATCAACAAAAAGATGCGGTCGCGATCCGACGGGATTTTTACCTTGCCTCATCTGCATCTGGCTGACTTTCGGCCAGATATCGATTGGGGACGCCTGCTGGATGGCCCCCCACACAGGGCAATAAGCTGCCGGTCTGTCGGCAGCTTTTATTGGCCCGTGTATGGGGGTCTTAAATCCTTAAGACATTTTTATTTGTTTATATAGCAAACAGCAATGAAGATTACACATTAGTTCAATGAATGAGGATTAACTGCAGTGCAATGAAGTGAGGGGTAGCACACTTTTGCCTGAGATTTAGGGGCAGATTTATCAAGGGTCGAATTTCGAAGTACAAAAAACTTTGAAATTCGACCATCGAATTAAAAAACGTAGAATTCGAATATCGAATTCTACGTTTTTTCAGCAAATTTGGCAATCCTGCGGTTGAATAAAAATTGATTCAAACGATTTTAGCGTATGATCGAAGGATTTTTATTCGATGTGTAAAGACTTAGAAAAATGTTGTAGAAGGTTTTTAAAGAGACAGTACTTCGATTATCGAATGGTCAAATATCCGAATGATTTTTACTTCAAGTCTAAGTAAATTCGAAGTCGTAGCATCCTATTCGATGGTCGAAGTATCCAAAACATTAATTTGAATCTCGAATTTTTTTACTTTGAAAATTCCCTCGAATTCACTTCGAACCCTTGATAAATCTGCCCCTTAATATACCTGGCAGCTATCATAATGGTTGTCCTAGCTGAGGAGATCTCTATTATCAATCTCAGAACAGAACAATCTTCCTGTAATATATAAGAGCTTTAAATATATATTTATATGTGTCACCAATGCCAGACCTAAGAAATGTAGCCCCTGGTTCCTCATAGCTTCACCACCCTTCTTCTCCTTAAATAACTGTAAAATGTGTAAATGCAAACCAAAATATCAAAAGATTTGAGATTCTTCAATCTTGAATGGTTTTTCCATTCATAGATTTACTAATTAGGTTTACAGGGTTGAACCCAGCTATACCTCTATTGTTTTTCTTAAAAGCGGTTTTCAGATTTAAATTAACTTTAGAGAGTGATATTATAAGGCAATTTACAATATTTTAATGTGTGGTTATGGAGTTATTTAACTTATTCAACAGCTCTCCAGTTCCAGTCCAGCTCTCCAGCAGGGACCAATGACCGTAGCAACCATGCATTGATTTGTATAAGAGACTAGAATGTGAATCGCAGAGGGCCTGAATACAAAGAGTGACAAAAAGAAAGAGTAACAATATCAATAATTTTGTTGCCTTACAGAGCATTTGTTTTTTAGATGGGGTCAGTGAACACCATTTGAAAGCTGGAAATTGTCAGAAGAAAAAAAGCAATTAACTCAAAAAGTGAAAAAATGCTTAGAATTAGCCATTCTGTAACATACTAAAATGTAACTTAACGGGGAACTCCACACAAACATAACTTACGCTTTTTGAAAAGTAACCCTAATTTCAAGCAACTTTTCAATATACTGTACATCAATTAAAAAATATGCAGACTTTTCATGATTTTTAATGGTTGGAAGTTTCTTAAGCCTAGCCCCCTGCTCTCCTGATAATCTGTCTGACTACTTTGCTGAGCTGTCTGACTACTGTTACTTTGTATCAACAGTCAGCTGTTCTCAGCCTGCATCCTCCAAACCCAACAATTCCCTGCACACGTGATTTCAATCACAGTGCAATGCATTGTGGGTTATGTAGTTCCTGCATGCTGTCTGTAAGCTGTTGAGAAGTTGTTACAATTTGTAACATCAGTGTTTATTCCCTCCTTCCCTGCCAGGATTTCAAATGATGCAGAAAGAGAAGAACTGTTAACCAGCTGGATTTCAGCATAGAAAATGTAATTTATTCATACTTTTTGAAGAAACAGGTAACTGTGATGGATAAATTAGGGGTTTCTGTGTTATGTGGGCTTCTTTATTAAATTTTGGTTTGGAAGTCGGATTTCCTCTTAAAAGGCGAATGCCGAATCCTTCGTGAAAGATTCGACCGAATACTGAACTGAATCCTAATTTGCATATGCAAATTAGGGGAGGAAAGGAGAAAATATTTTTTACTTTTTTGTGACAAAAAGTCATGCGATTTCCCTCTCTGCCCCCAATTTGCATATGCAAATTCGGATTTGGTTCGGCCAGGCAGAAAGATTCGGCCAAATCAGAATCCTGCTGAAAAAGGCCAAATTCTGGCCAAATCCCGAACCGAATCCTGGATTTGGTGCATCCTTAGTTTTTATGCTTTCTTCCCTTCATCTTCCACTCAGATTTTTTGAATTTCTGCTGCATGGATTCAACTAATCCGGGAGTGTCATGCACAGTAAGAGAAAACTTGAATCCAGGGCAGCCTTAGTGTAAAGACCCTTCATGCCAGTATCAGACTAAAGAACTTTGGGCCCAAGGAACCAAACGTCTAGGGCACACCTCTGACCACCACAGATTCACCCCTCAATGCATAGTACACAGCTACCCCACCATGGTGAATACTTCGACCAAGATTCCCCTCAGGGGGGGAAGGGAACTGCAACACAGATAAATAGAAAAATAAAATTATTTGCCTTCTGACTCTCTCCAGCGGTCAAATGGGGGTCACTGATCCCTTCTAAAAAAAATGTTCTACATGTTGTTACTTTTTTTTTTTACTCATTGCTCTATCCAGACCCTCTCCTATTCATACAACATTTCAGTCTCAAATCAATGCATGGTTGTTAGGGTAATTTGGAAGTTACAAACCAGATTGCTGAAATTGCAGACTACAGAGCTGCTGAATAAAAAGCTAAATAACTAAAAAACCACAAATAATGAAAAATTAAAACCAATTGCATGATAGATGTCCTAAATAAACAAAACATTGTGCAAATTACCTTAAAAAGCCAGGGAGTAAGAATCCTTAGGGGAGGGATAAGAACTGGAGGTCGAGGAGAAGACTGATTATCCAAGGATATTCCCAAATTATCTCTAATCTAAAAGAATTAAACACAAGCACATGAAATACAAGATACAAGGATTTCTCAGAAGTCTAACAAGTCAGTAGCTTGTTGCAGTCTACACAAGCAATGATATCTATATCACAGCTAAAGAGATTTTTTAATGGCCACTAAGGGCAGGGGCACACTAGGCAATTCGGGGAGATTTAGTCGCCTGGCAACTAATCGCCTCAGCTTTGCAGCGATTAATCTCCACAAACGCCTTCCATCTGTCTTGCGCTGGCTATACTGAAAAGTTGCCTGCGGCATGGCACACACGGTGCTTCGTATTCCAAAGTCGCCCGAAGGTGCCTCACAAGGAAACTTCACGCGACTTTGGAATACGAAGCACTGCGTGTGCCATGCTGCAGGCGACTTTTCATTATAGCCAGCGCAAGACAGATGGAAGGTGTTCGGGGAGATTGGTCACCGCAAAGATGAGGCGATTAATTGGCAGATGACTAAATCTCCCCGAATCGCCCAGTGTGCCCCTACCCTAATACCTTGTGTTTTACTGCAGAACAGATTTAGTGTAGAGGCATAGATTAATGGTATCTCTTTAAACACAAAGCAAGAAAAACAAGGCATGAGATGTCGAAGTAGATTTTTTTAAAAACTATGCTGTAGAGCCTCTTCGTAGGTGGTCAGAAAGATACTCACCTTCAATTTATCGGCTCTCATTTAGAAGAGTCAACATCTTACAACCTAGCTGCTATTATTTTAAGAAATGGAGAATTGTGTACCTTAGCCAGGTTTTGCCAGAGTTCGCACAAGTAATCAAAAACCTGAGCATGTATCTCAGGATTGGCAATGTTATTGACATCCCCTAGAATTCCAAGCATTCTTCTCCACATGACTGTGGAAACGTCCGCGTGCCATCCAGTAAGTGTGCCTCCGGCCATAACACTGCAGCTTTCTAAAGGAAAGTCACAAGGCTCTAAAGGAAGAAAAACTATATGCAAACATACTTATTTAACACACAATGTATGCTTTCAAAATGGACAATGGAAAAGGCATTGAGATTCAAAGTAATGAATTGCTTCCTTTAATGTCATCAGCTTATATCCCATTTCTCAGTGAACATTTTCTTGCTTCAACGAAAAGTGCAAATGCAACTGTTCATTTGTAGGAACGGTAAAAAATGCTGTCCATGCAATAAATGCATCTTGCTTACCGATGTCATCAGGAGTGTGTAAAACTGAATGCTGAAGCTTCTCATGCAACTCTGCCTGGTCTGAATTTAAAGCTGCAGGGGAGGGAGTCTCTGATCTTGACCCATGAGCAGACAGTGCAGGGGAAACACTTTCTGACCCTGAAAGAAAGCAAAAAAGGAAAACTTTACGTTTGTAAAATGTGTTTATGTGGGAGTATAAGAAAATAAATTTGCAAATTAAACTACCTACGTAAAGTTAATACTTTAAATTAAACAAAAATAAACAAACAAATTTGGTGTTTCAAAGAAAACAAAAATAAAAAGAAGGTTAAATATACGTGTGTGTGTGTTGAGGAAAGCATCATTGCATTATGCAACTATATGTTCTCAATGAAAATGCAAGTTTTTATTTATAAACAAAACGTATACCTATATTGTTAAATATTGGAATAAAAAAACTGTATTTTTCTTCCTTGAAGGAGTGAGCTCCCCAAAGCAGTAACTTAGTAGTCTCTTATCCAACTCCCTAAAGGAGCAGTATACAACTACACTTTTATTTAACATGAGTACTGAAAATGCATTCTACTCTTTTCTTTAATATAAAGTGATCCATGTTTTCCCTTATAATTTAAACTTATAAAGCAATAACAAATTAAAGGAATAGTAACACCAAAAAATGAAAGTTTTTTAAAGTAATGAAAATATCATGTAGTGTTGCCCAGCACTGGTAAAACTCATCTTTGTGCTTCAGAAACACTACTATAGTTCATATAAACAAGCTGCTGAGTAGCAATGGTGGAAATTGAAAAAAGGCTATATGGCACAGGTCAAATAGTGGATAACAGATAACATTATGTTCTACAGAGCTTATCTGCTGTGTAACTTGAGCCTTTTCTCCTTTGAATGGCTGCTCCCATTGCTACACTGCAGCTTATCTATATAAACAATAGTAGTGTTTCTAAAGCAAACACACCAGTTTTACTAGTGCAGGGAAACACTCAATTTTTATTACTTTTTAATTTTTCAATTTCAATTAAATTATTTGATGTTACTGGTCCTTTAAATGGAATACCATCACTGCCCTGGTATTAGGGGAGTTTAAGAGGTCATATAGCTACTCAGATTCTAGCTATTAACATAATCATAGATCATACCCGTTACAGCCACTGCTTCTGTGCACATGGCCTGCTGATTAAAGCTGCTGGTCTCTGAGTCAATATGCAGTGTTGTAAGACTTCCAACTTCTTGTTCCTCAGCGCTTAGATGTGTAGAGCCAGCATCTGCTTCAATACATATGGGAACTGTTGAATCTCCTCCAAAGGGGAAACCTGCTAAAGTAATAGGGCTTATACTGTATGCATGAGGGCAAGGAGTTGTTTATACATTTAGCATGGTGCATTCACTGACCCTAGTAAAACTAGACAGAGCAGATAAAACAGGATACCTTCAAACTTCCTTGCATCATACTGGAAGGCGTTAAAAGAGTCCGAATGGCTGTCTGAGCTAAGAAGATCACTGCTGGCTGCGCTTGCTGGAGAGGTCCACTCTGAAGGGACACCAGGGTCATCAGCTGGGCGCATCTGGCTATGCTTGTTAAGCATATCTGGTAAATCTTTCGGAACTTCAAGACTACCAGGACTGCTGCCTCTTCGTGTGATAGTCTGGAACACAGTAGAAAATGATAAATCCTTAGTTTCTGGTTCCAAAAGAAATGGTGGAATTAACATTTTGTTGGGTTTTTCCTTTCCATAACAAAGACTTTTGCTGGCTGTCTCTCATTAAAGACACCTAATTAACTGCCACTGTGCTTTCTATGCACAAATAGATGGTTTGTACTTAGCTGTTCCTACCATCTTTGGATATTTATATAATCATTTGACTTATTTGCTTTTTGTATTTGCTAATAGTGACTGAAACCTGGTCTAACCCTGATAGCAGTACAAAGAGACTGTATTAAACTTCTTTAAAGAGAAAGGATTATTTTGTTTAAGAACTGTATATTTTATGCTTCATTTACAGTAAAAAAAAAAAAAAGTATAATTCTAACCTTTTGGGCTCAATTAATTTTAAGGATCATGCTTCCCCATAATTTTTTATAAATTGTATTTACAAAAGATTTCTAACTATCATATGAGTGCTATAGGCCTAAAGATTTCCAAACACGGCAACAGATTTGTTCAACCACTCTGCAAGTATGGCAATTGGGGTCAATCCAATGATCCTGATTGAAGTGAATAGGAGCCGCAGTGCTCCGTGTATGGCCACCTTTAGGGGTGGTGGCACACATGGCTACTCAGGGAGATTAATCACCTCTTCTTCGGGCGACTAATCTCCCCTAATGTCTTCCCGCCCGTTAGAATGTAAATCGCCGGCAAGATGCCACTTGGAAAGCTTCGTGTTCCGAAGTCACCCTAAGTTGCCTCACAAGGAAACTTCGGAAAGTCGAATCGATCAGAGTGCCATCCCGCCGGCAATTCGCATTTTAGCCGGCAGGAAGGCATTTCGGGGAGATTAGTCGCCCGAAGAAGAGGTAATTTGTCACGGGGCGACTAATCTCCCCAAGTAGCAGTATCTATGCACCTTTAGAAGTCTATGGCGGTAACACAAAGATATTGTATTGTTGTCTAAAGGGCCCAACAATCATGCTGATATGGCTGGTTTCAGTTATGTTTGGAAAGTTTGCAACAATGCCACGCTCCAAGTTCTGACTGCTTTTAATATTCACTACATGTGCCACCTTCTGGTATAATTCTAATGCATGGATACAAGCTATGGATTGGATTATTTAAAATAAGACCATTGATAACAGTAATATTACAGAGTGTAACGACAAATGATCAGATGCTGGATTTTGCCATTTCTCTGTACTAACTCATGGCTCTCTCTCAACAAGAACTTGCGGACATACCTTTTTCCAGTCTGCCCCATAATATTTTCTCTTACAGATCCAAACCTTGAAATCATTATTTTAAACTTTCTACATTCATATTGTGGACTTTTAGCCTGGCAGTATCACCAGGGCATGACAAAATAGCTTAAATCCACATCTATGTATTTTCCACCCAAGCATACCCCTTCTCTTCAGTCACATCTTTCCAAACTCTATTTATTATACAGCCACTACACAGTAATTTACAGACTTACCACACCGGTGCCTGATCGCAGTCTCTCAGCTATAAACTCGTCCATCAAGTCTGGGATATTTGCATTAGTGCCAATTTCAGCACTGGCGATGTCATTGACTTGGGGAGCCATATCTTCTTTATTAGCTAAACACATAAAAATGAAAAACAATATCATATATTTGAAATTCAAATGGCGTTGAATGAGTGCTTATACAAGCATGGAAGCCCAGGTATTACAGTAAGGGAAACTGCACTTGCTATAAGGGCAGCATGCAGTTAGGAGGAAATATTCCCATTGTGGCAGCAGATTTAATAACTGGGAATTAGTACATGCCAAAACTACTAATAAGGTTTCCATAAAAAAAGCAGAAATTAGATTAGGTGGAATTCCAGAAGCAAGGGAACTCCAGAGAAGTAGTCAGGAGGTAAAGAGAGATTGGGAAACTGGCAGTGCAAATGAACAATTGTATTAAGTTTGATCATCATAAGGTTTTCTTTTGGATGGAAACATTTGCGTGCTTCAGAGAAGATAAAAGGAAATCTACATTGGCCAAGCTGACTGTTACTGTTCTTGTCACTTTTTAAACTGTTAAAATTTCCAATAGCCCACCAACCAAAGACCAACAAAAAGCGCCATCTCTATGTATTAAATTGGATCACATAAAGGTTGGATAAGATACGGCTGGTAATGTACATGTGCAAATGAAAACTTAAAACAATAAGACCAGGTAAAAGAAAAAAAACATTTACTACGTACTTCCACTATACATTTGCAGGTTACTGCCTAAACCCATAGAAATGGTGCAAGGTCATCGATTAAGGTTTATTAATCTGTATTTATGCACGCTGCTGATTACACAGAGAGAGGCTTCACATGAATCCTTAGTGGATAGAGAAGCAGAATCTCAGACTTTTAAGGGGATGTTTAACTTTATATTCAATATTTGTATGTTATAGATGTATATAGATATACTCCAACTTTAAGGTTTTGTTTTATTTTATTGGGACTTGAGCCCTAGCCCATACCCTGCAAACAGACCCAGACCATTATTCCTCCTCCACCAAACTTTACAGTCAGTTAGTGTGCTCCTGGCATCTGCCAAAGCCAAACTTTTATCACCAGATGGTGAAATGCCAATTATGCTGCAATGTCAAATGGCATTAATCCTTACACCACTCCAGGCAACCCTTGGCACTGCAAGTTTAGGTTTGTTTTTCCACTGATCACCGATAAAAATCCTACAATCCCTATGAAAAGTTCTTGTACAGACATTGCTTCCAGAGATTCTTGTAACTCAGCAGTAAGTGTTCCAACTGAGAAAATGTAATTGAATATGGAATGTTTACGTACTTTTGGCTAAAAAATGTGTTTGGATACTTTTGGCCATATAACATGCAGGTATGTTATCCAGAATGCATTGGACCTTGGGTTTTCCGGACAACAGATTTTTCCTTAATTTGGATCTTTATATATCTACTAGAAAATCATGTAAACATTGCTTCCGATAAGGATTAATTATATCTTAGTTTGGATCAAGTACAAAGTACTGATTTATTACTACAGAGACAAAGGAAATCATTTTGAAAAATTTGTATTATTTGGATAAAATAGTCTATGGGAGACTATCTTTCTGTAATTTGGAGCTTTCTGGATAATGGGTTTCCTATATGCCACAATTCAGAAATGTCACCGACACCCAATACTAAACAACTCCAGGTACAACGCCTTTAATGAGAAGCAACTGTTAAGTTGAAAATGAAGTCTAGAAATAGTATGGAACAAAAAAAAAGTCTTACAATCTATGAATATTTATCTACCCACTGGCAATGACTTGCTACTAGGGATGCACCGAATCCACTTTTTTGGATTCGGCCGAACCCCCGAATCCTTCGTGAAAGATTCGGCCGAATACCGAACCCTAATTTGCATATGCAAATTAGGGGTGGTAAGGGGAAAACATTTTTTACTTCCTTGTTTTCTGACAAAAAGTCATGCAATTTCCCTCCCGCCCCTAATTTGCATATGCAAATTAGGATTCGGATTCGGTTCGGCTAGGCAGAAGGATTCGGCCGAATCCGAATCCTGCTGAAAAAGGCCGAATCCCGAACCGAATCCTGGATTCGGTGAATCCCTACTTGCTACTATGGAGTTACAGCAATCAGACTCTAAAAAAGCCAACAGCCATACTGTGATTCCCCCTGCATCATCTATAAAACTGCTTAGGATGTCAATAAAAGCTGTCTTGTGGCAGTATCACTGGGAACGCATGCAGGTGCTCAATAAAAGGAAATAAAGAGTGGCAGTAGTGATGCCTATAACATGGCAACAATTGTTGCTCAATTGACACTGCACTAGGGATACCCAGATACCAGCATTCCCAAGAGAGAAAGACACACACAGTCTGAAACACAAGGTAACACTGAAAGGAAACACAACAAACAAAAATATAACATGTCTAGAAAACAAACAAAAGGGTTGTTCAATTTTAAGATGATGCTTTACACACACCTTGTGCATTGTTTACCAAAGTTGCCAAAATGACGTGTGCAGACATGAAAGCCTGACTACAGTAGCACTACATGAATAAAGATATGCATAAAAGACTTAGTTCTAGTTTACAAAACATTTGGGGGGTAGACATTAACTAAAGTATATGTGTATGTCAAAGAGAATGACTTGGCCAATCTACATGGCCGATTTACATACACAAAAGCCAACAGCTATATTTATGGCAATAGATGCACCGCTTATTACGTACAAAGCTAATGTTTGTATGATATTCGGTGTGTGTATGTTGGGAGACGAGCCAACATATATCGTCAGAAGACTTGGATATCGGTTGGCTTGTCAATCGGGCTAGCTGGAAAATTTTGATTGGGCTCCTTTGAAGGAGCCCAGAACATTGGCCGTTGTTAGTGCCGAATCTTCAGATACAGGTAGAATTCTATTGTTTCTACCTGTATATCTGACAATTCAGCTCTACATGTGTGTATTGAAACTAACGATTTTCAGAAAGATCATAATTTTAACATCTATGGCCACCTTAACTCTGACTGCTCAACCACATGTTTTAGTTATATATAGAAAGGCGTGTGCATTTGATAAATATAACAAAATACTGTACAGCCACAAAAGCACATGGACACATTTAAAATTAATCAAGTGGCACAGGTACAGTATTGTTATTGCATTTAGTACCCTAGAGAAGCATATGGCAAATGTATGTAACCCTAGACTTTCACTTTTTTTTTGTTTTTTGACACCTAAGATCACCTTCTGGACATGCCTTCTGAATCACCGCTTTGCTGAAAAATTAAGTGGAAATGACTTATGGAGGCAACTTCTTATAACCTAAGAAAACTTTAAAACACTTATACTGATATAGTAACCTGTTTTCAAATAAATAAAAAAAAGATGGATACGCCAGTCATAAAGCCCCAAGCTATGATACTTCTTCAGTTAAGCTAAAAGCCTAAAAATTCAAATATCTCAGAAATTGCTAAAAAAAGAAAATTAATATAAATTGTAAATGTGCTCAGAGAAGCACCCCGTGTATGTTTGCATCAATTCATTTTTTGGGTTTTGATGCCCTTTAAGGAGCTTATGCGGCTTGAAGAACATAAAAATCCCTGGAAAGGTCACACCTGACCCATGGGTTTCAACTATTCACCTTTAAATACACAAACACAGTTGTCTGGTAGCTCATTAAATCACAAAGGTAAAAGCTGGAAAACAGGTAGCTATCCAAACATGTAGACACATCATCAACATGTAATTACCCAACTAATTTCTCTCATTGTGGTTATTATGAAAATAGCTCTACTAAAACTGAATGCAAGGCAATGGCTGACAACGAATTGTGCCATGGCTAGCTACATGAAAATGTAACAGCCAAGAAATTGTAGGACTCACCTTATGGGAAAGGACATTAGTACAGAAAGCAGAGCCGCTTAAAAAAGGTAAAGGAAAGGCTTTTAGAGAGGATTTTTCAGCCATAGGAAAGTCACATGCAAAGATCCAAGAAAGGGTGTCAATGAGGCACGGGTGAGGAATAAGCGACTAGGCATCCCAAAAAAAAGCTCCTGATTGCTGGCAGCTGGGTTTTATTTTTTCGGCTGCAATACAAAGCCAAACAGGTGCTGCATCTCTACGTGCGCTCTGGGAATAAATCCCAGAGCGTGCCATCTCACCTGCTGCCTTCCTTCCAAAATAGCCCATAACATGACCGTACAGGTCCTTCAGTGGAGCCTCGGTTGCCATCTTTTGTTGCTTCTGCAGGGACACACTGGCCTTAGGTTTTGAGAGAGCATGGACAACAGTTTTATATACGCCACCCAATGACGCATGAGAGGGGGCTCTCTCCTGACTGCAGGATCTTTGCCTAATGCGGGCACATCCCTTATGTATTTGTGGGGGAGGGTAAGATAATTCTTGGTGGTCATTACCTGGCTGGCTGACACCTGACGCTACTCTGACTGCACCGAGTGCAGCATAGGCAGTGGATTTCCCTGGCTCTACTGCTATAGAAGGGCTAGTGCTTAAACCACTTAATTTGCGCAGCCTCACTTTCCAAGGGGCATCTTTGTTTTCCATAGAGTTGTAGAAATGCACAGCCTCAGTGGCTGGGCGGAAGGTGACCTGAACGCTGCCACGTTTCCGACGCATTGCTTTAGTCTTGTGTGTTACAGACTCACAAAGATTTTTTATGTTGGCCCCATGTTCGGTGCCAGAGAAGTGTTGAAATTTTGAAGATGCCAAGTCAGAGGGTTCCTCTTCCTCAGCTGCTTGTTGCCTACAGAGGCCTTTCTTTCGCTCACCTTGTTCCTGGGCATGGTTATCATTCTCCCTTTCTTCTTCATCAACCCGTATCCGTACATGGACTTCTCGTGACCTGTTACTCATTCTAATGCAACCAGCTTTCTTGGCTATATTGCCCTCCCCACTTAAACGAGTATCATCCTGCTCTGAAGAAACTGTTTGACTGTATAGCTCTGGAATGAAGGCAATAGCATCCCCTTTATTACAACTATCTATGTATTCAGAATTCTCACTGTCTTGATGAAACAAGTAAGTGCCTGCCCTGTCCTTCAGTGCCTCTAGAACTTCCTGCTCACTTAAATATGCTCTTAAATGTGGCAACAGACCTTCACAATCCAATTCCTCATACAAGCCCTGTTCTTTTGTTCCATCTCTCAATTCAGCTGAGCCAGCAAGCTGGCAGAGATGATCATATATACTGCCATCGACCTGCGTAATGGGTGCTTCCTGAGACAGTGTGTTAGAGGAGGGGGGGTCCGAAGCCTGAGGGGTGAGATGATCTGTACCAGACACCACACCTTTGGTTCTTTCAGCTGTGAAGGGGCCCAGGATGTCAGAGGTGCTGCTGCTGCGAGGTAGAGTTGGTGCTTCTTCATTTACTGCTGCAAATGCTTCTGTAGGCATCTCCTCACTCTGAGAATAGTGTCTCACTCGTGAAGGTCGTGGATGCATAGGAGCATCATCCATATCTACCAAACAGGAGAGAAAACAATGTATAAGTAAACCAAGGCAGCAATTAATGCACCCACAATCGGAAAAGTACCAAAAATATACTTGTTCAAATATATAAGTGAAAGATCTGGACAGCAAAATGTTGCATCTGGGTAATAGAAGTCTGAACTAATCTATAATAAAAGGTTTTATTAGAAGATTAAGAGACTGAACTATAAATAGCTTAGCATGTATGCAAAACTGTTAACCAATTCTATATGTTAGAACCTGGGCAGCTTCTTTTTCTAGTATAGATGAGAACAGACTTCTTTATGCAAAAGAAAAGTACATTTATTTTATAAAATGTCCAGAGGGTATAGGAAAATAACCAAAGGAAAGGTTAGTATATAAATCATGAGCATGCATGGAGTTTGTGGATGGAAGGAAGCAAAAGCTGAGGCATTTATTGCACAAACCAGGTATGTTGCAATTTATTATTTTTAAGTGTAGCAAAAAGTTATTTTTAAGAACAGTGATGTGGTAAGGTTTCTTTTTTGTATTAAAGTATTTTTTATTTCAAGCAGTAAAAAAAAAACATGTAAAAACACACAATGTAATGATATAAATGACCCACTTGTTATGAGTTAAAAAAAAAATGCACATTCATAATTTTTCCATAAACCAAAGGCATAACAGTATGAGCAAAGTGATGGCAAAAAGGACAGTGCTATACTGTTGTCTTTAAAATAGACAGATAAACATTGCTGCCCTCTATATTCAAAAAAAAAAATTATCTGCAATTTTAAAGGGAAAGTATTTGAAAGAAATCACTCGACCAATGAAATGGATGCATCATATACATATATGAGAAAATACATGAAAATTGTTCTATGGGGTCTAACCCATGCCAACATGACTTAAAACTGCAGGGGAAACATGGTACTGGGCCATTCTGGCTTGTTCTTGAGAAATAAAGCATTAATGAACCTAAAGCCAAAATAAACAAACCATGACAAGCTTGATTCAAATGCCAAAAGAACAACTATATGTTAAAGAACCTGCAAAAAAAAATTAAAATTATTAATCTGAACTAACAGACCACTTACTTCTAAATGAGTACATGTGAATATTCTTAGAACCGATTAAAAAGCCCTAGTGTTTTTAATTCAGTATAATTCCTCAGTTTTTTTCTAAAAAGGACTGAAAACAAAAGTGCATTCAGGCTACAAGGTTGGTACCTGGTATTTGGAAGCAGAAAACAGACAACCCTGGCATTTTAAAGAAATAAGGGAATCACCAGGGGATGCCATAATGTTAGGCACAATGGTTATAATCACTTACTTGATACCCTGGGTCAGTGCTCCTGTTGTCTGAAAAGTGCACGGCCCAGGGTACTTCTATAGGAGCGCCATCATATTCCTCTAAATCTTCTTCTACGTTTCAAGTGGGCAAGCGCAGTTGAGAGAAAATCAGAAACAAGGCAAAAAGACGGATTTTAATCAACTAGAGCCAATGAGACAATGGAAGAAGACCACGACATGGTGCTCCTATGGAAGTACCCTGATCCTGGGTGGTTTTCAGCAAACAGGAGTACAGGCCTGGGGAATCAGGTAAACAATTAAAATGTCAATGAGGTTATATATTTACTTCTACTTTAACTGCTCTATAGTGTGCCTGACTATTATAAGTTAAGGGTTGTTTGGTCTTTATGTCCTTCTTCAATTAATTAAATTAAATGGGTTACCTGAAAGGAACATCATTGACAGAGGGACAACATTAGTATAGAACAAAGTAGTAACTGATGACAGAATGATATATTATTTTGCTTTCTGGGTAGTTAAATCTCATCGATGTATTGATTGATGAATTGTTTAAAGAAACTCCATGTTTTAGAGATAGCAGGTAGTAAGTTCAGTAATTTAGAAATACAGGTATTAAATAATAAGGGTTTAGTAAAGGTTTGTTATGACGTCATACTGTAAGATTTAAATTATATGAATTACGCACAAATTACAAGAGGGAAATTCAATCATGTTTATTGCAAATCACCAGGTTTTTGTTTCAAATAGTAAGTATGTTCCTGACCAAAGTCTGCCAGAGTGAAATTTCCTCTGCCAGGATAATAGTACACAAAATGTCATAATAAATAGTGGAATCCTGGTGCATTATTCAACACCTTCACGTATCACTTTTATCTCTAGGGACTAAACAGTTAATGCTGACTCACCTTGACTTTTGCTGATGAACTCTTCTATTTTTATATAAAAAAAGATGTAGAAGGCAAGGTGTACAAACAGCTTTGTTAAAATATAATTTGCATAACTCTAGACGACTACCATGATGTAATGTCAGAGGGAGCAGGATACTTTTGTCCATGCATGTAACACAGTACAAGGGACACAACTGCATATATGAGTAATTAGAACAAAAATCTCTTGTTCCTCATCTATATGCTATATGGTGAGTGTTGCTGTGGCATTCACTGTAAAAGGTGGAAGTGTGCACCACAATGGAAAACTGGGTACGCTGCTTGCAAAATAACCAACATCAACCACTCATGCATTATGAAACTTTAGCTGCACAAATACACCAAAATGTTAAATTATCTTTTATGCAAGCACCTTCATTTTAGTATGCATGCCTCTCTAAGTCCAGCTTTTTCAGCATACTTTCCCTTTAATGATGCAGAAAAACACATTCCAAACCAGTTTTGCAACTGCTATTACAAGAAGTTAGTTAATGTTATCCAAAAAAAAAGCAATAACAGGAAAAGTTAGTGCCTTGTTGGAAGATGCTTTAAGCTTAAAACATACTACAGTTATTCTCAAACTTTTCATATACTCTCTCAAAAAATGTCACTATGTAGAAAGTCTATATACAAAGCATAGAACACACATTAAGGCAACATGTTATGGCTAGAGCCAAGTTGCCAGGATCTAAACACTGGACCATTGCTCCATAATTGTATAGTTTCATTGGATTTATAAATAATATATATATTTTTTTAAGATAAAACTGAAGAAATGCAGATATTATTTGCTAATTAATTTTGCTTTGATATATTTCAAAGAGAAGAATGCAGAAAAGCACTTAATAATGCTCAAGTCAAAGTATTATGCCATTGATAATTCTGATATATAGAGTCAATCATAAGGAATTGGGGGCAATACCATCAGATAACCAGAGAGGTTAGTCATCAAAAGGCCAACCAGATGCAACACAGTGATTCCATGTGATGTGCAAGTATACTCTTTAAATAACTGGACATTTTACAGATATTTAACATAAAAGTATATTAAAGGTCTACACTGAACTATTTTGGTAAAGAACCTCTTTAGTTGCATGATGGTATTGCCTGTGATTGCTTAAGGGTCTCGCAATGCCTCATGGCAGTAAAAGCCTTGCTCTGTTGTGTTCAGCTATCGAAGTAAAACTCCAAAATCCAATTTAATTGGATTTCTTTATGTAATATCAATGAAGACGTTTGAGAATCACTGCGTTTGAGCATGAAAATTACTAGATCAGAAATCAGATAACCCTCTGTTATAGCATAAGGTAACAAACATCCCCATATAGTACAAGGTTTTTGTTGTATCGTTAGAAGGGCTGCAGTTGGTGGGAGTGCAGATGGAGGTGCCACTACCTGACAGCTCATCGGAAAGCAGAGTGAGAACAATATCAGGCAGAAGGGGTTTGGAAGGATGGATCAGGACAGGTGCACTTTTAGCGCTGCGGATAGAGGTGGATGGCAAGGCACTGTCCCCAATGGATCGGCTCCTCATGGCTTAAAAAAAAAAAAAGACAGGGAGAGACAGGAGAGATTGGGGAGAAAAGGGGCCGGAGAGGAAAGAGAAGTGACTAATGAGAGAGCTGCAAAACCACAATAAGCAGGCAGAAAGTGAAAAGACAGAAGGCATGTGAGAGGAAAAGAAGAAAGTGTATGTTTGCTGAATGCATTACTAAGGCACATCGACATATATGTGGCACAGAGGTTGAGAGTCGTACAGAGTAGAAAAGAAAGGACAGACAAGACATACAGAGATTGCCAGAAAATACATTGAAAATAGTAAACACGTGATTAAACACAGACACAGAAGCAAAGGTTGTCTCAGCAGCAGGATAATACTGGTTTTCACTTCTGCTGTACGGATCCTTAAATACCAAAGAATTGTGCAAAAAGGTGCCATGAACACAGAAGAAAAAAGGGTGATTATGTGGCACTTAAACTGTGAATCAGACAAGCAGGCAGCTGATAGAACTCATTTGGGTTTAAAGAGTAGAACCTTTGTGTTGATACTGATTTAAACACCTTATTTACCAAGAACTACTCAAAACTGCTTCTGTTTGATTTCCTAACATGAAAGGGCAACACACGTGATTAAATTTCTCCTAATAAATTATCAAAATATCATATTATTTACATATAGCAGAGGTACACAATGCCGATGTTCCAGACCCCAGCCAAATTTAGAGCCTTTCCTGAACAAAGGGTTATCTCAAAAACATAAATTGGCATTTGACAAAACAGTTTCCACACAACAACATTGTGCATATCTGCGATATACTGGGTGGCACAATTCCCCAGTTACCAGGCCAACAAAAGGCTGGGATATTATATGAAAGACTCACTGAAACGAGTACACTCAGTGATATAAATAAAATAAAGCCGTAGGCTACTTTAAAGGAGAAGGAAAGGTTCAAACTAAGTAAGCCTTATCAGAAAGGCCAATCTAAATATACCAGTAAACCCCCAAAGTAATGTTCCTCTGAGTCCCCTGTCAAAAGAAACACAGCATTTCTTTCCTTCTATTGTGTACACATGGGCTTCTGTATCAGACTTCCTGCCCACAGCTTAAACCTTATTGCCCTGGGCAAGAGCATGCTCAGTTTGCTCCTCTCCCCCCCCCCTCCCTTCTCTACTGTAATCTGAGCCCAGAGCAGGGAGAGACTCAGGCAGGAAGTGATGTCACACCACATTAATACTGCAGCTCCTATCCTAAACAAACAGAGTTTCTAGAGCATTTTACTCAGGTATGGTAAAACATTCTACAGACTAAATATAGCATTCTAGCTTGCACTATTGCAGCTAATCTATTGGCAATAAAATGCATCCGTAGCTTTCCTTCTCCTTTAACATTACTGTGTAGATTATATGGAATGCCTGGAACAGAAGTATTCTTGGAATACATTTATTGTATAGTTTAATCATAACAATTTAGTAGGGTTGCTACCAATTTCTAAATAGAGTTGTTACAAGCAGAAATTCAGTTTTTAACCTTGCATGAAAGTGAGAAAATAATACTGTCTGCTCTAAGGTAAGGTAAAATGGGTTAATATGTAATAAATATAATTTATTACTTCGCAATATACATCATTTAAAAAATATGCAAACATTGCATGATTTTTAATGGTTTCTGACAGTTCCCTAAGCCTAGCCCCCTGCTCTCCTGCTGATCTTTCTGACTACTTTGCTAAGCTGGCTGACTACTTGTACTTTGTATCAACAGCCAGCTGTTCTCAGCCTGCATCCTCCAAACCCCACAATTCCCTGCAGACGGATGGATATATTAGGGGTTTCTGTGTTATGCGGGCCTCTTTATCAAATTTTGGTTTGGAAGCTGGAGTTCCCCATTGACATGGAATTTATTAAAAGACCCAGTAAAATCAAAACATTAGGGTTCCTATGAATTTAAATATTTTAATATGATATTCACTGGTACCTTTCAGAAAGGCTTTAGGGCTGTAGGGCAAAGAAAATAACAGATAAAATGTGTAGAATACTATGGGCTTAGAACTGAAGCGGTGATAAACAAGGGACAATATATCACTTATGGTTCTTTACCCCCTTAGAACGTTTCTATTTAAAATAGGACTAGTAGTACCCTATTGGAACCCTATTTTTAAAAAACCCACTTCTCAAGGAGATATTTTAGTGAAGATACTGAGAAAGTACATAACAGAAGTTATGTTATCAAGAAGGTTCAAGGATTAAAAACAGATATGGAATTGTCAAAGATGCTACTGTTTCCCATACCAATGGTTTTCTGGCGCACAATATTTCTGGCTTTCTCAGTGCCGGGGGAACCAGTGGTTGTGGCACTCCGCTGCCGCATTGGGGCCTGCCCAGGCTGCTCTCTACTCCAGCCTCGTGAGAAAGATTTGTCCACAGAGACCTTCTGGAAATCATGGCTACCCCCTGCATGCATAAGAAAACCATATATTTTGTGAATTTACAGTGCATTGTCAACAACTATTTACATTACACCTCTTCTAATATTAAGTATTCAAGATATTCTAGGCGAAAGATATTTTGCTAGGGGTTTGCATCTGAGGTACTTAAAGCTTTAGCAAAGTATCTACCTAGTGTGCAGCAATCAAAGACTTCAAATAAATATATAAGTAGCTTTTGACCTTTGCCTTTGTGTTTCTTCTGTTTCTGTTCGCTCAGCTTGTCTAAGGGCAAATCATTTAAGTCGAGGTGGTAGACATTCTTGGCTAGCACTTTGGTCAAAGTTTCCATGGTGTGAGCCCATTCTGTAGCCTGCTCCTCCCAATACGTCAATGAAGACATTACCGCAAGAAGATCATCCCACAATTCCCGGGACACACTAACATGCAGACTTGACTTTATCCATGCAACAATCAGGGTCTAAGAGGTAAGAATATAAAATATTAAAAACAAAAGTAGTTTCAGAAAAATATGCTCACGAAACAAACTTGTAAAGGGATGTTCACCAAAATGTAAACTTTGTAGATGCAACTTTGCATAAAGGCATTCATGTTTTTTTTTTTTAATCAATTTGTCTCCCTATATGGACTTTCTACAACTCACAATTATTCTTTCAGCAAAATAAAAAAATTATATTTAGGTTCCTGGGTCGGTCATTAGCAGCAGGAAGCAGAATGGGATGCTGGGAGCTGCAGATCATAAATATTTGAAGTTAAATTGAAAACTTCCAATGTCTACAACATATAAAATGACTTGTGGTGAACATTCACTTACAGCAAACTCGGCAGTTACTAGTCAGTGTTGTTCTAAAGTTTCACTATTGAGGAACTTTTCCCCTAATGTTTTCTCATCCTGTTTGAACCTTTGTTTTCTATCTGCCAGTGAAACATGGGATCAATATCAGCCAACAAAAGGAGCAGTAGAATTAATTTAATAAGCAGTATTATAGCTTTTGCAGCATAAAGAAGTAAAGCAGTTTTTGCACAAAATCCAGACAAAAATTGAACCTTGTGCAAAGCAGCAATGTTTCTGGATTACTCAAACCATGTTACTCATATTTGCATTTACAGACATACAGTACAGATCACACGAATGCACTAAATGAAATATGGTCTAATATATAACTTAGCAGCAAGAAGCTTTCATCCCTTAACCTTTTTCCATATCTGTGTTATTTTTTTACATTTTAAAAAAACATTTTTAAAAAGTCCTTGGTTAACAGAATAACAGTTAACTTCTAGTCTAGCGTAAAAAAACTTGCCTGAAAGAGGGGTCCCGCCAGTCGTCCAGCCAGGATCTGATTCTTTCTGCCTTGATACTGACCTAAAACTTGTGGTGAGATCTTCAGTACAGACTCTGTGACCCTTAGCATGACAAGCAGCAGCTGCATCCTGTATACAAAACAAGGTGCATGCAGATTATTTTCAACCCCCAAAGTCTGCAACTGTTCAATTATATTCCTCTCTTTTATGCCACATACATTGAACAGAACATGCACACTCTGCAAATGTATGTGTTACAACTTCCTTTTGGAAGCCACTGGATAAGCATCAGCACGCTTAAATATTTCAGGCTTTAGTTGCCCTTTAATATGCCTTTAGAGTTTTGATCCCAATATCCTTACAGTAATAAAAGAAAAAATGATGTGTTAAGGTCAGTATTGATTCAACAAATTAATTGATAATAGCATTCAGCTGAATCTTTAAAAGTAGACTGAATGCTTCAGTAGTTTAAAGTGGACCTGTCACCCAGACACAAAAATCTGTATAACAAAAGTCCTTTTCAAATTCAACATGAAATCCAATTTCTATTTTTTATTAAAGCATTCATAGCTGTTGTAAGCTCATTTAAACATCTCAGCTGTCAATCAAATATTGTCTGCCACTCCTCTATGCCATGGGCATAGAGGCGGGGCAGGCAATTACTTTCACTTTCCATTCAGCACTTCCTAGATGTCACTGCTCTCCACATATTCCCCCATTCTCTTTACTATTTAATTGTGTAGCCAGGGCATGGGGATGGACTTCGGGCCCCCCATTCTGGTGCACAAACAAGATTCTGAGATGATTCAAGACTTGTCTTAATAACAGTATGCACAAAATGGCTGCTGCCTGCTTGCTATAATTATGAATTCCCAGACTGAAGGAAACAAGATTCAAATAATTTATATAGTGTAATTAAAGTTAATTTTGCTTGACTAATGTGATGAAATAGGATTTTTAAATTTTTTTGGGTGACGGGTCCCCTTTAAGGAGTAAACTAAGGAGTCTTCTCAGAGCTAAGGAAGTAAGGTAATAAAAAAACTAGCAATTGTACCAATTTAACCACCTTTTTCAAGGGATTCTGTCATAATTTTTTGATGTAGTTATTATTTCTACACTGTTTACACTGCAAATAGTTCACTCTACCATATAAAATGTAATTTGTGAACCAACAAGTGTATTTTTTAGTTGTAATATTGGTGTGTAGGCAGCCATCTCCAGTCATTTTGCCTGGCCATGTTCTTTCAGAAAGAACCAGTAATTTAGGATGGAACTGCTTTCTGGCAGGCTCCTAGTGAAGGTGTTGCAATGGTATTTGGATTTTAATACTGAATACCGTTCTTATACCAGGGAGCTATTATCTTGTGTCAGGGAGCTATTATCTGGTTACATTCCCATTGTTCAGGCTGCTGGGGGAAGTACAGCAGTAAAGTGTGACTGAATTTTATCACAGCACAAGTCACATGACTGGGGGTAGCTAGGAAACTGACAACATGTCTAGCCTCATGTCAGATTTCAAAATTAAAAATATAAAAATCAGTTCGCTCTTTTAAAAAGATTTCAGTGCAGGATTCTGCTTGAGCAGCACTATTAACGGACACATTTTGAAAAAAAACTTTCCTGTGACAGTATCCCTTTAAATTCAAAAATTTTACTAGGCTGCTATCAGATACATCTTTGTGCAAACTTTACAACTTTTATTACATTAAAACGTCAATATGGAAATACCCGATGGCTGGTACACTAGCGAGAACTTCAAGAACAGAAAAGATTGTTGCAATATATTGGGTCCAAGAAAAAGAGATATATTACCAGGTCTTCTTGTTCATGGAGACTTGGACCACCATGTATCGATAAATGTTCAGAACTCTCTTGCACATATCTGTATGTTCATTCAGCATTATTTTATTCTCATTAGCAGGCTCCAGCAAAATGATATTTGCAGAATTTACAATAAACACCTGTTGTGAGTTAACAAGGAAACATTGGATGAGTGTGTGCATACTACATGCCATGCATTCAGCTACTGTCACAATCATTTATAGCACCTGGTACACAGCTTGAGCCCCTGCTTTTACTTTTCTGTCCAATGTTTCTGCTTCCGACAGCTTATTACTGGCTTCCTTGTGGTTTTTATTCAAGCTGGGGGTTCGAATATGTCCAGAAGATCCTGTCATTTTTTCCTATAAAGAATAGATATCAATGAACTTTACTACAGGCTTGAAGAATGGAGAAAATATCAGTATCAATAAATAAAATGCAAAAATCAGCACTTTATTTTTTTTTTTTTGCCAAAAAAATTATTTATGAGGAGGTTAAAGTACACCATTTGCCTGAGAATAAGAAAGCAAAGGCTGAAAGAACTGCAATTCCTGTTCCGCAGGACAAATATGCAACTTAATAAAAATTAAAAAAGGGGCCATTTTAAAATCAAGCGTTTCTTTGAATTACAACTGCCAGATACCCAGAGAAACCAAAAAGTACACCTGATGCAAGTTAAAAATAAATTTGAGTTTTGATAATTTTCACAGGATAAATGCAGAGGCCCGAGAGGGAGGCACGCAGAGGTAAGCCAGGAGGGGGCCCACGGTGACTGCCTGGAGGGGCCTTCATGTGGCAGTCCCGGTGGGCCAATGTGTAAAAGAAAACGGATCCGCACACACACTGATTAGTGCAGTCGGGGATTATCCCCTTTTATTCAGCCACCAAACATCAACGTTTCGGGGGAGAAACACCCACCCTTCATCAGGATGCTAAGGGACCCGGCCGGGTCAACGGAAGGAACGCACCACCAGCTTGCAGGAGTGGTGAACTACAGGTGTGCGGTAGGAGAATTACATTGTAGTCCCGGTGGGCCCCCATTACTCCAGTCCGACCCTGGGCACACACGGGGAGCATAGGGCAGGCAGAGTATGGTGCACACACAAGGGGCATAGGGCAGACAGAGTATGGCACACACAGGGAGCATAGGGCAGGCAGAGTATGGCACACATAGGGAGCATAGGGCAGGCAGAGTATGTCACACACAAGGAGCATAGGGCAGGCAGAATATAGTAGGAGACAGGAAAACCACAGGGACCACTCTAAAATGAACAGTTCATACTGTGCCACATATATTGACACAATACTGGTGCCCCTCCATCAGTTTATAGGAGTGTGGACAGGTGAAAAATATGGGCACTTTTATCCTGGGTCTGAGGTGTGAACAGTACAGGCCTTTAGGGGTGTGAACAATAGAGGTGTCACAGGTGTGAACAATGCAGGGGGATTACAGGTGTGAACAATGCAGGAGTTTACGGTCTGGATTTGAGGTGTAAACAATGCAGGGGCTAGCTAATCTCAGTACTGATACTTTTTAAATCTAACTCAAGGTAAGCAGTCACAGCAGGCAGACTTTTATTTGGGGGGCCTGTGGGCCACCAGTTGGACAGCAATGATCTAATTAATGAAGGAGCACCATGCCAACATGGTCTTCAAGGCATCCCCACTGTGATTGGGTGAGCACCACCCTGCCATTTTTTCCCTTTACCAATTCTAGTAGGGAGCACCACCAGCACAGAAATCTTTGAGAAAAAGTTCTGACCTGCACATGTGCTTGTCTAAAGCTGGCCATAGACACAAAGATCTCATCATACGAATCGAGGATTCATACGATTTTCGGAACGTATGTGGAGAGTCCAGACCTTTTTTCGTCCGGCGGAGATCGGTCGTTTGGTTGATCGGACAGGTTAGAAAATTTCTGTCGGCTGCCGATAATATATCTGCGTGTATTGCCGATCGTACGATTTGCAGTGGGAGACTGTCACTAGCTTTGTCTATCGTACGATTGCTGTCAGGGGCAGAACATCGGCTGATCTGTTCTTTAACTACTTTATTTGGTCGGAATGGCAAGACTTTGATCTGAATGGTTAGTGGCAGGTCGGGAGATGGGAAAGTCCGATAGTACATTGATTCGTACGATCGGATCTTTGCGTCTGTGACTGCTTTAGTCCAGCAGGGATCTCAGGAAGACTTGAACAAATTGGCAGCATTTAGCAAACAGTACTCAGAGCTGGTGCAGTATAGATAGTATGTAACAGGAATCACTGGGGAGTGATTACAATAGAAAGTCTCTAAACTGAGGCATTTGCACAGCACTCAATTATTTAATGCTCTTTATTTAGAAAAAATCTCTAATACCAGCATATTATCTCATACCTCTTCCCCTTCCTTTGTCATTTCAGTAGGCACGTTGGACATTTCTTGGAGCTCTACAGCAATTTCTGCAGCATTGGTGGGGACTGTATCGTCTGGCTCTTGCATGAATAAAGGCTTGTCTTTCTGTTTGATCCACTGTTCATATACTTTTAACGCCTTGCGCATGGCAGCAGCTTCACATATAGGCAACAAAAATGCCTGCAAGAAAAGACCAAACACAAAAAAACATGCAATAAACTGTGTATAACAGTAATGGCATTTGCAAACTTGGATATTTGTGGCTAAACTTGTATCAGAAAACAGGATCAATCATTATCAAATTAACATGTAACCTAGAGATGTAAAATATATGGCACTGCCACTCAATGAAGGTCCATGCAATTACAATCTACCAAATATAAAGGGTTAAGGCTAATGTTAAAGCAGAACTAAAGTCTAAAAAGGAATATGGCTAAAAATGCCATATTTTAAATACTGCACTTATTGCACCAGCCTAAAGTTTCAGCTTCTCAATAGCAGCAATGATCCAGGACTTCAAACATGTCACAGGGGTCACCATCTTGGAAAGTGTCTGCGACACGGACATGCCCAGTGGGTTCTGAGCAGCTGTCGAGAAGCTAAGCTTAGGGGTCGCCTCAGAAAATGAAGCTGGCCTGTAATAAAAGCTGATACTACAGGGCTGATTATTACATTCTGAAACTAATAACAGTGGTTTCTGAGCTGCCATGTAGTAATTATCTGTATTAATTTACTAGTCAGCCTTATATTGCAGCATTTCTATTCTATGTGTACTGTATATTGTGAGTGGGTCCCTAAGCTCAGTAAGTGACAGCAGCACAGGGCATGTGCAATGAATCAGCAGAAAAGAAGATGGGGAGATACTGAGGCATCTTTGGAGACACAGATCTTTACTGTTAAAGGGCTGTGGTTGCCTTAAGCTTGTACAGAAGCTAAAACATAATGTACAACATTTATAGCCTGCTTCTTTAGTTAAGCTTCAATTCTCTTTTAAATAAAACAGTTTCTGGTGGTATATTTATTGTGTGAAATGCCCAAAACTGCTTTTGTGGCTGTTACTTTGTTGGCAGAGAAACCACCAAGTCTGACATGAGGCAAAACTTACCTCCCTTTCTCTTCTCATATAAAATATGACATCTGTAGCCACAAATTATTTACTTGTGGGACAGATATAAAAGTTGTGTAAAAAATGGCAGTACAACAATACTAAGTAGCATTCATGCAAATTTAATTCAGAGTCATGAGCAATTTTAGTTCCACCCATGGAAGTAAAAACACAAGTGGGCAATTAGACGCATTATATCACTCAATGTTACGTTACCATAAGGAGCCTATGATATAAATCGGTGTAAAACAATCTACATATGAAAATGTGAAAAGTGGGGTGAAATAGATGGCATATCTATAAAGCTGTGTATTTCTCCTAACACAGGATTTTATGCTGTGCACCGCAATCCCTGTTGATGAAGTTATCAATTTGTCGTGTCACCCAGCATTAAATGATTTTTTTAAAATTCCAAGCAAAACGATGGCCAATTAAATCAGGGGAAAAGGAACAGAATTGTTTTGAAGAAAAGATAACTTGTATATTTGTTTAATATAGGCAAGACAACCCCTAACTATTTCATTCTGTTAAATTGAGTATTTGAATACTGTTCATTGAGGAATATGTAACTTATTTTACGCTCACTAAAATCCAGGTTTGTAATTCCAATAAGAGCAAGACAAATTTAAAAACCAAAATGACATGAGTCACATAAAACCTGCAGCATGCTGAGGCTACAATTGCAAGTGGCAGTATGACCCAACACATTGGGGCAAAAATAGTCTATTTCTTGTGTAAAGTCCCCAAAATGGCATAATCGAAGACTGGATGAACAAAAAATTTGTCTTTTCTTTTTAATGATAACTTGGGCCAGTAGTGAATGCTTACTTAAAAAGAAAAAAAAAAAAAAACAATACCTTACCTGCCTGAAGATCTCTATTACAAAATCAACATGGCAGCGCTTGCTCGAAAAGAACCTGCGGATGATTTCATAGTCTGTAACATGCTCCTCTGCAATACTACAGAGGCTGGATACACTGGGTTCTCTCTCTGTAAGTGTGCTGGTGTTTGAATGGGATTGCTCTGGCTCAGCTGTGCGCTCCATGCTCTCGTTCCTATTTTCCTCTTGGGCAGCCAGACTGGCAGCAGCTCTCTGGTTACAAACAAGGGAAAACAAAGAAGAGAATATATATATATATATATATATATATATATATATATATATATATATATATATATATATATATATATATATATATATATAAAACCATGTCCTATTGTTTCTGTATTAGTTCAGTGCATTAAAAGATCTCTAAGCATATTTAGTATAGATTATACAGATCATACATTATTAGTAGCTACCCTCAGACCAGCAGTGCTTACACCTCCAGACATTCTCATAAGGCAAATTACCCAAGTACTTAAAGCTAGTTCTGTCAATCACACTGGGTTGGGGGGTAATGCAAACTTTAAACAGGCTGGAACACTGTTCATATTTGGAATAATGGGGTGTAGGCTGTTGGTGTCATCTGGTGCAAAACACCATGGTGAATGCCCTGGTCGATGCACGTGAAATGGTAAAACTCTCCATGCAAAAATAAACTTTCAAGCAAGGTCTGTCATCACTCTGTGTATTCTAACCTCTCCAAGCCCACTGAGGAAGGTACAGTAGCTCCATCTTCTCTTTCTACTGGAGAGTTTTGTATATATTTTAAATAATATAACTAAATAAGATTAGTTTTTACTTTTTTTTAACAAATAATGAAATAAACAGTTCTTTGTAGGAGACTTTGATTATTGACTTTAATGCATGTATGTGTGTTTGTGTGTGGTGCACATGAGTAAGTATATAAAAATATATATTTATATATTCAAAAACAGGAAAATGTCAAATAAGTCATCTAAATCCTTCCTATTAACAATGGGATCCATGTCCAACACCTGTATATTCTTTGGCACATTCTCCCCTTCAGTCCCAGGAATCTGCACTCCTGCATGTGGCTTTGGTTCAAGCCAGAATGACACCAGCCACCGGATGACAGTCACCCGAGCACTGAGGAAGGGCTCTTTGGTGCAGTACTGAGCTTCATTGCTCTCTGCATCTCTCCGGATCAGCATATAGTGAGGTTTAGATCTCATCTGTGGGATCTCTGTAACAGAGCAAATAGTACAATATTTTTTATCTTTAGTAAATGCAGCTCAGTATAAAATCTACTTTATTTCAAAATATTACTGCTTAGATTGGATGGTGCAGGTTCTGGCTTTCAGCTTGGGAGCATTTGCTAAATAATATATATATATATATATATATATATATATATATATATATATATATATATATATATATATATATATATATATATATATATATATATATAGTCAACTACAAGAAGACCTCTGCACTCAACCCATTATCAATATATTTAAGACAGAGACATTTTGTGCATACTGCAAGCCGTTTCGTAAGAGAACGAATAAGGGAGCACAAATCAGCAACAAGAACAAAGAAAACTGAACAAGCTGTGGCATCCCATTTCGTGGAGATGTGTCATGGTATAAAACATCTTAAATACCAAATTGTAGACCATGTACCTAAAATATGTAGAGGTGGCGATTGGATAAACATACTGAGAAAGGAAGCCATTTGGATTAGGAAATTAGACACCCTTACTCCCCATGGGTTAAATAGGGAATATGATCTACAGGCAATTTTTCGTACGTAATTCTTTTTAATGTGCTTATAATACTTGTGTTTTACAGATATCTTATTGTTCTTGAATACATATGGATTTATAACAAGATGTGAGATACGATATTCTGTAACACTGTGCAAGATTGTAACATCTTTGTAATTTTTTTTAATGGTGATAAGCATTGTAACAAAGTATAAATGATGATAAGGCCAGCAGATGGCGTAATGCTTTCTGTCTATAAAAGGAAGTAATTATGTAGCAGTTGGTAAGCTTGAGAAACGGCCAAACAAGGCCTGAAACGTCGCTGTGTCCAGATTGTTGCCATGTGTATAGAATAAAGGCTTTTTTATTTTAAACACAGACCAGTTCTGTGCCTCAAGTATTCCATAACCCTGTATTCCCTCATATCATGTTCGTGCTAACATAGCCTACTGTACTTTCAATGTAAATGCTAAATGTCATGTACATACTCTGTCTAACTCTACTTTATGTTCATTTTAATCAATCAATAAAACAGTTTAACCAAAAAAAAAAAAGAATACTAGCATTTTGTCATCTCAGAAGGTCTGTAAATACATATTATAGTACTGCAGAAAATATACACACTCATAGGATTACCTCTCCGTACTGGCACTTACCAAGTACTGGGTTGTATAGGCTGCTTTCCCTGCTCATGGCAGGGAAAATGTAAGGCATGTAAAATTGCTTAAAGTTTGAGAATAAAAAGGCAAAGCCACATTCCTCTTTTTCTTTGTTGCGCCATTCCAAACTTCGGACCTAGGATCAACACAATTTAACAAACGTAGAGTTAAAAGGCAAATTAAAAATTAATTTATAGTAACATTAAACACATAAATTGGACGCAGTGAGCTTGCATTTAGTAACCCACAGTAACTAATCAGACGTTGAGCTGCAAATACTACAAGCTTTTGCAATATGTTATTAGACCAGCAAAATTAACACCCTTTGTTATTATTTTACCCTTATAGTCTGTTGCTCCATGTAACAACACAAAAAAGAACAAATATCTAGCCATGAATCGTAAACAAAATATGAGGGCTCCACCAAGACAAAAGAAAGCTCCTACAATGCAGCATGCAGTTTTATTAAATGTCCTAATTCCTCCTCAGTTTTCTGCACATCGCACAGGTGGCTGTTCAGTTCACCAGGACCATATGAAAAAAATGCTAGTTACCGTTTAAAGGAGAAGGAAAGCTCATTCCAAAGGGGGGTGCCAAACGTTAGGACATCCCCCAAGGATTATAATTACTTACCAGATACCCTGGAATGGTGCTCCTGTTAAAAGAAAACTGCACTGGCCCGGGGCGCTTGTGAGCGAGTGATCCACTTCCTCCCTTCTTTTTTCTTTAAAGGAGAATTCAACCATTTTCCAAAAAAAAAAAAAAAAACCCTACCCCCCTCCCTCATCCCCCCCAGCCTAGCTATCCCCCGGGGAAATGCCCCTAACTTTAGACGTATCCCTCTGCGCCAATTCAGGCATCGGAGTTCAC
Organism: Xenopus laevis; assembly: GCF_017654675.1. Lineage (NCBI taxonomy): Eukaryota > Metazoa > Chordata > Amphibia > Anura > Pipidae > Xenopus > Xenopus laevis. Next base: position 100,338,752 of record NC_054385.1, read on the forward strand.
CCCAGCCATCTTCTGGGTCTTCGTGTCTTCTCCCAGTGCCAATTTACATCCATTTAGGCGCATGCACAGTTGTTGCAAACCGGCAAATTGCTCCAACTGCGCATGCACCGCTTCGCCGGTCACCCAGTTAGTTTCCCGAAGACCCGGAAGATGGCTGCGTGGAACTCCGATGCCTGAATCTGCGAGGGGTAAGTATAATGAATTCACTCTACTGCACTTGCCCAAATAAAGAAGGAAGAAGACTGCTCACACGTGCCCCTGACTCGTGCAGTTTTCTGCTAACAGGAGCACCAGCAGGGGTATCAGGTCATTATAATCATTGGGGGTACCCTAATTTTTGGCAACCCCCCCTGGACTGGAGTTTCTTTGTCCTTTAAGTCTTTCAATAGCAGTTTGCTCTCCACATAGGAAACACCAAGAATGAACTGAGGTATATTTTAATAATTCCACTTAACTATAATGACTTGCTTCGTACCTGTATTACCATGTACTTCAATAAAGCTTCAAGATAGAAACTAGTAGAATCTTCCTGAGCTTTTTCTCCCGATTGTGGCGGTACAAGTGGTGTAATTTCCTCAACTGTGATTTGATCTGGATGCATGAAAAAAAAAAAAAAAGTTTTTTTTTTTTAAAAAAAAATGTTCCTTATTTGTTAAAATAAAAACTGGGTAAATAGATAGGCTGTGCAAAATAAGTCATGTTTTCAATATAGTTAGTTAGCCAAAAATGTAATCTATATAGGCTGAAGTAAGTGACTGGATGTCTAATATAAAAGCCAGAACACTACTTCCTGCTTTGCAGCTGTCATGGTTTCTACTGATTGGTTACCAGGCAATAACCAATCGGTGACTTGAGGGGGGGGGGCACATGGGTCATAACTGTTGCTTTTGGATTGGAGCTGAATGCTAAGGATCAATTGCAAACTCACTGAACAGTTATGTCCCATGTGGCCACCATTAAAGGGGTTGTTCGCCTTCCAAACAGTTTTGTCAGTTCAATTGACAAAGAGCTAAAGCGATTGTCTAGGGAACTTTAAAATATTTTCATATTTCTATTACAGAACAGATGAATGTATTCACAAGAGAGCTTGCATATTAAATACTAAAAGTAATCCCTGGACTAAAAAAATACATATACAGTGCAGTTAGCTCAATGGAGGACAAAGCAGAGATCATTTTAATAAGTTACTGAGCACAGGGTGGATTTGCAAAAAGATAGATAAAAATAAACAAAAGTTGTCTAGTGTTTCTGATACACAACAGTCCCACAGACTGCCAAACTCTTACTTTCTTGGAGATTCAAAGGAAGGTTTATTAGATTATCCAGAGTGCATATCCCATGGTCAGATGGTGGCGCCGGGAAGCCAGGAATGAGACAAGCGAATATACCGAGTTGCTCTGAACTGCAGTTATTCTGGAGTGCTTGAAGCCACAGGAGGAATAAGCGCAGTCCTTCAAGGCGGATCTGAGGAACAGCATAATAATCAGATGACTGATGTAAATGTCAAGCAAGATGCTTAGTAGCCATTAACCAGCAGGGACCCATGATTGCAAAAGCATTTATGTTTAATAGGAAGCATCCTAAACTGTAATGAAAATGATAGCTAGTGGAAATGCTCTGTAGAGGAGGTGTGCCAATTTTTTTTTTTATCAATGTGGAAATAACAGACATATAATTAGAGCACCTTGGCAGCATAACTGTGCATTTATAATGACAAGTGCAGGGCTTTGTACCACTGGGGAAAAAAATGATTTGCAGTGAGTTGATTTCAGTGTAGAACATAGAACAGTGTGTATATTAAGAATTGTTCACAAAATTATGCACTTTGTTCATTCTAGACAAATAATGGAACATTTTCTGCCAGTTTTCTATGAAGTTTTTTTTTTTTGTTTTTTTTTTAATGAAAATCTATCACTCCACCCACTCAAGAATTGTCAACAGTTTTAAAATTTCCAGTGATTATTAAAGTCAATGTCATCCTAGCGCTATTGTCCAGTGAAAACTTTTCAGGTGTTATTCACGTTATATTTAAGCCACAAATAATACCCAGAAGAAATCACAATCACTTGAAACAGCTCTTAACCTGCAATGGTAGCTTGAAACAGCATACAGAATGCCTTTGGTGGGTAGTTTATGGCTGACTGTGTTTTTGGGCTGCTTAAAAACACAGTAAACACTTTGGCTAAAATAGCCCAGTCTACAATTACTCTTACATGTCGGAAGTCTCGGTCGGACATAGACAAACTCTTGCACAAGTCCTTGGCATCTTCCATTTTATTTTGGTGGCCACAACATTCTTCAAGCAATGACTTCATACAAGAAGTGAAGTGAAAGGCCACCATGTGAACTGCTAGAAAATTTGTATCATATCTATAACAACAGTTATATCAAAGCAGTTGCAGGTATGGGACCTGTTATCCACAACCTGGGGTTTTCCAGATAACAGATCTTTCCGTAATTTGGATCTTCAAGTCTACTAGAAAATCATGTAAACATTAAATAAATCCAATAGGCTGGGTTTGCTTCCAATAAGGATTTATTATATAATAGTCTGGATCAAGTTAAATGTTCTGTTCTATTATTACAGAGAAAAATGTTTAAAATTTTGATTATTTGGAGTCTATGGGAGACAGCCTTTCTGTAATTCAGAGCTGTCTGGTTAACAGGTTTCTAGATAATAGATGCCATACCTGTATGTTTAATAGAAAACATCCTAAACTGTAATGAAAATGGTAACTAGTGGAAAAGCTCTAGAGAGGATGTCTGTCTTGTTTAAAATCAATTTAGAGAGGAAAATTGATCAATCACCTCCTAAAAAGACTTAATAGCCAGATCAGCAGTGAGACATCAAACCATTCAAATCAATGAGACTGCAAATCATTCAAATCAATGAGCACTGCGTTGCTTTTTAAATGAAATTCACTCCACTTACTCAAAAATTCTCAACAGTTGTTGGGAATTTTCTTCTTCTGACAAATAAAGTCAATTTTCAATGTTTTCAGGTATTTTTCTAGGTTATATTTAAATCACAAATGAGAATTCCCCAGAAGAAAATTTTGATATATCACCTCTTAAGAAAGACTTAACAGCCAGCTAGTCAGTGAGGTTCTAGGTTTATAAACTATTAACTGGGGACTGGTATTAACACATGGAGCATAAGAAAGATTGTACACAGAGGGGATATTGATGATGTGCTTCTTATTCTTTACTAAATCATGAGCACTCACACACACAAAATTGGTGAGGACAGTGCACACAACAAATGATTGATAATGAGAATTATGTTTGAAAACATACAATGTTGGACTTACTTGGACCCATCCACCTCGCTGCACACAATGTTTTTAAAAGGTGCCCATAAAAGGTAATATTTGCCCATATAGTTCAAAAGAAACTATAGTGAAAGTTGCACACAATAAAAATTTAAATAAAGAAATTTGGGGAGATTCAGATGAGATCAGTGGCTGAACATCAGATTTACATGGCTCCCAGCAAGCTCAGATGCTCTATGGGCACTTCTTTGTGGAGTTAACTGATGGTTCAAATAAATAATGAAAAACATTAGCATTACTTTTACCTTTAAGGAATTCCCAGTATGAAGCAGCTTTTTCAGTATCAAACCTTAAATACAAAATATATATTAATATGTAGTATACATGTAGCTTTCACACAGGTTAATCAAAAACAAACAAACAGTTCTCGGAAACTTGCTAGCAGCTGTATTTTGTTGAATCTAAGAAAGATATGGAATTTTAAAGGGATTGATCACCTGCCAACACTGCTTTCAGGTTAGTTGTTTTCAGATAGTTCACTAGTTTTCAAATACTTTCTATTTACTATTTGTCACCATTTTATAACATTGAAATATAAGGTTTCATTTTCACCTTCTTTTGTATTTCTAAAGCAGCTCTGGGAGGGGGGTCACCGACTCTGTAAACTGTTCTAAATTGATACATTTAGTTGATACATTTCTTATCTTTGTCCCTGCTGAGTGGAATCCTTGAGTTTCATTAAAAGCAGCTCTTAGAATTGATACAGTAGTTGCTATTCCACAGATACAATTTGCTACATTAGTTGATACATTTCTCAGCAGTATCACTAGAGATATCACTGAGCTGCCAGATTGAAACACCTAAACTTTAATTCTGGGTAATATTGAAAGTAATTGCAGATTATCTTTATTTCTGGTGAACAATCTGAAAACAACAGAACTTAAAAAAAGTGTTTGCTCCTTGGACACTGGGAGACACATTTATTAAAGGTCGAATTTCGAATTCATAGGAGTTTTATAAAAATTCCCCTAAACTCCCATAAATTCGAAATCAAAATGTATTTAAAAAAAATCGAATTTTTCAAACTCCGATGAATTAAATTGACCTGAAAAATCGAAAAAATCTAATTTGAATCGAATTTAAAAAACTCGAATGTCAGGAAGGGTTCAAACAACTCCAAATTGATCCCTGGATGTCTCCCATTGACTTGAACAGCAATTCGGCAGGTTTTAGGTGGCGAATAGTCAAATTTGAGTTCTTAAAGTGTCAGATTATGATAAATCTCGAAAATCGAATTCGAATTTTTTTAAAACCTCGAAAATTTGAATAACTCCCTAGTTGAATTTGACAGTTTTGACCTTCTGGGTCAAAACACTTTCAAGACAATTAAAGCATTTGCTCAATGTGATTTATACACAGACCAGCATCTGCTAAAATCTAGCTACTTTTCAAAAGAGGTTTCCATTTGATGGAAATACAAAATCTACAAGCCATGAAGTTCGCTAGCCATTAATTAGGAAATGTATGAACTATACAGCTGCTTGAAAAAGCATACAGATTCAGAATGTCTTTGGTGGACAGCTTCAAGCACAGCTTCAAGTTTTTAGTCTAAAACAGGTCAGTCTAAAACGACTCTTTACATGTTCGAAGTCTCGGTCGGACACAGACACAACTCTTGTACAGGTCCTTGGCATCTTCCATTTTTATTTTGGTGGCTACAACATTCTTCAGGCAATGACTTAATGCAAGAAGTGAAGTGTAAGGCCACCAGTAGGTACTGCTAGTAAATGTGCATTATATCTATATGCTTGTGCATCATTCTGCTCTCTGGTTATATTTATCTGGTGAAATGCTTGATGTATTACAAAAAAAAAAAAATAATAATAAGTGATTTAACTGTTACATAGTTTAACTATGTAACTATGTAACTGTTAAATTACTAACACATCAAGCATTTCACCAGATAAATATAACCAAGCTGCTATCCAAGTAAGGAAGTTTGACAAATAATTATCCAAAAACAAACACTGCCACTAATTGTTTGGTGGCTCTGTCTAGAGATTCTCATCTAGCTCCTGTGTCATACCTTATATGTTCTCTTAAAGGGAATGTCAACCCAAAAAAATATTTATTTCCTCATAAAAGAATATATAATTCTAAGCAACTTTGCAAACTACATTCATTTAATTTTTTAATGTTTTTTGTGTTATTTGATATGTAATGCTATTGAAAGCAGTGTTTGTTTGTCCCTGTGTATTCAATGCCCTGATGGCTCAGATTGTTGATACAATCTAAGACAAGGCAGCTGATTGACAGACCTTTGTTTGCTGGGGAACTAAGGGGCAAATTCACTAAGCAGCGAAAAATCGCCAGCGCTGGCTTTGCGCACATCGCAACACTTCGCCAGGCGTAAATTTGCCTGGACAATGTTAATTCACGAAAATCCAAAGTTGCGCATAGGGTTTACGAGCGCTGGCGAAATTACGCTCAGCAGTTTGAAGTTACGCTAGCGTTGGCTAATTAGCATACGGTGTGCAGTTAAAGTCCAACGGCTGTATATGCTGCAACAAATACAATACACAAGACCAGGGAACCTTAATTAAATTTATATAAAGTTGTTATATTGCCCTTCACATGTGCCCACAGTATAGTTTAGGTGCCATATGTTATAGCTGTTGTGGGGGGGGGGAGGGTACTCCAAAAAAAAATTTACGATCTTTTTCAGTCTATCACCCTTTAAATAGGAAAAAAGCCAGCGTTTTTTGGGACTTCGAAAAATTTTCAACTTTTTTTTTAAGGAACTCCTATCTACTCTATTGCACTTCGCCTGGTCTGTGGTGGTCGAAGGCAAGTCTGGTGATAGAGGTAAAGGTCAGTAAAATAAAAAACAATGAATTTTCGTAGTAATGCTCTTTCACCAGACCGAAAATTAGCCTGGCTTTAGAGTGCGAAGTTGCACCAGAGTCTATCTCCTTGGTGAAATTACGCCAGCGAAATTACACCAGCTACTGTTAGTAAATCGGTGAAGTGCCGAAGTCACACTTCGCCCTTTAGTAAATTTCCCCCAATGACTTTTGCAACACTGTTTAAAAAGTAACAAGCAGGAAATAGGCAAATTCTGCTTTCAATAGCAATTGCTTTTACAAATAACTTTAAAAACACCTTAAAATGTTTAATACATGTATATTGGAAAGTTGCTTAGAATTTTGTTTTCTTTTATTAGGCACATTTTTATTTCAGGGTTGACTTGTCATTTTAATGTATTTTAGTTCTGAAGTGCAGTGAAAAAAAAAAAGAACTTTATATCCATGCATTATAAAAATGACAGTTGCTTTCCCTAAACATACTTACTGATGCTGTGATACTGCCATCTCTGATGGATTCTCTCTGGAAGAAGCTGTAAGATTTTCTAAAGGGAAAACAAAACATAGGTCATAAGGTTTTATAAAACTGTTCTATCAGGAATTTGGCATCCCAAAAGCAAGTGTCGATGTCACAAATTGCAGTCAAAAGAAGTCCAAGGAGCCGTCACGTGGCACTTGGTGGTTTGGAGGTTACAGAGGTGGCTCACCTTTAAGTTAACTTTTAGTATGGTATAGAATGATGAATTATAAGCAACTTTTCAATTCGTTCTAAACTGCCCAGCAGTGTTGCAATTGCTGAAGCTACACTCAGTTGGGCAACTGTCAGTCAAGACACTGCTAAAGGAACACGGCAGCTGCCTTTGTAATGCTGGGAAAACATAATTTCATGGCAGCACCAGGTTTTCATGCATTTTTGTGGCAAAGGTTCTTGTCATTCAGTAACTTGCCAGTAAAATCACAGTAGCATGGGCACAGATCAAAAGAGAACACAGAACTGTAGAATCTATAGCACAGGCACAATGGTACTTTTATGCCTTTAAAATAAATTCTACAGGAGTTTGCACTTGAATGGCTAAGCCTGATCCACAGTATTTTATTGGAGTGTTTCTTGTTTGTTATCCTATTTGTATTCCCTCTGCATTGCACAGTGCTGCAGAGTATGCTGGGCCTTTATAAATGCAATGATGATGATCTCGAATGCAGGCATAAAAGGTAAACCTGCTATTAACAATTCTTCACATAACAATGTGTATGGCACTAGATATTACTCATATAAACAAACTAATTGCTGGTAGGTGCAGTTAATTATAGATTGGAAATTTCAATTAAATGTTTATTATTATTATTATTATTAGTGTTCACTGTGTATTCTCTTGGGTCTGCTTATGATGTACAGTAATAAAATAAAACATTAGCATCTTGGAAGGGTGGTGTGTTGTATATTATTATATATCACAGTTTTGCTTAGTATGTTTAAAAGCAACAGAAAAAAAATCAGGAAAAGAGCGTGAAGTAGCCCAAGGGCAGTGGCGTAACTACCGGGGGAGCAGGGGGTGCGATTGGACAAGGGCCCGCACCCCCTCAGGGCCCCCCGGCAGCTTGCGCGTCACTGAGTTCTTCCGTAGTTGCAGCCGTTTCCTGACGGAGGGGGCGGGGCCCGGCTGCACATCCCGCCCCCCTCTAGTTACGTTACTGCCCAAGGGTGCATTGTTTTTTTTCATGAAAATTTTAATTTTATCGTTTTTTGGGGATCAAAACATTTTCTGGTTTAAAAAAAAAAAAAAAATATTCCTGTTTTAAAAAAATAAATATATAAACTAGAATTTAATATATTTATTATACCCCAACCCTGGAAATAGCTCGAATCCGAAAATAAGTGTATTTTGTGTAAGCATTAAACTAACCTGGGGATGTGTAGGCTACAGATTCGTGTCCAAGAACGCTGGAGTACTTGAGCAGCTGGAGGCAATTATCTGCTCCATGTTCTGGGCCAAGGAAGTCCATGCAGCAGCAGCAGACATATGTGTCTACTGCGACTATGTGGACCCTGGGTGATCACACCCCAGGGTCCACATTTCCCACCGATCACCTCATGGCCTAGGGGCTTCTGAGCGAGCTCAAGAGGAGCAAGTGGCTCCTCTGCTCCCCTACCCGGATGTGCTGCAGAACGTAAAATCTACATTCTGTGGCACGTATGTACTTTTACATAACGTAGATTCTAAGTGGCACTTAAAAGTGTTAATATGTCAAACCTGTAAGGGAAAAGCATAAAAACTGTGTGTTGCTATCACGGACATTCCCTTTTGAATATTTAGATCTTTAGAACTGCATTTATCTGCATCTTAAGAAGGTGTCACTTTATTAGCTTTTTATAAAAATCCATGGCATTATTTATTACAGAAGCTGACACAGCCCAATTTAATTGGTTTGCTGCATCACATAAGTAATAATAGCTTTCATGTAACTGATGAGTTTTGGCATGCAGTACAGTACAAACAAAATGAATGTCATTATGAACAATTATGTATATGATTCCATAAAAAGGACAAACCTACCTCAAATATAAACAGAATGGCATCTAGTTCCTCTCTTTGAGATTTGTGACCTAAAGAAACGGAAGATATTTTAGTTATTATTGTGAATCTGTCTTTTTAAGCAAAACATATCTTTTTTTCTGTTGCTGTTTTAAAGCATGTGACATATTCTCCGCTGGCAGTAAAGTGGCCAAATCCAGTCATGCAGCCTGTCATTCGTTTTATTGGAAACTGTCAATGCTAGTAGCAGGCATATCTCAGCCTAAAAACATGTAGAGTTTTGCCCAAATTGCCCAAAATTAAGGGTGGAACCAAAGAAGTGAATTGAGGTCTGCCCATCATATAAGTAATAACATCCTAAATACTATGTTTTTTTTTATTTCCATAACTGTCTCAAGCAGAGTAAGTGTGATCAAAATACATGTCTGCAGCATTACATTCAACTGGATGCAAGTGGGATGAGTGAAAATAGGGAAGTCAAAATATTTTTAACCAAGCGATATGCATGCAGTTCACTTTTTCCCATTCCCCCAAACTAGGTTTTGGCTTTGGTTCGGTATTCAGCCAAATCTTTCACACAGGATTTGGCTGAATCCTAAAATAGTAGATTCAGTGCATCCCTAGTTATTACTAATGGTGGGTTCACCTTTACAGCTCAAACGTATGACACAGAGAATCATCTCATTCCATTTAAGCAAACACTGCTCACTTTCATCCTGATCCCAAAGGACAAGCAATTAGCTGCCAACATAACACACCGGACATGGCTACATTTAAAAGTGATCAAACACAGCTTTCTAAATTTCCTTCCTCAAAATACTGAGTTTTCTTCTTTGGCTGACATAAGTATTTAAATGTGAAAAGCCTCTGATACTTTAGGGATCTTTCTTGTGCTCACTAAGAGTAAATATATTTTTCTTCAACCACAGCAACCTGTAGGGGGACGGTTGCTTGCTCTTAGCACTTGAGCTAGCCATACACCCAATTTGGCCGTCTATATACTGGGCAAATCAACTATTTGGCCCACGGGCCAACAAACAAATCATAATGGGAGCCAAGCAAGACCCAATGGGAGAAAACAGCATGCGTGTGCCAGATGTGGTCCTTGTCTGACTAACCTCCCAAATGAAATGTAGCCAAGATATCAGTAAGGCAGGCTTTAAGGCCAGCTTAATGCAAGCGTTATTCACAAACAATAATTCACTGAAACACAGGGGCAAGTTAATCAATAATTAGAACACTTCAAACCCCCCCCCCCATGCTTGTCTGTAATTTTAGGGCACATACTAATATGGCCAACAACATTGTCTCGTTTTTAGTTGTAAGCAAGTAGGGAGAAAACATCTCAACCTCAAACCTTTGATACATCTGCCCATATGATCAGAGGCAACATTCATACATATGCCCTTTTCAAATCATTCATGTAGATCAAATCATGCTTACCTTTTTGTTTCAAAGATGTTTCAATCAGCACAAAATTTTCAAAGAAGACATAATATATATGGGAGTAGTTTTGTTCAAAAAACTGTTTGAGATCGATGGATTCTGCATTTTCTGCAAGAAAAATAAAACATGGTGTTTAGAGAAGTGGTTTACATTTGTTATAGGAATAAAAGGGATGAAGCTACACTGACTGGCCATGTACATAGGCAATGTACATTCCCTTGGAAACATACTTGCTTTAGACGAGGCAATTGCTTTAGTTCTAAAGTTCTTTTTATGATATTCTGCACCAGATGAAGCACTGCTTGTTTGTTTTACAAGAAAAGAAAACAAAAGGTGAGTACCCCATGTGGAAACGTCAGCACCGGTAACAAAGATGGTTATGAACGACTGAAAGCTTAGTAAAGATTTAGTTAGGTGCTACATTGCATGTCAGACCACTGAGAAACATACAATTACAATATTCTCTCTCTTTTTAGGACATATGCGGCTAAAGTACACAAGGATGCCTCAATCTGTTGTTAAAGGACATATGAAAAGTTTAAACATCTTCTCCCAACATTTTTGCAGCCTCTCTAAAGCCTAGAAAGATCTGCACAATTCTAATAGCTTTGGCCAAGTAACAGAATAAAGGTTAATATAAATATAAAACATAAAATGTGTAGGTAGAAAACATATAATTTACTTCTCTCATCTGATAGCAAAGGACAGCTAAAGATTTAAGCAACTGATACATTCCCTTCAGACAAGTTGGCAGCTTATCTGCCTGTGTAGAACCCTCTGGGTTCATGCTGTACTTGCCCAGAGAGCCTGCATATACAATTGTGTTGAGTCAATCTGATCATCTTGCCCGAGGGACAAACGCCTGGGTATGTATATCTAGGAAACATCACTAAACAAAGAGATATTTCAATGTATGGCCAGCTGAAAGCTTCCAGTGCCTGTTTGTGTGCCAAATGGTTCTGCCCTATTCTTTACTTACACCAATAATTATCATTTATACTACATACAGAATTCACATTCCTCTCCTTTCACACTTTCATTGTAATTTTAGGCTGGCTGACACCTGCAATTCTAAAAATTACGAGCTATAAAACATCACACTACACAGGTCATATTTCATATTTATTGCTACTATTCTTATTATCTATTATTTATATAGCAACTAGAACTTGTTTACGTAGTGCTGTATAGAGAGCATTCACCTTTCACTGCCTCAGTGAATCTTACAGTCTAAGGCCCCTACTACATTTACACATATTAGGATCAATTTCAGCACTATCAGTATGTTTTCCCTGTATTTGCTTGGGTTTCTACTGCATGACTTTGGCGAGAGTTCTGCCTATGGAATTTACAGTACAATGTGTCAGATTGCCACCCAATTAGTTGAAGCAGCAATAGTGAGGCCTTTCAGAATCAGCATTCCATGACTATATCGGCAAAGGGGGATACCAGGGCCCATTTCTGACGAGGCCACCAGGAAGGCAGACAGTGATGCAGTGAAAATCTAGGGTGCCAGGAAACCTGCTGCACTGTAGCGAGAAGGGCAAACTGTGGATCAGGTGCAAATATTGCACCAAGGCCCATAAGTCTCTAGTTACACCAGTGTCTATGAATAAACCACTGAACAATTACTGAGTAATAATAAAAATTGTTTATTATTTCTCAGTAATTATATATTCCTATAAGATACTATAAGATATAAGATACTGATAAGCAGAAGTTTGCCATCCATAACTTTTATAGCCATATTACTGCACTTCTTTTCTTGTCTTTCCCACAACTGCTTTGTAAAAGGAAGGAAATCTACAACAAAAATCTTTACCAGAAACCTCTAATTACATGTTTTCAGATTTTTTTCTTCTTCAAAATCATTAGTACAGTGTGTTGCATTTCATGAAAAGGATATAGCACCACATTTATGTAAACAATGACACTTCCGGAACAGTATAAAAGGTACAAAAGTTGTTGTGTTATACATTGCTATATAACTACAAAATGAGACTTGGATTTTCTCTTTGTTAACAAACAAATAAAAAAACAAACACAAAAAGTATTGAAGAAGTAATACCTATATTGGCTAACAATAAAAAAATACATTGCAAGCTTTCAGAGCACCAAGGCCCCTTCGTCAGGCAAAATACAAATGAAAGCTAGAACTGCACAGCATATATTCTGTTAGATCAGTGAAAGGTATTCATGGGCAATAAATTAGGAAGTTACAGATAGATAGAGATCAATTGTAGATATAATACAATGAATTAGGGTGGGTTGTAAATAGTCCAGGAGTCTGGATTCATTCAGGTCACATAGTGTGACATGAAACCTAAATTAAGGCCCTGTCTTAATGTGTTAAATAACTCCATACATTTGAATTCATAAATCTTCCTTTCCTGTTCAGTTTTAAAGTTCCCTTTTAGACATGCATGTCCTGAAGACTGGGATTTTGATGCAGCAGTGTTGCCCCACTGGTGTATCACATGATTTGGTGTTGATTTTACGTCTGTGACGGTTCATCCTTGTGCGCAATTTTTGTCCTGTTTCACCAATGTATATGCCTCCTGTAGAGCACCTAGTACATGTAATCATGTATACCTCATTGGATGAAGCACACTACTGGTAGTCCAGAATGGTGACTTTTTGTGTATTCTTCGCACACAATGTATTTGCAGGTTTCACATCTGTTGCTGTTGCAGGGAAATGTACCTGCTTTAGTTGTTTTAGGAAGATCACTTCTGACAATCATTTTCCTCAGATTAAGCGATTGTCTATAAGACAAGAGAGGTAGTTCCGGGAATATTTGTTTTAGTCAGGTATCTGTATGGAGCATGGGTTGCAGGTCTCTGGTTATTTATCTAATAAATGTTCAGTTGTGGGTTGTAGGTAACTACAATAGGTACCCTGTTGTTTTCTGTCTTTTCTTTGTAATCCAAGAGTGTGTCTCTGGGTATTTGAGTTGCTCTGTGGATTTGATCATCAATACCCTGCGGTTGGTATCCCTGATAAGGAATGGAGATGTTTATTTCTGTCATCAAGGTTTGAGCAAATCTGGTTGTATCTCAGAGCCTGGCTAAACACAATTGATTTTTTTATGTGATGAGGATGAAAACTGTCCCACATAAGATATGCAGGACGGTCTGTTCGTTTTTGGTATAGTAATGTTTGTATGGTTCCATTTTTGATGTAGGTGGTTGTATCCAAGAAGTTGATGTGTGAGTAAGAGTGGTTAAGGGTAAGGTTGATGGTGGGGTGGAATTGGTTAAATCTTTGGTGGAATGCTAATAGTTATTTTTCTGATGCCGTCCGATAAGTATGTCATCTATATACCGTAAATAGGTTAAGGGCCTGGTGTTGCAGGAAGCCAGGTAATTTTCCTCTAACTGAGGTGCTTTTCTGCTTCCCATAGCACTTCCCATCAGTTGGAGGTATATGGCATCCCCTAAAGAGAAGTAGTTGTGTGTCAGTATAAATCTGATCAGTTGTAGAGTTGGTACTGTGGGCATATGATTTATTTCTAGGAAGTGCTGGCAGGCTTCAACACCGTCTTCATGTGGGATGTTCGTATACAGAGACTCCACATCCATGGTAGCTAGGATGGTGCCCTCTGGAAGTGGACCTATATTGGCCAGTTTGTTTAAAAGGTCAGTGGTGTCTTGTATAAAGCTGGGTGTTTTTCTTACAATTGGCTTCAGGATGTTTTCTACCCAGACAGATATGCCCTCAGTTAATGTTCCAATACAAGAGATGATGGGTCGCCGTGGGTTTCCTTCCTTATGTATTTTGGGTAACATGTAAAAGGTACCAATTCTGGGGTTCACTGGTATCAAGTCCATTAAGTGTGTCTGCGGGGGGGAGAGACCACTGATAACTTGTTTTAATTCCTTTGTATATTTATGAGTTGGGTCCTCTTCCAGTCTTTTATAATATGTGGTGTTAGACAGTTGTCTATTGGCTTCTTTTATGTAATCTATGGTGTCCATTATTACCACAACACCCCCTTTATCAGCTGGTTTAATTATTAAGTCCTTGTTGGTTTTCAAAGTCCGTATAGCATTTTTCTCCTGGATACTGATATTGTAAATCAACTTTCTTTGTCTGGCCAGTATATTGGATGTAACCCTTTTTCTGAAACAATCAATGTATTGGTCCAGTTTCTGGTTTTGTCCTGGTTGTGGGGTCCAGTTGCTATTCTTTTTTGCTTTGTTTAAACGATTCTCTGTGTTATTCTCTGATGTTATGTTTGGTCTTCCATGGAAGAAATCTTTGAGACTTAATCTCCAAAAAAACTCCTCCATGTCGCTGCAGAGCTCTATTTTATCAAGGTTTTTTGTAGGGCAGAAAGTCAGTCCCTTTGAGAGTACTCTAAGTTCCACTGTACTCGGTTTATATTTGGAGAGGTTGATGACAGAGCAGTCAGTGTTGCACTTTGTACTTTGTTTCTTTGATTGATCGACCGTAAAGCCTGCCTGAAGTCTAAAGGTGGCCATACAGTGAGAGATCCGCTCATTTGGCGATGTCGACAAACGAGCGGATCTCTCCCCGATATGCCCACCTTGAGGTGGGCAATATCGGGCTGATCCGATCGTGGGCCCTAGGGCCCAACGATCGGATCCTAACGAATAGTAATGGGCGGTCGGAACGCGGTACCGCATCAACGAATAGATGCGGCTGTGATCCAACAGGATTTTTCGTCCCATCCGATCAAATGTATAGAATGAACTTTAAAACTGAACTGGAAAGGAAGATTTATGAATTCAAATGTATGGAGTTATTTAACACATTAAGACAGGGCCTTAATTTAGGGTCAGGTTTCATGTCATGTGACCTGACTGAATCCAGACTCCTGGACTATTTACAACCCACCCTAATTCATTGTATTATCTCTACATTTGATCTCTATCTATCTGTAACGTCCTAATTTATTGCCCATGAATACCTTTCACTGATCTAAGAGAATATATGCTGTGCCTTTCTAGCTTTCATTTGTATTTTGCCTGACGAAGGGGCCTTGATGCTCCGAAAGCTTGCAATGTATTTTTTTTATTGTTAGCCAATATAGGTATCACTTCTACAATACTTTTTTTTATTGTTTGTTTTTTTTTATATGTTATTTTTGCTACTGGCTAACACGGTACCACAGTTTTTGTTTTGTGCTCTTTCTTGAGGTAAGTGTATTAGAAAGCTAAAAACAAGAATTCTCTCAAGGCACAGAGCTAAAGGAGTAACAAATCACATTCAATGCTTACAAGCTTCAGACAAATGTATACACAGAATCAGGAATAAAATATTTGGAATATTTGTAACTCTGTGAAGCACTGTATGTGGGTAAGGCATTCATTTGGCAGGCCCCTAACTGCAGAGACAGTTCCATATAGAAGAAATTGCGAATTTGTAAAAGGAGCTGAAGAACTATAATAATAATTTACACATTTTATATAATTAAATTTGCATTATATTTAGGGTTCTGCCAAACCAACTTTGAACAACACAAATACAGACAAATATGAATCCCAAAAAAAGTGCTGACTTCAGCCATATCCTTAACGAGTAAAGACAAAAGACTTCCAAAAAACAGATATAGGGTTGTCCTATATAACTTTTGGGTTTGGCTTCCAAGCTAAATCTTTTACTCCTGGCCAGCATTAGTAGGCCCACCAAGAGTAAAGCCATTATAAAATACAGTCACATTGTAGCCCATAGCTTGGGGCCTGTTCTAGATTTGCAAAGTGAGAAGGAAAAGGTCCAGCATGATTTAGTCTTTGTGCTTAGGTGCTTAGTAGGCATTTCTTCTGCAACTATCTTGCTTTACACTTAATAAGCCATACTTAGTGGGGGGGGGGAGATGAGACAGGTTATACTTAAGACTTTTAGACATGATGCTCTTTAGTTTTCTCTTCAGTGCTAGTATTTTCAAGCATCAGTTGGGATACCTGACAATTGATTGAACTGCAGATTCACTTCACTATATGCTATGTTGTCCCTGTTTGGGTGTTACTACAACAAATAACAGCTATCCTCAAGTAGATTTAACATGATTGCTGAAATTGTTTGTGGTAGTCAATAGGCCCCAACAGTGACATGCTTTGCCTGCAGCTGTCCTCCACCCTGCAATAGGAATGCTGGTACGATAAATACAATTTGGTCTCACCTCGGGGAGTGACACAAAGTCTAATCAGTACAGGGACCACAGAGGAAGTGTGCATTTTCTGGTCTGTCACCCACAGTTCTGATGGACACAGTACAGTTTACAATAAATTTTCCTCTTTGTATCAGTAAATTTGGCATTGTGGAACTTTAAGTTACCTTTATTTCTTGTTTGGGGTACATAGTAACATAGTAAGTTAGGTTGAAAAAAGACACACGTCCATCAAGTTCAACCTTTTAACTTTTTTAAACCTGCCAAACGGCCAGTTGATTCAGAGGAAGGCAAAAAAAAAAAACCTCATCTGAAGCCTCTCCAATTTGCCTCAGAGGGGGAAAAAATCCTTCCTGACACCAAAATGGCAATCGGATTAGTCCCTGGATCAACTTGTTCTATGAGCTATCTTCCATAATCTGGTATTCGCTCACTTACTAAAAAGCTAATCTAATTTATCAGCCAGTACAACTGATTCAGGGAGAGAATTCCACATCTTCACAGCTCTCACTGTAACAAAACCCTTTCCGAACCGGCGGAACCTCCTTTCTTCTAATCGGAATGGGTGACGTTGTGTCAGCTGGATAGACCTACTGGTAAATAAAGCATTAGAGAGATTATAAAGATCCCCTTATATATTTATACATAGTTATTATATCACCCTTTAAGCACCTCTTCTCCAGTGTGAACATCCCCAATTTGGCCAGTCTTTCCTCATAGCTAAGATTTCCCATACCTTTTACCAGCTTAGTTGCCCTTCTCTGTACCCTCTCTAATACAATAATGTCCTGTTTGAGTGATGGAGACAAAAACTGTACGGTGTATTCTAGATGGGGCCTTACCAATGCTCTTTAAAGTGGAAGAATGACAGCTTCATGCCGTCAATCAATGCCCTTTTTAAAATTTAATTCCTGTCTCTGGCATTTAGAGTTGAGGCCTAGAGGTACCCTCTTAAGGGGGCAGACATGTACCTATTCTACACTGAAAAGAGTTGAGAGGACCTTCCAGTTAAATGCAGCAATTCAGCACTTTTCACCAAGTTGAGGTGAATTCTACTCTTTTTGTATGCTTGTATCGTCAGTGTCACCACTGGGCTGCTTTTCTTAGTTTCACTTTTGCAGGCAAGGGTAGTAAGATAGATAGTAACAAAAAATCTTCTACCTCCCCTATCTTTGTGGTTGCTCACATGTGTTAGTGTTTTCTGTTTTTAAAACAGAAGTCCAGAAATAGAACTGGCAAGAACCTGCAATCCAGAGGAGGGGGCAAAAAGACCAAGCAGATCAACACAAAGAATAAACATTCTCTGCTGCCTCTAAATGACTGAAGGTCAAGCCTTCCTTGCTGCTGAAATTATTCAAATTCTTTGGCGCAACGGCTATCTACAGAAGATTTCTTCCAACAGGTCCAGTATTATGTGAATAACACACCTTGTCTATTACCCATAACATAGTAGGTTGTTCACAAGCACACCCGGGCCTCTAGGGTAGTTCTAACTAGTGCAAGGGCCCTAAGGGAGATGCCACTCAGTGGAAGATTGAAATTGCCTTTTGAGTGCCGGTAACAGCTTTTTTTTTTTTTTTTTTTTCAAACCCACTATTCGAATGTAAATTCGAGATTTATCACATCTCGACCATGGAAGCAGTCCTAAATCAAATATTCTCCACCTTAAACCTGCAGAGTTCATGTACAAAGCAATGGCAGAGGTATGCTGTTAATAGCCTTCCTGACATTCGAGGTATTTTTTCATGGAAAAACTCGATTCATACGAATCGAATCCGAAAAGTAATCGAATACACATCGAATTTTATGGGTCCAAAACCTTTGATCGAATATAAGACAGTCAATTTTTTTCTTAAATAACCTCTCAGTCGAATTGTGACTATATTTAAATTACAAAAAATTCACATGAATTCGAAATTCGACCTTTGATAAATGGGCCTCTAAATGTGTGTTGCAATTTGCATTTAGGCTTTACTGTATTTGTGATTTTTCCATATTTATAAAAAAGTGAATGCACAAAGACAAAAACTTTAAATAACACCACTCAGAGCTACCGAGATGCCGTCGGAGCATCAATGGCAGGTGGATAATCAAAAATCACACTACTTGAGCTTTATTTTTGAAAATGACAGCAGTTATTTCTTAAGATCCTGAGGAACCCATCTGTGATTTTTCTTAAATTGAGAGCAGTACAATGGAGCTTAGACACAATTAGGCTTTTTTCCAACCATAACTGCAAAGTTTTTAAGAAATGTGCCACCTCATCCAGTCAATGACTTACAAAAACATGATGCTATATCCAAAAAATTTAAACTGGATTCAATAGCTTAAAAACCCTTTTACCATTCTGTTCTTGTGTTTCTTTGACAAGCAGGCCTCATAACCCTGTTTAGTTCATAGGTTTTACATGACCCTTCAGCCCTGCTTCCTGAAGTCTTCTCTGCCCTGATGAAGTGGACACTTTGTTCGCCTTATCGGGGACAGTAAAGGTCCCCATAGACGCAAAGATTTTTCTTTGATGAAAGACCAATTTTAATGCAATCCAACCAATCCATCAAATTATCGTGAGGTTAGTGGGAATTGAACGATCGTGCATCTAAAGATCTTATGTCCGACATTACTCAGAAAATAGATCGGCCAGGTTAGAAAATTTAGTTCATGGGAGTTTATGGGAGTTTTTTTTAAAACTCCCATAAACTCCATGAACTAAATTCGACCAATCTAAATTTATTTTAAAAAAATCAAATTTTCCAAACTCGGGTGAATAGGATCGACCAGAAACTTTATTTGAGTTTTTTCTATGAAAAATTTTCTCAGAAAAAAACTCGAATGTCAGGAAGGCACCAAACAACTCCAAATTGAGCCCAGGATGTCTCCCATTGACTAAAACAGCAATTCGGCAGGTTTTAGGTGGCGAATAGTCTAATTTGACAGTTTTGGGCATAAAAACTCTAAAATTCTAATTTTCACTTCAACCCTTGATAAATCTGCCCATAAATGTCTGTACAGTCAGTTTGCTAGGCTTGCTGAATCTTGTTTTTGATATAAGGGGATAATATAGACGGCAGCACTAAAGTTATCTGCTTTTAAAGAAGTCAGAAGCCGAAAACGATTCTATTAACTTAATTGAATACATGGGCCTGCAATGTTTATATGAATATTTCTTTCCCAGAAATCCTCAGATTTGCATGCTTAACCAAAATTGTGTGCCGGTTAATCATTGCTGTTTGAATGCTGCTAAATGGAGTATCCTATGTGCTTGAATGGAGCTGTGGAATGTTAAAACACTAGGTTGCAGCCTAGAGGAACAGATCTGGGAATTGTTGACCTATTAATCATCAACTTTAAAAAGAATGAGCTGAAACAAAAACATACATTTAGGCTGAGGGAACACAGGGTGTCAGGTACACTTCTCTCCACATGCATTTGAATGTGCTTCTGTGTGTAGCTCCACTGACAGGCACTGTGTCGGCCTGAGTGCTGCAACACAGAGCTACACACTGAAACCCCCCTTCCCCCAAAAATCTCCGCTCTGTGTATCTACACTCAGCCCGAAACGCTGCCTGTCAGTGGGGTTACACACAGAAGTGCATAAAAAGCAGATGAGTGGATCAGAGTAAATCCAACTTGTCTTAAAATTGCTTTGCGCGTCACACACTTGAACAAACTTTTTGAAAGAACAGTCTGATCACAACTGTTCTGACCGAATGCCCCATTGATCCATGATCCATACAGGAACAAAGTGAAGATAATTGACATCACGAATGCACCACCATTGTGTGACCCTTGCAGTCTAATTATATGACATGACATAATCCCCACAAGGTTCTTTAAAAATGGTCTCCAGTCTCTTTTTCTCTATTGTGGGGGTAAGCATTGTCCCCTGGATGCTTGGCAAGCCATCATTCATTTGTGTAAGCCAAACTAGCAGTGACCAGTAGATCAAACTTTTTTTTTGGGGGGGGGGTTAACCTTTATGAAGGGGTCATCTATTTTAGGACCAATGTATGTGCAATAATGTCTTGCATATAAATATTTCTGCTTGAAGTCTGCCCAGTGCACTTTACAAACTCAGTAGAGGGATGTACATAATAGCCTTAATGGCGATACTTTTTTTTGCATGCATCAATCTAATCACCAGGCAAGGCAAATGTTATGTCTAACGTCATTCACAGTGTGCCAAAATGGAATGTCTCTTTAACACCTCAATTTGATAACCAAGACTAGGTAATAGACAGTTGCTATTATGATTAAGATTGTAGTCATGGCATTTGCTCCAAAAGGAATCACGGCCCTTCCTTGTTTGCCCAGGAACAGTGACACCTACAGTATATCTCATCCTGAGCAATGTGTTCTAGTGAGGCCGCGAACATTGTGTTATTTGCCTCCATCCTGTCAGTGGGAAGACCATTCCATTGTTAGTTATAAATATTTACCTCCGTTTATTGCAAAGTGAGGATGTAGAGCATTGCAGCAGCAAACATTAGGTTCAGTTTTCCATTGTGTGCTAATTGTTTTTGAAAGAGAACTGGGATTGTAGCCAAATTAGCAGAACAGAACAAATGCCAATGGAAATGGGGAAAAAGCAAACATGACGCCTTACAGGTCTGCATAAAAACTTCCTGCACAGCACAAACTTATAGCATTATCCCTGACTAGTGATATGCAGAATTCATTTTCAAGACAATTTGAAGCCAGACTTTACACTAACACATTATGTAGTGTTTATACATTAAGGGGTAGATTTATTAAAGTTTGAGTTGTGTTTTCCACAAAAAAAATCAGAATTTTCAAGATTAAATTAGAGTAAAAAAAAATAGATATTTCGGGTTTAAAAAAAAAAAAAACTTTAAAAAAACTAAAGTTTTTCAAGATTTATAATACCCCAACCCTGAAAACAGTTTGAATCTGAAAATACACCATCTAAAACCTGTCGAGTATGTCATGTAGAAGTCAATGGCAGAGGTCCCTTGAACCATTTGAATTTGTTAATAGCCTCCATGATGTTCGAGTTTTTTTCTGAGCTTTTCGCCCGATCAATTCGAGTGATTCAAGGTTTTTTTCATTGTTAACCCTGAACTTGCTGATTCAAGTTTTTCCCATTAGAGTTTTTTCTTAAATTAGAAACTATTCAAGTTGTGAGATCCTTCGAGGTCTAAAAAAACTCAACCTTGGATAAATAACCCCCTAAATATAAAAGTAGAAAAACAAGCCTGAATATTGTATTTAGCTTTACATATATGATCTGCATCTAATACTTAGCAAATTTACAATGCAGCCCTGCATACAAAACATATTTTGAATCATGTGTAAAAGTAAAAGGTAGGAATTCCTTTAAGGAAAATCGGTCTCTGCTAATCATGAAGGTTGGTTGAGTCCACTGCAAATATTTTATAATACTTAGCTTGTTTCCACTGTAAATTTTTATCCAGCAGTCTATTATATAGGGATAAGCTATACCTGAGTAACAGATAATTCAAACTGTATGATATGTTCCTTCCAGATTAAATGAGTTACTGTTTCTTTAAACTGCAAGGGTATATAACTAAAAGATATTATTTATAGCCCGGACATCTCTCCTATTTATACTGGATAAGTAACAAAGGGTATGATAAAATTGCAAAATATATAATTTAGCATGAAGAACACGGAGCACTCATGGGACATTAAGACCTTTGTCAAGACATCTGTGTAGGACCGAAATGTTGTTGTCAGTAGAGTGAGCGCACTCTTTCTGGATTTAGAGTATAGATGGTGGTGCGTCGGTCAAGACTTCATAATACATTTCAGTAAATGGACTCCTTCATTTTGGTGAAATAAATCAATGTGCTTTATTCACAAATTCAGATGAATCTGTGAATAAAGCACATTAATTTATTTCACCAAAATGAAATATATATATATATATATATATATATATATATATATATATATATATATATATATATATATATATATATATATATATATATATATATATATATATATATATACATACACACACACACACATTTTTTTCTCTCTAACAAAAAGCAATATATTGTACTTGATCCTAACTAAGATATAATTAATCCTTGTTGGAAGCATAACCAGTCTATTGGGTTTATTTAAAGTTTACAAGATTTTCTAGTAGACGCAAGGTATGAAGATCTCAATTACGGAAAGATCCCTTATCTGGAAAACACAGGGTCCCAAGCATTCTGGATAACAGGTCCAATACCTGTAGTGCAATAAAGGGAAACGCTGAGCCATCCTGGCTCTTGCGTTTTATATGAACAGAAGTGTCTGTTTCTTGACTCCTCCATTCATATGGGGGCCCCATACTAGATAGCTAGCCCCAAGCCTCATCACCCTGTTAGGACTATCCTGGGGAAAAGGGTGTGCATACACATAGATCTCATAAACCATTACATAAAAAAAATTATGCCATTGATTATTCACAGACCCATATTCCATTTTTACAGGCAGAAAAGCACCTCCCAGTGCTCTGCTATGTAATCTAATAATGTCTTCCTTAGCAGTTTCTATTAACAATACATACCAACAACTCAACAATATTGTTACCATATTCTATCTACTTTCTGTTATGTGTTGCTTAAACTGCAACAATGTTTTAGCCTGTCTCAGGTAAGTTTTAGTAAATATTAAGTCTTCTCTGTGTTCAAAATGTAATCAACGGAACATGTGGGAGCAAAGCCATATTACATGCACATTCGCAAGGACAATTTGAAATATTGTTGCATGTTTAGGCATTGTTTATATTTCCACAAAGACGACCCTCAAGTTAAGTGCTCTGGCAATGACTCAGTTAAGCAAAAGCAGCAAAGAATAGAGACCCCATGAGGAATTCTCTTAGAGCAAAGTTCCCATGACGTAGATTTTTTTTCCACGAGAAAAGGGTAAAAATAAACTCAGTGCCGAGTCGGATCTTCGTTTCTGAGTCTAAAATATGCCCCTTTCAATTGACAACTGAAAAGATAATTGTTTTGCAGATTAGTAATAGGGCATCGTCTAAGATGCTGGTATATAATTATTTACTGGTTAAGGGCAGAGACACACACACTTAGATTTGGGGAGATTAGTAGCCCAGCGACAAATCTCCACTTCTTCGGGGTGACTAATATCCCCAAACTGCCTCCCGCCGGCTAGAATTAAAATCGTCGGCGGGATGGCAATCAGTGTGCTTCGTTTTCCGAAGTTGCTCAAAGTTGCTTCAGAAAATGAAGCGATCAGAGCGCCAACCCAGCCGTAGGTTTAGATAATAGCCGGCATGAGGCAGTTCAGGAAGAAGAAGAGGCGATTTAGCGCCGGGTGACTAAATCTCCTTGAATCTGAGCGTGAGTCTCTGCCCTAAAAGAATTTAAATAAACAAGAGAATGTTTCTTTCCTTAATGCCGATGACAGCATTCATATGGAAAAAAACAGATCCAGATAGCAAAGATACAAGAAGAACACATTGAACCTCATTTTCTGCAGGATATTTTGCGACGACCCCTAAGCTTAGCTTCTCAACAGCTGCTCAAAGCCCACTGAGCATGCGAGTGTCACAGACACTTTCCAAGATGGTGATCCCAATGTGGCATTTTTAGCCATATTCATGTTAAGGGTTTAGTTCTCCTTTAAATTGATAGAACCAGTGCAGTATAACCATTTTAAACTTTTAAATTCTTCAAAGATAGTAGCACAGGTCTAACAGCTTGGGGCCAAAGCAGAGATCTCAGGGAGGGGAGCTGGTGCTCACTACAATAGCACCCTGCATGTTTTAAAGCAAAGACAAACACTGGCCCAGCATCTGAGGAAATTGATTATATATACTATATACTAGGGCAGTGATCCCCAACCAGTAGCTCGCGAGCAACATGTTGCTCTCCAACCGCTTGGATGTTGCTCCCAGTGGCCTCAAATCAGGTGATTATTTTTGAATTCCAGGCTTGGAGGCAAGTTTTGGTTGCATAAAAACCAGATGTACAGCCAAACAGAGCCTTAACGTAGGTTGACATTCCACATAGGGGCTACTAAATGGCCAATAACAGAACTTATTTGGCACCCAGGAATATTGTTCAAGCTAGTGTTGCTCCCCAACTCCTTTTACTTCTGAATGTTGCTCACGGGTTGTAAAGGTTGGGGATCCCTGTACTAGGGAATGCCAGATTGGCACCCCCATCCAGTGACTAAACATCACTTTCTCCTTTAAGTTCACAAGTGAAACTGCAATGAAGATAAGGAAAGAGGAAAGCAATTAACTCACATGCAAACACTAAAGAGTAGATTTCTCCTTAGCCTGACCTCAACAACTATAAAAAACTCAAATAGGCTCTAGTTTATACATTTATGCCAAGAACATGAGCCACAAGCATTCTTGTGCCTGTAGGTTGCATATTAATTGCACACAGAATGCAATAAAAAAAATTGGACAAGATGCAATTATTTAGATAGCTGTGTATCCCACAGATTATAAGAACTCTAAAAGTCCCCATACACGGGCATATATAAGATGCCAACAGGCTAATTCAGCAGCGTATTGACTGGCAATGCTTAGCTTTGACTGCAACAATGTCCACAGGTGGAACATGAGAGCTAAGAGTAGTTATATAGCGTGAAGTGGATAAATAAAATTTAGTCAGCGGTTCTGGAGAGGTGGTAGAAACCAAACACTCCAAAAGGGATGCAACTCACTACCAGTCCTCTAGAAAAGAAAGAAGATACTTCTCCAATGTTCTGATTTATTCAATCAACTCATTGTTTCCTTCAGTGCAACGTAGAGCCATACATAATGTGCAACTTGCAGAGACAAGTATTTGTTGACACTTGTACATTCCACAACTTGGACAAAATTTTTTGGTAGATTTGATGGCATCCTCAGATAAAAAAGTAAACGCACTAGAAATATCCTGCTTTTATGGAACAAATTAGACAATAACGAAAGCAAAATACAACTTAGGGCATAAAGAAAACTATAAATATAAAGGGTCAAATGTGAGCACCTGGACACATTGCTACCATATAAAGAGCACAACATAGCAAAGGTTATATTCCGCTGTCAATAAAAAAGGCCATCTGGTAAATAATCTTTTGCACAGATAACTGAATTGAAATCAGTCTGACAAATGTCCTTGTGGAGGTTGCTGAGCTGCTTGGACATGTTTGGGAAACATTCTCCTAACACACCAATCATATTACAGGTTATATTAAAGGGGTGATTCACCTTTAAGTTAACTCTTATTATGTAACAGACTGGCTAATTCTAATCAACTTTACAATAGGCCTTCATGTTTTGCTTTTTATAGTTTTTTAAATATTTGTCTTCTTCTGACTCTGTCCAGCAGTCATATGGGGGTCACTGACCTCATTGAAAACAAATGTTCTGTAAAGCTACAAATGTATTGCTATTGTTACTTTTTATTACTCATCTTTCTACTCAAGTACTCCACTATTAATATCCCAGTCTCTTAGCCAAATGAATGCATGGTTGCTAAGGTAGTGGGCCCTAGCTACCAGATTGCTAAAGCAGCAAACTGGAGAGCTGCAGAATAAAAAGCTAAATAACTTAAACCCCCCATCCAAAGGTATGCCTGCTAGGCCTGGTGAATGACATACTGCCTCTAAAGAAAACCAGATCACTAATCCGAATACTGCTATTCTACGCAAAGAAGCTTCTGATGTTCAAATGGATGGCACCCCATCCCCCCCCGCAGTGCCTGACTGGATAGTACTAATTAACAAAACTCTTCCACTGATTTAACTCACTTATGAGGGTCCAGGCTGCCCAAAGAAATTCAAAAGGGTCTGGACTCCTTGGTTGGAAGCAAACCCAGAAGCACAAATTGATTAGTTAACCATGAGTATGATAATTCTCTGACTAGTGACATAAGCAGGACCCTAACTCAACTAGCCCCAATAATCACACCCACTGAGCTAAGCCCGATAGATGTTAATATATAATGCTACATGTGAATATTTCTGGCTAAACTGACTATTGTAAAATGTGGTGGTTCATACTTGTTGTTTTCTATCAACTCTTGTTTTGTTAAAAGCACAAATAAAGCCTTTAAAAAAAATAACCTAAAAACCACCAATGATAGACATGAAAACCAATTGCAAATTATCTCAGAATACACTCTCTACATAATACTAAAAGTTAATTTAAAGTGTACAACCCATTTAACACTGTCACAGTTAAAGTATAATGCAAAATACAAAATATTGGGGTATACTAAGCCACACAAAGTACAGTGCTATATATCACTGGCCATAAGTTGTGACTGTTTGCAGTGCTGTGTAGGCGTATGCATTCCACTGCACTGTAGGTCTGCACTCAAAAAAAAACAGACACCACCGATGAAAGACAGAAAAAATAGATCAAGACTTGTTTTTTCTGCATTCGTTGTTTTTGTTCATGGGAGGAGGATTATGAAGGCTTAGCCTCTTCAAAAAGTGACCAACTGCTACACATTCATAAACAATTGTAAGTTCTTCAGTTGCAAGACTTCTATGGGTAGGTGCCTAAACACAGATAGCGCCCTGCTCCTCTGATTTATTAATGCTCCGGTGGCACAGACATGCAGTGCAAAAGAGGATTAAGCCACATACATTGTAGTGGAGCACACAAAGCTGTAATGGCAAGCACTGCTGTAAAGAGTGTGAAGTTACAAAAGGCTGAAACTCTTATCTAGGCCAAAAGGTCAGGAACACAATCACATCACCATTCAGCACTCGGGATTCCATACAAAAAGTACTGTGCAATGGGGTATTAACATTATAATTTAGCATTTTAGATTCATATGTTACCATACAGATAACCATTATTTTTATTACAAAATTCATGATGCAAAAAAGAGGGGGGGGGCTGAACTTCCAAACGCAGACCAGTTTCACCAACCCCATTATATTTGATCAGTCTAGTGCTGATTAATGAAGGCAAATGTCTAAATGAAACTGGCTGATCTCTGCCCCAGAGAAAATGAGATCCGTAGTCCCTGATCCAGCCTTCCAGGTGTTGTTGAACTGCAAGGTCCCAGGTAATTAGTGGAAGCTAAAGCACGGCAGGATCTGGAGGACCACAAGCTCACATCACTTGCAAGGGCTCCCACAGAATCCATCTGGGGGAGTTATATAATTTGAACTCTTGGACCCTGTGTCCCTTATTTAACAGTTAACATAGCCTTAGGCTAAGGCCACACTAGGCGATAGAGCCGCGATTTGACTCGCGGCGACTTTTCGCCGCGACTTTTAAGCCGCAATCGCTGGGGAAACTTTTGCGCTGGCGTCTATGGGGAATCGCGAAAAATCGCCAGCGTAAAAACACACGTGGCGATCTTTTCTCTACTGTCGCTCGAAATTGCCTCGCTAGGCGATTTCGAGCGACAATAGAAAAAAGATCGCCGCGTGTGTTTTTACGCTGGCGATTTTTCACGATTCCCCATAGACGCCAGCGCAAAAGTTTGCCCAGCGATTGCGGCTTTAAAGTCGCGGCGAAAAGTCGCCGCGAGTCAAATCGCGGCGCTATCGCCTAGTGTGGCCTTAGCCTTAAGGGTAGAACACAGAGCAATGCCCTTAAATGGTTTGAAATGTTAAAACGAAGTAAGCTTTATCAGAAAGGCTGATATAAATACACCAGTAAACCCTCAATCCTCTGTTAAAAGATACACCACATTTCTTTCCTTCTATTGTGTACACATGGGCTTCTGTATCAGACTTCCTGTTTTCAGCTTAAACCTCCAGGGCTTGGGCTTGAGCATGTTCAGTTTGCTCCTCTCTCCCTGCTGAGCTCAGAGCTATGAGTGAGCAGGAGAGACTCAAGCAGGAAGTGATGTCACAGCAAGCTAATATGGCAGCTGCTGTTTTCTCAAGTATGGTAAAGCACTCTGAAGAATTACAATGGCATTCTATTTTACACTGGTGTGGCTAATCTATTGGCAATAAACTGCATTGGTAGCTTTCTTTCTCCTTTAAATCCCTATTTCTGTGCCTCCTCCCAACATTCATGTTTATCTTCTCCCTCCTCCCCCCATTCCCGAGTAAGTGGATCATAACAAACCCCAAAAAGACCCGGTAATAGAAATAGAATGTGCCACAAGTACAGCCCTGGTCACAGCATATCTTTAATAGCTTCCTGCAATTAGCACAGGATGATCTGGCATCCCTATCCCATTCCCCTGGCTTTGCCTACTCACCAATGACGATCCGCAAGTGTTTCAGGCGGGTCAGAACGTCCTTTTTAGGGTCCAGTACTTTCTGGGTGGATTTCTTTACATCCCCGTGAGTTTTTTTAGAAAACATCCCGGAGCAGAGGAGTGGGAGGGAAGGAGGACGTACTCCCGGCTCATGCACCGGGAAGGAGAGACGGGAACTCCCCCACTAGGCAATGAAAACCCCACGGCTCATAAGAAGGGGCACAGGATATAACGGGATGGGGTGCGGGTCTCCCCCGCTCTGACAGCAGCAGGTTACGCCGACACACTCAACATGGCCGCCCCTTCTAGCTCCAGGCTTAAGCAATCGAACGCCGAGCTATTCACCGCTCTCTTCATCCAGTATCCATTATTAGGCTGTAATCCCATATGTGACCCCTAGTAAAATCAGGTAGAGCCCTTGGGGGATATACCACCTGCAGTCTGCGAGGGGAATATGTGACTCATCAATGAAATCGTACATGTAAATACATGTTTGCATTATATTTATTTAAAAAGTATTTATGCTATGCAATTACTGGGGGGCTGTGTGTGAAACTATGTGTAAAGTTTAGTTGATTAGGGTACCATTAAAAACATCTACTTTTATATCCTGTATCCTATGTATTTTAAATATGCAAAACACTCTAGTTTCATAAGGGAATATTTTTCCATTCTGCTTTTTCCCAATTGTAGGATTTGCCTGAATTTGCAGAGAATTGGGTCAGGACTCCACAGACGATTCCGCCACGATCTGACTCGCTGCGCAGTTGTCACGTCGGATTAGACGGAAATAAGGTAAGTAATTCTATTGTCGGATCGTGCCGCATTGTTGATGCCACACGTTCCGACAATAGAATTACTTACGTTATTTCCGTCGCATCTGACGTGACGCCTGCGCTGATCAGCTAAAGGCATGATCAGCTAAATTATTAATTATTGCCCCCTCCTGGTGCGAGTATCCTAGGGCTGGTGGGGGGAGGGGCATTTAAAAAAAAAAAAAAACCTACCCACAACCGGAGTGCAACTCTATTAGCCTACACCTTTGGTTGGAGAAGCTATTTTTAGCCCAACAGGTGCCCTTTAATGAAGGCACATATTGGGCAGTGTTTTCTTCTTCTAGGAGTATTAAGTATCTATTTGCATTTGTTTTAATGAGAAAACCTGGGTCTTTTCCAGTCCAATAACATAATCTGTGACAGAGAATCAAAAAAATTAGTCTGTCCTTGGGCAACTATGTGTAAACCGAATCAAAGTCCTCATGTTGTTTCATCAGATTAGTCAATGATGTAGAAAATAAATAGATACATTTCAAAATAACACTTGGTCCCTTATACATTTCAGAAAGGGCTTAAATGTGTGTAAATGGTTGTTTGGAGTAAATTCATACCTGAGATTATTTGTCACCTGTTTTTGTCAGTCCTGGCCAGGGCCGCCATCAGAAATTGCAGGGCCCCTTACGAAAAAATTTCCTGGGCCCCCTGGGCTGCGCCCACCACAAGCCCCACCTACAGGTCCGCCCTCCCAACCCCACAGGTCCACCACACACTTAAAAAAAAAAAACATTGGTGGCTATGGTTCCCACATGTTAATAAAAAAATATTGGTGGTCAGGGGCCCCCCATTGAAAAAAACATTTGTGGTTAGGGCCCCCCCATTAAAAAATATTGGCGGCTAGGACCCCACATGTGGAAAAAAATTGGTGGCCAGGGCCCCCCCCACGTTATAAGAAAATTGGTGGCTAGGGCCCCCCTTAAACGTCCATGTAAAAAAACTTGCCCCCCTCAGAAGTTTAAAAAAAATTACAGAAGGGAGGAGGGAAGCACAGGTGGCTGCATCTTCTTCCAGTGACAGCATTTTCTTCCCTTATTGGTCGCAGAATTTTAAGTCCTGGTAAAGCTGCATGGTGATTGGATGAGCTGGAGGAGAAGTTCAAACCTCAGCTATCCAATCCCTGAGCAGCTCAACCGGGACTTAAACTCAGTGACTAATAAGGGGAAGTAATGGACAGAAGATACCTCCCCTTGTGCTCCCGCCTTCCCAAAGTCAGCAGCTCTCAGAAAGCAGGGGACCCGGCTAATCAAGAAAGTGTGGCGTGGCCGGCCCCCCCTTACCCTCGGGCCCCCTACAACTCTCCCCCCTGTCCCCCCCTGATGGCTGCCCTGGTCCTGGCGCCTGGTTTTGTACAGTATTTTTATTCTTAACTTGATTAAAGGGATACTGTCATCAAAAATGTTAAAATATTTGTTTGTAACAGAAAACAATGCAGAAATTGGGCCACATGCACCCAGTTTACACCAATGCCTGCCACCTAGGTCCAGACTGGCAATCTGTGAGTTCTGGGAAATGCCAGAGAGGCTGCTGTAAGATGGAATCCCAGAGCCTATTTTGACTAACAGTCCAGGATTGCAGCCATCCTGCTACCCCAGTCGCTTGCAAAGCCCTACCCCATTGGCACAGCCAATTGCTGCAACCCCGCACCAAGCAGGCATACCTATTCCCTGCTGGTAACTTAACTCACCACCTCCTTCCACTTTGTGCCCCCACCCTGTTGCCCTCTAGGCAGCTGTCTACTGTCTATCCCTAGTTCTAGCCCTTTGTTTTTACTTTGATTTTTACTTTTTGTAGGCACATTTCTGCTTGCAATGATACGTATAAGTCTTGCTATTATTTTCTAGTCATGTAATTCTAGCCTCAACAGAAAAAATAGAATGTATTCTCCTGTATCACACTACAGCAGCCTTGTGATGATTCGTTTATACAAAGAAAGTGGAGGAAATCAGAAAACCATATGAGTCAGCTGTTGGCACATGGGGCATTTTGTCTGCTGCTGTCTAGTGGAAAACAGTTGCAGTCAAGATGTCATTGTCCCCTGCTTTCTATCCAGTACTGCTAGTAGTGGTGACAGATGGACATGTCCAGACTAAAGGCCCCTATACCGACCGAGTCGGCAGCTTATTGGCCCGTGTGTGGGGCTATCCCACGGGCGTCCCTGATCGATATCTGGCCAAAAGTCGGCCAGAAGTTGATTGGGCAGGGTAAAAAATCCTGTCGGATCGCATCTACATCTGTTCATTGCTGCAGTCCCATGATCTGTCCACCGTATTGTCTCCATTCTGATCAAAGGGCCCAATGATCGGATCAGCCCGATATCGCCCACCTCAATGTGTGGTGTATGCGGAGTGGATCCTCTGTGTATGGCCACCTTAAAATAGGTCCTAGCATATAAAGTACACAGAGACCCAAACAGCCCCCACAGGCACAGGCAATTGCCTATGGCATCTTACCGAAGCCCCTCTGGCCAGTGGCGTAACTACCGGGGGAGCGATTGGGCCAGGGCCCCCCCTGGCATCTCGCGCCACTGTTCTGATGCGGCCGTTTCTGGCCGTACGGAGGGGGGCAGGGACCGGCTGCACGTCCCGTGCCAGGGCCCACCCCCCTCTAGTTACGGCTCTGCCTCTGGCATTTACCAGAATCTACCAGAATCAGTCTGCGCTCGACTGACAATGTTTTCCAACAGAAACAGCAAAATGTGCCATGTCCATAGGTCTGTTGTCCCAACCTGGCTGCTCGAACCAGGAGCTCAATAGGAAAGTATCCACTTGAATGCAAATAGCTGGCACTGTGGTTATGTTTTCTTTCAGTGCTTAGGTCTTGAGTTTTGTATGCTCTCTTGGTATGAGTTTACTCCATCTAAATGGAAAAAAGGAATTACCCTCGCACACCCTGGCTGTCCAATCAATCCGAATCCCCTGTGCACGATGAAAGAGGAATTGGCAACCTCAAATTCAGTGAAGAAGAAAACGAAATCACCGGCACAACATGGGTAATGCTAGCAGGGAGGACCCCTTGCTCGTTTATTGCGGATGCAATGTTTTGGGGCGTAACCCCTTTGTCAAGCATATGCTTCTGTCCGGATGATTCTGTCAATGGTGGTTTGAACCATATAAGATGTTTTATTTTGTTTTTAATAAAATTCCATCATGTAGTTGCTTGTTATAAAATATTCTAATCTTTGGTGGGTCACATCCATTGTAATTAAAAAAACATATTACACACAGTTTAGGTATTAACCAACATGGTTTTTTAGATTTCCAGTTTGTGGCAATGAAATATCTGGTTGCAATCAAGATATGGGTGGCTGTACCTTGAAAATTATAGAGGTCTCCTCCATATTCAAGTTCAAATAAGCCAGTGCTGGAGATGGAGAGGTGTTATCTTGGACAAATGACTTTTTCCTTGTAGAATTCTAATACCCAAATGGACTCCCAAATGGAGGCACATTTATCAAGGATCGAATTGCGAATTCATGTTTTTTTAAAACTTCGATAAACTCCCATAAACTCGAAATTCGACCAATTGCAAATTATTATAAAAAATTAAATTTTTTAAACTCGAGTGACTAGGATGGCCCTGAAAACTCAAATTCGATTTGAATTTTAAAAACTCAATTCCAGTCTTTTTTCTCAGAAAAAAACTTCAATGTCAGCAAGACTGCAAACAACTCCAAATTGATACCTGGACATCTCCCAGTTGACTTAAACAGCAATTTGGGAGGTTTTAGGTGGCAAATAGTTGAATTCGAGTTCTTAAAGGGACCAGAGTAGGATAAATCTCGAAAATCGAATTAGAATTTTTTGAGAAAATCGATTCGAATTTGAATAACTCCCTAGCTGAATTTGACAGTTTTAACCATATAAAAACCTCGAAAATTCTAATTGAAAATTCTCAATTCGACCCTTGATAAATCTGCCCTGTAGTATAGGACTGCTGTTAGTGTAGGTTAACAATTATAATCACTGGGGGTGCCTAATAAACTGGAACCCCCCCCCCCCGTAATTTTACTTTTACTTCTGCTTTAAAGGTGTTGTTAACCTTCCAAACACTTTTTTCAGTTCAATTGTTTACAAATTTTTCACCAGAAATAAAGACTTTTTCAGTTGCTTTCCATTTTCTGTTTTATACTATTTTTCCAAAATTAAAATGTAATGTTCCTGCCTCTGCTGTTTCAGTCTGGCAGATCAGTAATTCAGGTGCAGATCTGAACTGTTACAATTTACTACATTATTTGCTACATTTCCTAGCAGCATCTTTGAGATATTAGCAACTATTGTTCTTAACAGCTGCCTTTTATGAAACTCAATGATTCTGCTCAGTAGGGCCAAAAATAATAAATGTATTAACTACAATTTAGAACAGTAACAGAGTCAGTGATCCCCAACCAGAGCTGCTTTGGAAGGACATAAGAAGGTGAAAAATTAAACTTCACACTTCAATATTACAAAAATATCCACAAATTGAACATTGATAGTATCTGAAAAAAAGTCTTCATTTCTAGTGAATTATCTAACAAACAAACAACTGAAAAAAAGTGTTGGAAGGTGAACAACCCCTTTAAGACTAAATTAAAAAAAATTAATAATGTTCAGCACACAATCTGTGCTGCCATACACAAACAATACTTTGCTACAATATTTTGAACGAGTTCCTCCCCTTCACATCCAAGTTGTATCAGAGAAGATCAAATCAGAATGACCTCTTGCCACACAGTCCAATCCTAAAAGCACTTTAGATCACAATAACTTTCATAACTTACAAAAAACATTATCTTACCCCCCCCCCCCCAAACAAAAACCCCATCCACTGCCCATCAGAATGGGAGCTGATGGAGGGCAGTGGAGGGGCTTTAGTGCTCCTCTAAGGTTTGCCCATTGATAAAAAAAATACTTTTTAGTTGATCAGTACTGCCCCTATGTGGCAGATAGAAACATTGTTTCCGGAAACACAGAACTAAGGGCACTAAAACTAGCAACTTACCATCCAATGGAAAAGTCAGTGGATAATTTTAGTGGGACTTTGCAAACAGTTGGAAGTAATTTTTAACTATACTTGCACAGAGTTCTGCATGAGGCATTTAGGAGCACTTTACTGACAGTGGGACATGTCAGCTAAAACCTCCCAAACCCTTTATTAAAATCCAATATAATCAGTAGCAATTCACAAGATGAGAGGACAACTACCCAGACAATACACATACAATACAGATGTATCTGAAAATGTCTAGGTTCTAGGCTGCATTGAGAAGATGATCTGCTGTGAGCTATAAAGGGGTTTTCCTGTTGTGTGTAATAAGTATATCTGCTCTCAAAATTACCTTTAAAGGAGACATATTATGTAAAAAAATAAAAATGTGCCAGCGCATTAAACTATCCTCTTTAAAAAAAAAATAATTGTACACTTGTACTTGGTCCTTTGTCTGGAGCAGGGTTCCACAGCACTGGCTAGATAGTTAACTATTAACAAAATAAAAGAAACACATGAGGAAATGTTTGATACGGAAAATATATTATAAGCAGGTGCTACAACATAGAAAGTG
Source organism: Xenopus laevis (assembly GCF_017654675.1). Lineage (NCBI taxonomy): Eukaryota > Metazoa > Chordata > Amphibia > Anura > Pipidae > Xenopus > Xenopus laevis. The sequence continues at coordinate 100,373,546 of NC_054385.1, forward strand.
CTGTTGCTGAATTAATGAACTACACCACTATCATGTATAGAAAACTATAGCCAGGCTGAATTATTAAATATCTGGTTGACCTTGCAAGAGGAAGAGACCCTGGCAACTGTAAGAGAGGGGTAATGGCTGGAAGCTACAGCAAGGAAGATGTCCAACTTGCTGATGTGTCAGGCTTGACACCAACTAATGTGATCTTGACAACAAAGTTTGAGGTAAAGACATTAAAGCAAATATCAGGAATGGTCATTCTCCACCATACATGTTCATGTAGAAAATGTGTATTTTATCTCTCCAATCGTGTTAGTCTTTTAAAGGTATAAGGATGTAGTAGTTTGGGGAGGGCCAGTGTCCTATTGAATCATGCAACAGCCTTCCTTCAAATATATCGGGAACTAATTTAGTAAAGAATCTATCAGGGGATAGATACAAAGCATGTTTCTTTTTTTTTTCTTTTTTTTTAACTAGTTTTTATTAATTTATATAGCATGTTATACATTTCCTGGATTTTTATGTCCAGTTACTAGTACAGTAATCAATGGTATTGTATTACATGCATTGAATAGAAAAGAGAAATAAAGTAAGTAGAGAAAGAAAATTCAATTTTAACATAGTGATACGTTCAGTGTTGGACTGGGACACCAGGGGCCCACCCAAAAACCTTAGACCAGGGCCCACCAAAGAACCATAGACCAGGGGCCCACTCGCAGTACTATTATTCTTCTTCTCCTCACTCAACCTCTAGTCTCCTATTCTCTATTCTTTACATGCTATAATCTCATATTCCATCTATTTAGCCTCTTTGTTCTCAAAGAAATAAGAAATGGCCATGAAATAGGCCAAATCTTTAGCAGCACAAGGGCCCCCTGACACCTGGGCCCACCGGGAGTTTTCCTGTATCCCGGTGGGCCAGTCCGACACTGGATATGTTTGTACTCAGCAAACATTGAGATTAAATACAAATTTAACAGGCTGATGTTGTTTACCTTAAATAAGATGTCAGAAGCCTATTAGTGCGTTGACTCCTGGGGGGTGACCGTGACGGTATTCCAGTTCTTGGAAATGTATTTTGAATATATTGATTTGTTTCTTGTACCAGTGAGTTACCCCTCAACATTTCTATATCATACCAAGTTGAGTTTGTGAAGGTGTGGGTAGTTAAGTATTTGAGTGGTGAGGGGAGGTTGTTGATGTATGTGGTGCAAGTGAGAAAGAATTTTTTAGTTTGTTGTTTTTTCTTTGTCATGGCTTCTAGCCAGTCCATGTGGAAGATGTAGTGCAATTTATACTTTGCTAGTGTAACTGATCGGGTTTCTGTTGAAAGCCACTGATGAAGAATTGCCTTTCGAGATGCTGCCGCCAACCTAGCCGCCAAATGTTTTTCCCCTTTGTTCAAGTCTGGGAAATGTTGAACAGTGCTAAACAAGGCCCAGTCTACGGTTGGTTGGATGGGTTTGTTTACTAACTGCATCCAATAGGAGGTTATTTCCAGCGAAAAGTTTTGTATTTTAGGGCATGACCAGAGCATGTGTAAGAGATCAGCCTTGGGAGTCTGACATTGAATACACCTGTCTGAGGGGAGATGTCCCATTTTAAACCGTTTTTCAGGTGTTAGGTAAGAATTGTGGAGGATTTGTAGCGCCATTTCCTGGTATCTGCTGGTTGGTAGAAATTGAATTATGTGTGTGTGGGATTTCAGAATTTCCGCAATTGGTATTTGTGGTGTAAGCGTTGTCCATTTAAACGGGAGAGATCCTTCTGTATCTATGTTTATGTTGGTTCTTAATATATGGTATATTTGAGCAGTTGAGCGTACAACAGTTTTCCCTTTCCAGGTTTGTCTATTACATTGTCATTTCCAGTGTTTTTTATTTTGTGGATAGTGTTTCTTGCAAAATGTAATATTTGCATGCTAAGAAAGATATGTGAGTTTGTGAATGGAAATGTATCTTTTAATTCTGTTGGGGAAAGCAAGTCCCAATTTCTTTTGATAAGATTTCTTACATTATGTAGACCTTCATCTTGCCAGGAATGTAGGACTTGGTTTGATAGATATAGGCCTATAGGGAATCCCTTGTTCCCTATCCATGTTAGATATGGGCATATACAAAGCACTTTTAAGGGCTTAAAAGAGAAATTAAGTGCCCGAGGCATGGCCCTTTGCCCACTCCCTACACTTCCCAATCACTGATCAGAAAGAAAATTACCCCCCACACTTCTACATTTAGCCACAAATGTCTAGTGGCAACCTGGGGTGTTAACTAAAGAGGAAGCAGACCCTGCAGCTGCAGGAGGGGCCAGGAGGTATAGGGGCCCCATGAGGCCCTAATTCATATACAATTTCAATAAACATTGGTAAGAAAGACTCTAGACATTTTGGGGGCCTGAAAAATAATTTGCTGCGGGGTCCACTGATATCTAGTTACGCTACTGGTGGCAGCCTTGAGGTACTTAAAAAAAAAAAGCTTTTTCATAGAATCCTCTGAAGCTGCTGCACTAGGCACATGCCCTTTGGTGCCTATATAGAAATGTACTTGTTTACAGTGAAGATTTTTTTTTTTTGTAAAATCATGGACTGTACAGTTATATCTGCTTTTTGTGTGCTATTTATAGAGGAATCTATTTTGTATCTTTTTTTTGTACCTTCTAACATATCATCATTACCCAAAAAGAAGAAATTGGAGGAAAATGGATGTGCAGACAACTCCACTAATTGAATTATACAGAAGAACTACCAGAAGAGTTATATTGTGTTGCACCATCCATATACCATGACTGTAGTGTAATAAAAAGGAGAAAAAAGTTAATAAAAATAATTCAAAGTGAGGAAAAATTCTTGTTACTCTCAGAAAAATTCATTGTGCAAATTTGCAATAAAGTCATTTTTAACAAACATTTGTGAGTCATTCAATTGATCGAATTTAAGGTGAATTCATTGGATAATTAAATAAATATAACGTGCTTCCAGTCAATAAAGTGCCCTGTATTAATCATTATGATATTTCATATTGAGCCAAGATCCTGTGTTGGAATATTCTAAAACTTAGAATTTAATTTATCAATTAAAAAGAATGGGACAATTCATGGGGTTAAAACCACTTAAAATTATTATGATGTATAGATATAGTCTTATGGGATAATACTAAGTAGTAACAATGTATAAATTAATCCCACCTTGATCGAAGGGTGTGAGTTCAATTTGAATAATAAATGGTACAACTGGTATTCATTAACATATAACATCACCACAACTGCCAATAAAATTTATTGGGCTTTACCAATATGCCATAGGGATTACCTCTAATGCTTTTGTCCTCTCAGAGGCACCTAAATGTGTAATGGCCTAATCCCTATCACTTGCCCTCATGGCAATCGTCTCTTATTAAATACAAAAGGCATAAAGATGGCAATAAAAGTTTAGTGAAACAAAATTAGCATCTTCCAGAAACAATGCTATCTTTTTTTTAAGCCGGCACTATTCAAAAAAACAATCCCCCTTCTCCTCTTTCCATTTGTCCACCTCTGCACCTGACGCGCGTTTCGCCCATAAAGGCTTTGACATCACGGTTGTGATTTTCAACAGGGACATACTGAATGTGTCAAGGCATTAGCCTTACAAATGCAGTGGCAACATTACTGGGAAAATATTTCAGCAAGGGCACAATGAGTGTCTCAAGCCATCAACCTTGCAAATACATTAGCCACCATACTGAGAAAATATATTGTATTGCAACATGAAGCACATGCGTATTAGCATAAAATTAAAAATCACATCAGCAAATATATACGTAAATCATAAATTGCTGAAATCAAAATAAGAATTACTATTTACTGATATACAGTATGTAACGATAGACGTTCATTTAGTCTACAGGGACTAAGGGTATTAAGTTCCTATATCCATCGACATTCTTTAGATAAGAGCATTCAATCTAAATTGCCTCTTCTAATTCCCAGAGAAACATGCTCTAGGACTGTAAATGTTAAGGTCATCATACACAAGCAGATTTTGCTGGCTGCAAAGTTAACAATCATATTGTACATGAACGTCTCACGATATACGATCCACGGGCAACGACTTTGTAAAAAGATGCCATTGTTTCGTTGCTGACTGGTATGAACGATTATACATCTACGATGCGATATCTACTTGTGGAGCAGGAAGTGATGAAGCTACTGGAAAAAGGAAGTGATGTATATTTTCGTTATACAGTCGCCCTCGTTTCATATCCTGCCATTTCTAAACTGTATGGCCATAGGGCATCAGAGGATGACCACTCTTTCCAGTAACAAGCTTTGCAATATTTGCATATGCACCTTTTCTTTTTAAAAAGAAATACATATAATAATGTGTGATTTTTCTTAGTACACATAGTACATTTTCTATATGCTGCTATGATTTTAGCACTTTTGTTTTTTTATATGGCCAAATAAATGTGGTTTTGAGAAAAGTGTTCTGTGTTCTCTTTATTTATGTATAGACTGCTATAGTTTCTTGACAAGCATGGGTATGATCATTTGTTTGTTTACTGCCCCTCCAAATACAGGCATGCGCAGTGAACGATCGTATAACGATTATTTGTTTGCTCCATACAATGACTGATTTGATCGGTTCACGATTAAAAATTTTTAAACTTGACCGATCGACAATTGGGATGATTTTATCGGAACGATCGTTTGGACCACATTCACGTTACGATGAGTAGACGATTTTATTGGATTGTCCCAAAATCACACAACAAAATCTGCCTGTGTATGGCCTGATTTAGTCTTTCAGGATTACCATCATGATAGAAGTAAAAATGTTTGCCAAGAGGACTTATTTTTTTATTCCATCTCACTATGACTCTGTCTCTGAACTTGTAAATTAGTCATAATTAGGGTTTATAATTAGGGTTGAGGAACAAATATTAGATAAGTGCTCTGAGATTCTCTTTTTTTTAGGGCAGAGACACATGGTCAGATTCGGGGAGATTAGTCGCCCCGCGACAAATCTCCTCTTCTTCAAGGTGATTAATCTCCTCGAACTGCCTTCCCGCCGGCTAGAATGTAAATCACCAGCAGGATGGCACTCGGAGCAATTCATTTTCCGAAGTCTCCTGAAGTTTCCTTGTGAGAAAACGAAGCGATCCAAGTGCCATTCCACTGGCGATTTACATTCTAGCCGGCGGGAAGGCAGTTCGGGGAGATTAGTCACCCTGAAGTAGAGGAGATTTAATATATTATCCTGCGATTTTGCATAAATAACCATTACCTGATATAATTGGTCAACTTGGCGGTTTATCTTTTTTATGAACTTTTGTTAGCATATAAAAAGATATAGCTATTCTTGGATTATGGTTAATTAGTGCATTATATTTTTGAGAAGATAATAATCCTGAGTGTTTAGCATCCTTCAGCAAATTATGATATTCAGTACTGAAGGTATTGGTAGGATCATAGTGTAATTTCTAACAACTTACATCATTCAGTTGCTTTAAAGCTTCAGCTGTATATATATTTTTGGGCCATATAACTATATTGCCCCCTTTGTCAGCGGCCTTGATTATTATATCATTGTTTGATATAATTTATGGCCTTCCTTTCCAAAGCCGATAAGTTATCAGAAAACTTTCTACAAAATAAAAATAGATCTTTAAGTGAAGGATAAACCCTTCTTGAGAACTTGCAATTGTATTTCTGTTAGAACATGGTCACTCAAATTAATATTTAATTCTTCGGTTGTCTCCTGTTTCTCCAATTCCCTCTCTCTCTCTGTTTCTCTCCCACATATCTGTCTGGGATTACCCCACCTGTCCCAGTTTCTTAGATTTCTTGAATCCCCTTCGGGCTAAAAAAAATGCTTGGGTGGTGGAACTAGCTGTAGCTGAAGAATTACTTGGGTGATCTGAGTTCTTGGTTTCACCCATTTTCACATACTAAGTATCTGTCCTTTTGGCTAAGATCAAGTGTAGCGCTGGGCCTTTTGGCTGGGTACCCCTTCTTATGATCCTCTGTGAAGAAGGAAAAACACTTGGTCCTCTGGCTGGCAAGATCAAGGAGAAGTATCTGTTCTTATGATCTTATGCGAAGAACGGAGAAACACTTAGGCATCGGAGCCCATGCCTTTGGGTAGGACTCGGAAAGGATGATTCAATATAATCTGTACTAATCATTTCACTGTCTGAATTAACTTGTCCTTGTACTGATCTTTCACTCTTCCTGCCCCATTTATATATGCTCCTTGATTGAAAGTCATATACATCTCTCATAAATGTGTCTCTTTTTGGCAGCAGTTTTTTGTTCTAATTTATCAAGCACTTTATTGACTGGAAGAACCTTATATTTATTTAATTATCCAATGAATTCACCTTCAATTCAATCACATGAATGACTCACAAGTGTTTGTTACAAATGAATTTATTGCAAATTTGAGTTACAAGAATTTTTTCTCCTTTTTATTACACTTAAATCATGGTATATGGATGGTGCAACAAATATAAACTCTGGTAGTTCTTCTGTATATTTATAGAGGAAGCAGACAATGATTTTGTGTGGGATCTGTTATTCGGAAATGTCCCCCCCCCCCTAAAAAAAAAGCAAATGCCATTTCCTAGAGTCCCATTTGAACATGCAATAATAAGACAGTGCGTGTATTTAATGGTAGTTAAGCTGCATACCTCCCAACTGTCCCATTTTGAGCGGGACTGTCCCGCTTTTGACAGCTCAACCTGCAGTCCCGGGTTTGTACAGATATTTCCAGAGTTTCTCTTTGATCTGCTGCACTGAACAGCCAGAAAAAGATACAAAGTTTCTAACTTAATTGGCTAGAGAGCCCAATACACATATTTAAATATTTTGTAACAATTTCAGATAAGAACAAAGACTCACAGATTAAAGGGCAATTTGCCGTCATTAGCAAAACTTTAATAACATATAAAAAGCATAGAAATATGTTCAAACTTTGATAACCTGCTAAATGTTGTAAAATGGACATGGTAATGAGGGGGTGTGGCTACAACAATGGGCGTGGTCAATAATTATCTTTCTGTTTCCAAAATGTTGGGAGGTATGAAGCTGTATCATCATGTATAAATACATATTAGCAGCAAAGCAATTCTATTGGGTATTGTTCAATGATTTTTTTAGGAGCCTTTGGGAATGGTACTTCATTGAGACCCCTTTTCCGTAAAATCCCAAGTATTCCGGATAACAGATACCACACAGCCGGAATCCTACTAGCCATCGAACCTCTGGAAAAGCCAGGTTTCCATAAAGCAAGGCTACACAATGCTAAGGACAGAGGTAGTTGATTACTACAGTCTGACGTCTGCTCTGTTTATAAACCGCCCGAAAACCACGCTGCCTCGCAATGACCTTCGGAATTTGTAGTCAAACTTACCGCCGTGTCATCGTCATTAAGTAATAAGTAAACTACATTTCCCAGCAAACCACAGGGCCCGCCCTTGCTCTTTTATAGATACGTAGGAGGGAGTAATAAGCGACGGAAAGATTTCGCCGTGGCCTATGGCTAATAAATGATGCGTGGTCGTCATCCAATCGTAAGCGCGAACGATTGATGTGTGGGCGGAGCTGAAATTATAGTATCTTAGAGCGACCAATAGGAAAGGAAAGGTGGGTGCCGGCGCGGGTGGCAATTGGGGTTCGGAGAGGCGCAGTTTTCGGACGGAGGGAGTGAAGGCGAAGATGCCGGTTCACTCACGGGAAAAGAAGGAAAGTAACCACAATGACATGGAGGTCGACTATCCGGAAAATGAGGGCAGTAGTTCCGAAGAGGACGACTCGGATAGCTCCAGCGGGAGCGAAGAGGGAGACAGCTCGGGTAAGCAGCTGACTGGAGCTCCCTGCTCGCAACACGCACATCTATAGGGCTGCAGTACCGCCCGTGGCCGCTAGTTGTTTTCATGGTGGGACGGCTGCGGGCTCCATGGTCTTTATCCTGTGGCTCCCTGTTGCTGGGCTAGTTCCACGAAACCGCAGCCACCAACACTGGGCGCTCTACCGGTCTTCATTTGCACCAGTGAAGTGCGGAAATAGTTCACAGACACTCATTGGTTTCTGAGAGAATCTCTTTTCAGTCAGAACTCCTCCCCCTTACAGTTTGACAGGCGCATGCTGGATGTGACCTACACCAGGTTTCATTTGTCAGTCACTAACCAGTTCTGGGATTAGGAGGGACATTTGACTCTTTCTCTTTGGTCTCCTCATGTGAAGTTCCTCTCTGGGTGAAAAACAAGTAGTCAGGATATAAGACAACTCCTGTCCATTCATACAGAACGCATTTTAGTACATCCTCCGGAAAATTCCCGTGCTCCATGCCATGTCCTACGGCTTAGGAATGCCGCATCGGGTGCTTTTACTGTCACTCATCCTCCAAATCTGCAGTCACATCTCCGTCCTCTACCCACCATCCTCTACCCTCCCTTCTCAGCTGTCAGCCATACGAACTCCGCCATTGGCCCTCCGTCTTCCGCCCTCAGCCTTCCACCCTCCCTGCTCAGCCCTCTTTCCTCAGCCATCCACTTTACCTGTTCATCCCTCCGCACTTTCCCTCCGCTCTCCCCCCTCAGAACTCATCTTCGTCTCGTCTTCTCTTTAAGCTTCAGTCCGAGAAAGCGGAAATGTGTTTTAAACATCTCTATAATAGTACTGGCGAAGTGCGGAGGGATGAAGGGGTAAAGCGGAAGGCTGAGAGTAGAGGGCTGAGCAGGGAGGGAACAGGGTGGAGCACTGAGAGCGTAGGAAAGAGGGAGGAAGGCGGAGGACTAAGGGCGGAGTTCGTATGGCTGACAGCTGAGAAGGTAGGGTAGAGGACGGAGGTATGACTGCAGATTTGGAGGATGAGTGACGGTAAAAGCACCCAATGCGGCATTCCTAAGCCGTAGGACATTGCATGGAGGACCGGTATTTCGCCGGAGGATGTACTAAAATGCTTTACATACATTGACCCCTGTATTGTGACTGTGCATCATGGTTGCCAGGTCTAATTTTCAAAACCAGCCAATGTCTGCTACAAAACCAGCCCACAACTAGCCTAGAGGCACTTCAAAAGTAACCCAAAATAACACAACATGTGAAATGAAAAAAAGTCTAATAAATAAATAAATTATATGTGAAAATTGTGAAAATACGCCTTTTTAAATTTGCACTGATTTGCACATTTTTCCATGAAGCAAAATGGGAAAGATTCGCCCCCTTTACCAGGGATGTAACTACAGAGGGGGGCTCAGGAGGTATAGGGGCCCCATGAGGCCCGAATACATATACAATTTCAATAAATATTGGTAAAATAATTCAAACTCTAGACATTTTGGTGGCCGGCAGATTTGTGCCCCAAAATTGTCTGAAATTGAGGAAAGTCACCGGAAAATGCGAGAATACAGAGCCCAAACTCTGGAAACTCCCAACTTCTACACAAGTCAGTCCCATTGCATACTGGATATTGTAGTCTTACGGTAAACTTGGCAGTTGGCAAATTCCTGAACAAAAACTACATTTCCCAACATGCATCGGGAGGCGCAGGCTTGGGAGATTAGGGCAAGAAAAAACTTTGGCTGGTTTCTAAAGTAAAAACCAGCCAAAATGTAGCCCAAATCCGTACCTTGGCTAGTTTATACTTTCAAAACCGGCATGGACTAGTAGCCCAATTTGGCTGGAAACTAGCCAACCTGGCAACCCTGCTATGCATTGATCAAGAAGAGGCAGTTGATACCACTTACCCCCCTGTTTCATAAGTAATTTAGTATCTGTGCAAGTGCATACATTTTCATAAACAGGGGCCTCCTGTGACAAGGTTACTATCAAAAAATTGCTCAGCTGCTGTATCACACCAAGGCAAAGCCTCAAACGTAGGTCTCCACTACCCACCTTCATACCCATTCCATAAGCTGGCAAATTCCTATCTGTCTGCAACCCTGAAAAAGGATCTCCTCGGCTGGCTGATTTTCCCCCACTATAGCTTCTTTAGGGGAGAAAGCTCCTAGACCAGCACACATTTTTAAAGGAATAAGGTCAAGGTGGGTTAACTTTTAATATGTTATAGAATGGTCTATTTCTAGCAACTCTGCAATTGGTCTTCATTTTTTTGTAGTTTTTGAATTATTGTCCTTCCTCTTTTACATCTTTCCAGCTTTTAAAGGAGAAGTAAACTCCTTATTAAAAAAAACTCCTACCCCCCACCCTACATAGACCCTACCCCCACCCCAGCCTACCAATGACTGTCATACTAAAACTTATTTTCAATGTGAACAGCCCCTATGTTTGGACATTCTTCCTGCAGCATAGTTTTGCAAAATATACCACGGATAAGTAAAGTACAATAGAAGTGTAACTGATGAGGCCAAATTTATTATAAACATATTAAAGGGATGGGAATTGATCAATGCACATTCCCTGGTCCCCTGTTAATCCTTGTATCCTTGTAAGTGCATACATTTTTAAAAACATGGGCCTCCAGTCAAAAGGTTATGATCATAAAATTGGCAAGCCCCACATGGTTGTCTCAACTACCCACTTCCGGTCATTTCCCCCTTAGACTGGAACCTCATTACTTGCATAAAGCTCACAGCATTCTCTGGTGCAAACAAGTCCTCTACATTACTCTTAACCAAGGAGTAAGTGTTGGGCTCTCATTCAGAGTTGTAGCTTTCTGTGCTCCTCTCTGTGGGAGTTGAATTAGTTGCAACAGCGCTTATACATTTTGCAATGCCTACTTGGATGCCACCACATTTACAACACTGTTGCGTTTGCAACTGTATTAACACCTCTGTCTGGTTTTGTGGTACACTTAGTAACTCTTGGATGCTGGAAGAGAATGTTGCAATGTTTTCGTAATGCTTTACTCAAATTTAGTAAGCAAGCCCTATAAAATCTGGATTAGGGTGAGATTATTGAGTTGGTTTCACAGACACAGACATCATTTTTAGTAGATCTGTTGCTATGAGCAAAATATTCGGTCTTAAAATGCAACCACATAGCTTATTTTTAGGGCAGATGTTGAGACTGAAATTAGGACAAACCCTTTTAGCTGTTCACACACTGGCAATGTGTGGGCCTGCCCTAAAGCAGGTTTCGGCCGACCTCATTTTTCTTCTTGCGGGTCGTGGTCGGGTTTGGGTTGAGCTATTCTACCTGCTCTCCCTCACCTGCGACCTTAGACTGCTGACTTCCGGTTTCCTGTTATATAAGCTTGTCCCCTGCCCCTCCCCACCCCTTTTGTGATGTCATTGTCTGGGCGGGTCTATAAATGGAGGGGAATGGCGGATGCGGGTCGAGGTTTTCTCGACCCGCACATCACAAGTTGCCATCTTTTCCAGCTCCAGGTGGCAGGCAGTGATTTCATATGGGGCAGAGAGGGGTGGGCTTGTAATGTCACAGGCGCAGGGCTGTGGAGATTGGAATTTGGAAAACTAGGCAGGCAATTTTTTCGGGGCGGACAGCCCTTTAAAAAAAAATGGTCTGTCTGGGTCAAAACCGGTGAAAACTCTTCATTAGTCAAAGGGTGCACGAAATATTACCTACATTGAGTTCACAGATAATGCCCCTGTATAATGGACTCTTGCTCAAAACAGTCGGAAAACAGAGGTTGAAGGAAAGTGGTTGTATACAGATATTATCTACCTTTCAAGGACCAAACTGCTTCAATTTCCCTGTTTGCCCTGTTCAGCTTAAGAAAATCATAGATTTTTCTGTGATTAAAAAAGTAGGAAAAAGTTCAGCACAAGCCCTATTCATCCTCTAAAGCAACTGCTAGTTATTATTAGGGATGCACCGAATCCAGGATTCAGTTCGGGATTCGGCCAGGATTCTGCCTTTTTTTCAGCAGAATTCGGCCAAATCTTTCTGCCCGGCCGAACCGAATCCTAATTTGTGACTTTTTGTCACAAAACAAGGAAGTAAAAAATGTTTTTCCTTTCCCACCCCTAATTTACATGTGCGAATTAGGATTTGGTTCGGTATTCGGCCTATCTTTCAAGAAGGATTCGGGGGTTCGGCCAAATCCAAAATAGTGGATTGGGTGCATACCTAATTTTCATGTGTTTTCTAACATGAAATCAAAAACAAAACACATTTTATACCATTCTCTGACCTGATGGTCCTTTAAAAATACATATTTTCATGAGTGAGTGCACAGTATTCGATTATACAGGTATGGAATCCATTATTTGGAAACCCATTATCCAGAAAGTTCCAAATTACAGAAAGGCCATCTACCATAGTCCCCATTTTATCCATATAATCCAAATTTTTAAAAAGGATTTCCTTTTTCTCTGTAATAATAAAACTGAACCTTGTACTTGATCCAAACTAAAATATAAATAATCCTTAATGGAAGCAAAACCAGCCTGTTGGGTTTATCTAATGTTGACATTTTTTTCTAGTAGATGAAGATCCAAATTACGGAAAGATCCATTATTTAATTTTTTTTTATCCATTTTTTTTATCAGGAGGTTGTAAAAATTTGTGTCGGCGTGAAGAATCTTTTTGAAAGACTACTTTTGGTGGAATGCGTTGACTATTAGTATTGCTTTATTTTTTTCTTGCAGAGATGGATGATGAAGATTGTGAAAGACGCCGAATGGAATGTTTGGATGAAATGTCTACCCTTGAGAAACAGTTTACAGATCTCAAAGATCAGTAAGTCGACCCTTGTGGCAGGTTTCATAGGACAGATTGTGCCATAAATGCTGAGGCAAGTGTTGCGCTCTGATAGTCTTGGGCAATAATCACCCTTCTCATTTTTGGCATCTCCCACAAATTCATGAGCCTGAGACAATGGCAGAATTTACATTTTTGGTAGGAAGGCTTGGGGCATTTATGGTCTATTCAAAACTACAAATTTCATATCCTCTTCGGTAACAATCCAGATTTAACCAGTGCTCTTTGATTTCATTGGTATATACTTTATCATTTTAACCAAGGTGCCAAATTCCTTCTAAACAGTAGAGGTGGAAGCGGTCAGATGATTGACAGCTGTCAGCACACAGGGATAAGGTGGACTAATTTAAGCAGAGTGCAACTTTTGCAATTTTGTAAATTGCTGATGTGTGGGAAACATGGAAATTAAAATAGTCTTTTGACTTTAGATCCTCCCACCAAAGTAGAGTCCCCATTACAGTCTGGTTTAAGGGTATATAAGGGTATATAGGGTTCTTTGGTGCTGGCCCACCACTGCAAACAGGGAGGTGAAAATGATCAAAATAGGATTAGCTTGCCATGTCCAGTATTCCAGAGCAGTTGGAAGAGAGAGCTTTTTCTTAAGATGGGCAGTCCCATTCCAGTATCTCGGGCCATGCACCAATGTAAATACTTAAAAAAGAGAAATGTGTTTAAAAGACCAGTAACATGGAATTTTCTTTAAAAAAAAATAGTTTCCATTTAACGAAAAAAAAACACCAAGGCAGTTTTAACTTTAAATTCTTTATTAAGAAATTACTTACCCGTTCTCCTCTTTAGAAACAGCGACAGGGCAAAGATCCATTGTGCAGCGCTCCATTTCTCCTCCCTGCTTTCTATAGGAGATAGCCAGGGAGGAGAAATCGAGCGCTGCTCGATGGATCGGCGACCTGTCGCCATTTCTGAGGAGGAGCTCAATCAGAGAATCGGTAATTTCTTAATAATGAATTTAAAGTTAAAACTGCCTTGGTGTTTTTTTTTTCCCGTTAAGTAGAAACTAATTTTTTTTTAAATAAAAAATGTGTTACTGGTCCTTTAAGACAACACAGTGTACTTGTTATCAAGCAATATAATTCATACATTTTGTCAGGAAAATTTTGTGTAAAGACGTCCATAACAGATACAAGGTCCAAAAACTAAATGAAACATATACAGCCATCAAACATTAATTGCTCCTTAAAGTGGTTGAATTAACTTTTAGTATATATAGAGACAATTTGCAATTGGTTTCCATTTTTTATTATTTTTTGGTTTTTGAATTTAGTGTTTTATTCAGCAGCTCTCCAGTTTGCAATTTCAGAAATCTGGTTGCTAGGGTCTAAATTACATAGCAACCATGCATTGTTTTGAATAAGAGACTGGGATATGAATAGGAGAGCCTGAATAGAAACATGGGTAATAAAAATTACAGTTACAATAAATTTGTAGCCTTACAGAGTATTTGTTTTAGATTGGGTCAGTGACCCCCATTTGAGAGCTGAAGAGAGTCAGGAGAAGAAGGCAAATAACTCAAAAACTATATAAAAAAAAAAAATAATGAAGACCAACTGAAAAGTTGCCTAGAATTGCCCATTCTGTAACATATTAAACGTTAGCACAAAGGTAAACCACCCCTTTTAAGAGAAAGGAGATCCATACGGGTTCGGTAGACTTAGTTCTTTTGTTAGAATCTTCCCAGGCTGTTGTTTTACTCATTCATTTGGAAGACATTTATTTCAAAGTTCATATTTTACATTTCTAGCTGTGTTTAGGCAGAGCCTGTGACCCTGAAAACCCAAAAATAAACCCAAAAAAATCAGTCATTACCCTAAATATATTACATTTAGTAAATATATATATATATATATATATATATATATATATATATATATATATATATATATATATACACACACACACACAAAATCACGATCTGGAGCACTCCCAAGTTCTGGTCAATGCCTAGGTGCTGGTAAAACAATAAATATCAAATTTGCAAATAAACCGCACAACCAGGTCTTGCATAAAGTGTTAAAAACAAAAAATTATTTTATTATCAATAATAATCGTCATGTGTATATATATATATATATATATATATATATATATATATATATATATATATATATTTCTATTTCGATCCATTATTGAGTGTGAGCTATATCTTGCAGGGTGCAATGTACAATATCTGCAAAATCTAAATAGCCATAGTGCTTTGTATGGTTTGTATCAAGGTAAAAGTAGCAAACTTGAGTTTTTTCCCTAGACCTGTGCCTAAAGGTCTGTCTTGTTCCATGTTCTGCTCTGATTTATATAATGAGTATGATTATAAACTGCTGCCCCTTAGAATTAAGTAATGAGACAAAGTTGAAACCAATCATTTGTTCTGTGGCAACACATTATTCAGCTCATGTACTATAAGGCATTGTCCTATACTGAGACAATTGACCTTCAGCTGTTATTGTTATTTCTAGACTTTACAAGGAGAGGTTGAGCCAAGTAGATGCCAAACTGCAGGAGGTAAAGGCAGACCAAGCACAAGAATATCTGGAACCCCTTGCAAATTTACAGGAAAACATGCAGATCAGAACTAAAGTAGCAGGTATGAAAACTCCTCATTGTGTTAAAACCACTTAGTGGTGAGCACATGAAAAGCTGATACTTCAGAGTTGTGGTGTTTGTTTTGTGTGTGTTATAGTTTTACATTTTAGTCCTTCCTCAATTCCCCTTCCTCTCTTTAAAGGAATATACCGTGAACTGTGCCTAGAGTCTGTGAAGAACAAACATGACTGTGAAATTCAAGCAGCACGCCAACACTGTGAGGTACTTCTTTACACCCTTGCAATGGCACAGATATTCTTTAGAAACGATGTTTGTGAAGCAGGAACATTGTGAGTTTCTGTGGTTGTAAAAGTTTGCCTTCCATGTTCAGTTTGTAGGCCTTCGTGATCAGGGCCTTGTAAATGTTTAGCTTTGCCAGAGGAGCTGTTACAGCAGTGCCTGGTTATAAAAAGTTTTATCATCTTTACACTCCTTCCAGAAAAAAATATACATCAAGAACCAACAGAATATAATGTTCTAAATGTTTAATAAATAATCCCAATGCTTCTTTTACTCCCTTTACGTTTGGGAATATCTCCGGATGTGTAGGTTAAGCAATGCTTCTTCTAACTTTATTTTTTTATATCAAGATATCAAAACACGTTCACAAAAAAATAAAAATACAGCCATAATGCAGAACTATTTGAATCCAAGGCTGATTCCACACGGGTGCTGAAAATGTAAGCCTGAAATACGAAGGCTGAGAATTGGCCCCTACACGGACATTAGCCTCCCGTCCTGCCTGTACCCAGCGCAGTACACTTAGGGGCCGATTCACTAACTTCGAGTGAAGGATTCGAAGGTAAAAAACTTCGAATTTCAACTTTTTTTTGGGCTACTTCGACCATCGAATGGGCTCCTTCGACTACGACTTCGAATCGAAGGATTCGAAGTAAAAATCGTACGACTATTCGTCCATTCGATAGTCGCAGTTCTGTCTCTTTTAAAAAAAACCTCTACCCCCTAGTTCGCCATCTAAAAGCTACCGAAGTCAATGTTAGCCTATGGGGAAGGTCCCCATAGGCTTGGCTAACTTTTTTTGATCGAAGGATATTCGAAGGATATTCCTTCGATCGTTGGATTAAAATCCAATTCGAAGGATTTTATCGTTCGATCGAAGGAATTATCCTTCGATCGTTCGATCGAACTATCTGCACTAAATCCTTCGACTTCGATATGGATAGGATTTTAATTCCTAGTCGAATATCGAGGGTTAATTAACCCTCGATATTCGACCTTTAGTGAATCGGCCCCTAAAACTGTAGTACCACCTTATGCTCAGCCAGCAGAAAAAAAAAAAAAAAAATGTATAAATTCTTGGTACTTAAACTTAATCCAGTGGAATTGGAAGTTCGTATTGCTGGAAAACTTGTACATTAGTGCTAGGTACATTTATAAATAACCTATGTATTAAAATTCATTTCAGAGTGAAAAGCTGTTGCTTTATGACACGGTTCAGAGTGAACTGGAAGAGAAAATACGTAGATTGGAAGAAGATCGCCACAGTATTGATATTACCTCTGGTAAATGAAAATGCGTAGTAACTTTTTCCAAATTTCGAGTAGATGGTATATATAAGGTACATATTTCAGCTGAGGCCAGGATGGAGGTAAATAATGACAATGTCTATAGAATGCTGTCCATTATGTAAATACGTAAATGGTTATTTTGATTGATTATTGGTTATTTTAAGGATAACTTACCGTGTTTTTACACTCAGCTGGAAACCCATGGTTGAATGGAATCGACTAGACCTAAATATATGTAGGGCAATTTAGCTAATAAAAATAAAAGAGACTGTGCCCTAATGGCAGGATGGCAGCAATCTGATATTTAAGGGCACCAATAGCATTTGAAAGGACAGTACTGAGGATACAGATAAAAAACATGATTCAATAAAGGTATTAATGACATTTAAGATGAAGCTGTTATACTATCCTGCATACCACTTCACAGGGGCGTATCTATAGAGGAAGCAGACCCTGCACCTGCAGGGGGGCCCAGGAGGTATAGGGGCCCCACAAGGCCCTAATTCATATACAGTTTCAATAAATATTGGTAAAACAATTCAACTGCTAAAAATTTTGGGGGCCTGAAAAATTATTTGCTGTGGGGCCCAGTAATATCTAGTTACGCCACTGCCACTTCAACAAATGAGGGTTTATATAAAATAAATGCTACCATTCTAAAATAAAGTCCAAGGAATAGGAGATATGATACTTTTCTCATAAACCAATAGGCAAAGAATCAAAAAATAAATGACCAACCTGGCCCATTTATGAAAGCATTTGTGCACATTTTTTTTCTTTCTCAAGAAAGTCTTTTCCACCTTTAAGTAGACAAAGGCCATTTTATCCTATGGGCCAAAAACTTCAAAATGTGGAAGATTTATTACAATGGAAGTCTGGAAAGTCTTCCAATTTCTGGTCTCTGACGTTGCTCCTTGGTTCCACTATGTTCCACCGCTAACAACCCTTGTACAACAGTAAAATAAACATTTGAATAGCTCTTTGCTGTAGTGAACATTGTTCCTTTAAGTCCGTTCATATGATTCTCTTTCAGAGCTCTGGAATGATGAGTTACAGTCGAGGCGGAAGCGAAAGGACCCATTCAGCCCTGATAAGAAGAAAAAGCCCGTTGTAGTGTCTGATATCCTTTGTGCAGAGTTTAGCAGGTCTCATCACAGACTCATCCCTTTACTTACTCAGAACACTAGCACATGGAACATATTGTCACCAGAGATGTAATGCAGCATTTTCATAAAGTTATGCAACTTGGACTGGCTTATATGCAGCAATTCACACTGTCTGTGATGCAAATTTATTACTGTGTGTTTTGTTGCCCACGCGGGAAGTACTTTTGCAAAGGTAATAAAACTCCCCATGTGCCATTGCCTTAAATCCTTAGAAGGATTTTTTCTTTGTAGATTCTGGATTCTATAAACATGATCAAAGGATAAGGGGATAAAAACAAAACAAGAAAAACATATAGGGGATAAAAACAAAAGTCTTTACTGGGCAGGACAGAATCAGGACCCAGATATTCCTGTCTAGATTAGGAATGCATCAAAACCAGGTTTCATCCAAATCCCATTTTTTTAAAAATTTTTTTAGAAGGATTTCAATTCAGTGCAATTTCTAAATGTTGTCTTAATAATGATTAGGCATCATAATTAATTGTATGCCTTTAGGATTTCATTTACTCATTGCATGTAAGGCCATTATCTTTGTTTTAGGACTGTTCTGCCAGTGTGTAGGGAACAGGTACAAATATTTGTCTATACTTTTGGGAGTACAAACACACACTGACTGCCACCTCTAAGAACCGATGGGTCAAGACTAAAGGTGGCCATAGACGCAAAGATCGTATCGTACAAATCGAGGATTCGTATGATTTTCGGACCGTGTGTGGAGAGTCCCGACATTTTTCATCCAGCGGAGATCGTTCGTTTGGTCGATCGGACAGGTTGGATTTTGTCCTGACCGATACCGCCGGAGCCCATTGCGCTCTCATCATAATCTGATCGTTCGGCGATAGGGCCGAATGTTCAGATTACCCCCGATATAGGCATGCCCGTTAGTAGCATATCGGGGAAAGATCGGCTCGTTTGGCGAGTGGATCTTTTCGTCTATGGCCACCTTAAGGGAATGTTGTCAGTAATCCAGCCTAGTGCAGTTTATTCCTAAATATTTCCACGCCCATATATAGTTTATATGTTACAAGACTTGGATATACTTGAAGACTGGACTACAATAAGAAAGGTAACAAAAGTGTATATCCTATCTCTGTTAAAAACTTAGGGTTTTTTTGTGCAGGTTTGTGTTTTTTTGAATGTTGTCATTCTCATGTTATTGAGAGCTGTTGCTAGGTTCCATCTGTCATAAAGTTATTTTAGAAGTACAAAGACCTTAAACAATTCTCTCATTTTATCAAATATTATCTATATATTTTTATGGTAGCTTTTAAAATATTGTCTTAATTATTTTTAAAAAATGAAACCACTCAACATTCTTTAATATTTAGGACTAATAATTTTTGGTTTTATAGGCACCACCTGTGCACAATTTCAGGGTGATTATGGTCGGTTCTTCAAGGCCGATGTGCGTCTGGCTATTTGGGATCATTTTCCTACTGAAATATGAACTTTTGTCCAAGCTTCAATTTACATGTGGTATTTTACACTATCCATTCACTGATGATGAAAAGCAGCCCCAATATATGATGATGATACCACCACCAAGTGTTACTGCATGCATAAATGTCTTACTTTTGTGTTACACCCTCTCATACAGTCATGTTATGTTTAGAGGCCTAAATGCACTGTAACTTTAATATTTTCAGTTAAATGCTTCCTACATTGAGATTTTACTGTAATAGCTATTGCAATATCACACTTTTTTTTTTTAATTCTTTCTAGGCAATGGCTTCATTTGGGCCTCACAGGGTAAAACCCGAAGGTATGTCTTTCTTATTAGTGGTGCTTGCGAAGCAAAGCATCACTACTGTTATCTTGCAAACTTATTTTTATTAGTGGTGCTTGCGAAGCAAAGCATCACTACTGTTATCTTGCAAACTTATTTTTATTCTTCTTCCGTATGAAAGTTTGGCGCGTAACTAGTCCCGCACCGTTTGTCCTAGACCCATGAATGAGGTGTCAAATCGTGCGGCTTAATCGGGAATGGGGTGGTATGACTTTTCTAAGGGGTGGGTGGTTAATTGCCCCTTGCGGGGGCAATTAACCACCCCGAAAAGTCCATAGATTAACATTGAGGCCAACTTTTGACGGATTCTAGCGCAGAGAGGGGAATCTTGTAGAAACGTTAAATTTACCACATTTGAAGAGGTTTGCGACCTGTGTCAGATGATACCCCACACGAGGGTATAAGTTTTACCCCCGGGGCAGGAGAGGTCCCCAAATTTGCCCCATTGACTTATAATGGGGAATTTATCGAATAATTAGTTTGTCGCAGACCCATGAATGAGGTGTCAAACCGTTCAGCTTATTCGGGAATGGGGTGTTGTGACTTTTCTGTCCTATTTTGGGGACCCAAAAAAGTGAGCGGAGCCGCAAACAACCAATCAGATTTTCCCTATTGACTTCAATGAGAAAATGTAAACAGCTGTAATTCTCACAGTAATAAAACCAGAGCTCCCAAACTTGGCACCGTGGGTCACTGGGTGACTGCGGCCAAAATTTACAAAAAGTGGGCGGAGTCTACAACAGCCAATCAAATTTCAGCCATTCAATTAAATAGGAAAATTTTAAACTGCTGCCGCTCTTAGACGGTTAATGGCAGCCTCCTCAAAGTTGGCACAGTTGGTCACTGGGGGACTGGGATTAAAATTAAGAAAAGTGGGTGGAGCCAAAACCAACCAATCAGATTTCTTTGATTGGTTTTAATGGGAAAAATTAAGAAGGCTGCCATTCTCTCAGTATTGATGTCAGGGACCTTGAATATCACAAATGTGGTCGCTGGGGGTTTCCACTTCAAGTTTAGAAAAAGTGGGCGGAGCCACCAACAACCAATCAAATTTCATTCATTGATTTTCAATAGAAAAAAATAAAAATGCTGCCATTTTTACACATTAAATGACAGCATTCCGAAACTTTGGTATGTTAGTCACTGAGTGACTGTGGTTCATAATTAGGAAAAAAAGGGGCGGGGCAACAACAGCCAATCAGATTTCAGCCTTTGACCTTAATGAAAAATGATAAACTGCTGCTATTATCACGGTTTAAATGCTAGGTGTACCAAACTTGGCTCAATTACTCACTGGGTGACTGCGGTCAAAATTTAGGAAAAGTGGGTGGAGCCATAAACAGCCAATCCGTTTTCACCTATTGACTTCAATGTAAATTTTTGATTACCGCCGTTCTCACAGTTTTAAAACCGGAGGCCCCAAACTTGGCACTGACCATGACTAGGTAACTGGGGTTAAAATTCAGAAAAATGGGCGGAGCTTAAGACAGCCAATCAAATTTTACCTAACGCTATTCAATGGGAATATTTAAATTCCTGTCATTCTTACACTGTTAATGTAAGAGTGCTCAAACTTGGTCCATTTGGTGACTGGGTTGCAAATTTTTAAAAGTGGGCGGAGCCAAAAATAGCCAGTTTGTTTGGATTGATTTCAATGGTAAAATTTGGTTGGCTTTAAATTTCACCGGTTTAATCCGGATTCTACCGACTTTGTGTACTCTCTAGGCACCAGGGGCGACTGGGCAAGACACCCAACATATATGGGGGGCCTGAGTTTTGCCACGGCAAGCACCACTCACATTTTCTTCAGGAAATGTACCTCTCTAGTTATTTATGTAGTTTTATTCTAAAGGACATGAACTGTGTGTGTGTGTGTGTGTGTGTGTGTGTGTGTGTGTGTGGTCGCATGTGTGGGTGGAGTCGCATGTGTGGGTGGAGTCGCATGTGTGTGTGTGGAGTCGCACTAGTGTGTGTGTGTGTGTGTGTGTATGTGGAGTCGCACTAGTGTGTGTGTGTATGTGGAGTCGCACTAGTGTGTGTGTGTGTGTAGAGTCGCAATATTTTTATAATATATATAACATGTGTCCCCTAAAGAGGCCCCGCTCCTGACCCACACTCCCAAATTCTGCCCTGTTTGCCATGTTAATGAACCAATGAAGGTTCTCATTTATCCAGATCATGATATATACAGTATCTAGTAGAATTAAGTCAAAAGCAAATAGGCATTTGTTTTCTTTTATTTAAAAACATTTCACCGCTCATCTGTGGCTTCTTCAGTTTAGCTGGTAGGGAATTCCCCAGCATTTAAACCCTTGAGGGTAGTAAAGTCACTGATATCCAATCACAATAGCTCCATAGCAAAGTTGGAAAGAGCAGACTGTTTTAAAGGCTTGCTAAACATATATCATTTTTTTTTTCTTTGAAGCAAGATTTTACAAACTAAAATTTATAGGTGTGCTAAAATGTTACTATAAAGACAGAATTACTGACACATTGATTTAACTGCATAATTTTTTTAAGTTCCAACCTAAACCCTGCTATTCTACTCTAATTTTTTTGGCATAATAAAAACATTTTGGTTTTTTTTCAGTTACAGTCAAGATAGAGAAACATCAACACAGTGCCAGATCAGAAGAAGGTCGGCTGCATTATGATGGAGAATGGTATGGTCGAGGACAGACAATTTGCATTGACAAAAAAGACGAGTTTCCAACCAGGTGAGGTTATCGGGCATGGTGTGTGGTACGATGATGTAAAGGAAGCTTATTTTGTGCCTTATTTTGTCACCTTCATTTTAAGAAAAGCACAAATATAAAATAATTTGTCGAATAAATCTGAAAACTTTGCTGTTTACTAAAGATTTTTCTGAAAAACTCAAATCTTAGAAGTAAATATTTTACAATTTACTAAGGAAACTGTCCTCTCGGTTTTAAGTTGACTAGTATTGTACAGGTGGTTTTTACACTTTTTACGGCAATTTTTTGCACGAAAACGTTCGATTTGCAGAAAAGAAAAAACTAAAAAAATTTTGTCTGCAGCAAAACCATTGACCTCTGACAAGAGGGAAATCCGTTCCAAATACTGCAAAATAATATTAGTACATGATGCGAGAGGTGGCACTACAAGTGTCCAAGCGATCGCTTTACTGCAAAAACACTTGGATAAAGTAGTTTGCCAGCTATGGCAGATATAAATGTTTTCATCTGCTTGAGGAGCTTCATACAATGGTAAAATGTCATAACATACTAAATCTCAAGGTCAGGAAGGTCATTGCAGGCCAAAGCTGACCGTTTCTGGTATTGTGAAATCACCATTCAAATCTTGATTGTAACTGACTATTTTCATATGTGTGAACCATTTCACACTTTTTTTTTATTTATTTTTCTCCACTCCATTTTAGTGCCGTTATCACGACAATTAACAGTGACGAGGTCTGGTTTAAGAGGCAAGACGGCAGCAAATCAAAACTGTACATTTCTCAATTACAGAAAGGAAAATACAGCATCAAGCATATTTGATTGTCCGCTTGATACGATCATCCGCTACAGGCAGCTTCTCGCTGCAGCCCTTGTGCAACAGGAACGTGCCATTTTATGGAATTATATGTATTTATCTACCTTCATTTCTTGTATTTGCAAGTATTACTTCAGCTGTGTAAATGAGTGCATATTGTGTAATATCATGGCTCGAAGTATTTGACGGCTTATCTGTGTACCTTGGCAAGGTAATAATCAGTGGGGATATTCTGTATGGTACAATGACTGATAACTCCTGACCTCATTCATTGCCAAAACCACATAAAAATGGGCAGCGACAGCTGATGCTCAATATAGGATACAAAGCATTGTGGCTTAAAGGGACACTAATTGTGCAATACAGTTTACAAGAACCTGTAAGCTCTTATTGTGAAAGAGAAACTGAAAAGTTCCCGTAACATGGTAGAAGTGGAATGATTAAGATCGATAACATTTGTTTCTAAAGCGGGCGTTTCTAGTATTCTCTCACATGTTGCTAACTTTGGTATGCATATTGGCAAGCTGCATCCATGTTGCTTGAAATTGCTAGGAACATATTTTATCTTTAATTTTTTTTTATCAAACCAGGAGCAAAGCCTAAACATCTGAAATGTGCCGCCAGCTTTTATAACTGACTATGACCATCATTCCTCCCCCCCTTCCGCATATGTAAGCATTTGTATTTTAGCATTAGTGTGTCTTTGTGTCAAATATCTATCAAATCATATTTTAAAAATCCATTTGGAGCGCACACAGTATTCAAAAGACTGAGACAGTGACTGCTGTGAGCCACCTGGGATGTTTTATATGCTGGCATGTTTGAGGTACTTCATTAAAAGTGTAAAACATTCAGAATTGGGAGATATTCTCTGCAGTTCCCTGCATCCTCCATCAATACTGGATTCAGCTTGAGCTGAAGGATTGCATTGAAGTTAGTCCCCTAAAGGGAAAATAAACCCTTCTATAAAGCAATATGTATGTCACATTTCATATGTAGACACATCATTTTGCCTTTTCTGCATATTCACATTTTAAAAAAATGAGTGGAATTTGCCAAATTGCTTGTTTTTAAATGCAGAATTCTTCAAAGGAATCCACCAACAGTAATGGCAGTGTGTTGATATTAAAGCATTGTTGCATTTCAGGATTTATTTATTTGGCAGATGGCCACATGGATATTGGGAAAGAAGGAATATTTCGTGAACACAAGAAGCTGTCTTTTTCTCCTCTTACTGTCTCTGAGAGAGCAACATTTTAAGAATTAAACTCCTATAACTAGCTTGTACAGATAGTGGTTCTATTGCTATGAATAGGTCATACGCTCCTGATTTGCGATCAAAAGGATAATGGTTATCTGCAGTGCTAATAATTATGTGTTTGCTTTAAAACACACCCACTCTCAGTTTACTTTTGTGTTGAAGTTTTCGATTTTCAGGTTTTGCATGAGAAGCTGCTGCACGATGAACACACTAGAAATACATTCTTGATATCTAAGAAAGTGCAAGATCCATCCATAAATACACAGATTCATAGAGCACAGACCAAACAAAACCCAGAGAGGATCTTCTCCTATAAAGATTGCCTATATGCTCTTGTTATATGGGATCACTTCAATTCAGCATCTATGAAGCTGGACAGCTCCATTGGGTCACTGGCTGGAACCCACTTAGAAATGTGCACCCTTTTAATTGTGCCTGTGAGGGGTAGAGCTGATGCAGTGTGAATGAGAGACCTGCATGAGATGGACATTGAGCAGCATGCTTCTGTCATTGGTAAACCATACATTCTACACAGGCATTACTAAGGTAAGAGGTTTGTGACAGGTACACTTCCTATCTCAAACTTCATATGTCTTTTTTAAAAAAAAAGCTCCACTTATTTACATATTTCCGTATTTGTAGTAAAAGCACTACACACATTAGTGTACCACAAATAATGTCTTTCCATTTTCTATACAAAAAAATATCTGTGATTTATATGAGTGTGTCCCCCTTTCATGTTTCCCAGTGGAAGGTCACAAAATTCAATGCTCTCAATTAACAGGGTGGTTCACCTTTAAGTTAACTTATAGTATGTTTTTTTTAATTAATTGTCTTTTTCTTCCGACTCTTTCCAGCTTTTAAATGGGGGTCACTGACCCCATCTAAAAACAAATGTTCGCTAAGACAACAAATGTATTGTTATTGCTATTTTTCTATAACTCGACTTTATATTCAGGCCCTCTCTTATTCATATTCCAGTCCCTTATTCAAATATAATGCATGGAACCGGATTGCTGAAAATGAGCTGCTGAATAAAAAGCTTAATAACTCAAAAAAAACAAATAATAAAAAATGAAAACCAATTGCAAATTGTTTCAGAATATCATACTAAAAATTAATTTAAACGTGCACAAACCCCTTTAAAGAAAAAGGAAAATATTTGGATTATATAATATTTAAACTCATTCTGCTGCCCTAACTTGCCTTGATTGTAAAGAATCTCCATGATCCTGATAGCCCTGCCATCCCTAGCGTTTCTGCCCCTTCCCCCCTGGCATCACCCAGTTGCCTTAACAGTTATCTTTTCTCAATCTTCAAATCTGTTTTCCCAGCTCTTCATTTCTCCATTTTCTCTAATGCTCTACTGTTATCCATATATTCTTTGTATCTGCTCATTGCCGTGTTACCTACTTTATGTTTTTTCTGTTTCCCTTTATTTCACCCTGACACTTTTTATCTGCGTATATTTGTCCCCTCATCTCTTTTGCACCTCCTTTCCTGCCTCTATTATCCTTGGATACTCCCATTGGCTCTACCACGTCTTCATTGTATGAGAAAACTTGGCAAGTAGAGTTCAGCCATATATTTGGTATGTACAGTCACACAATAGTGCTGTGTTACATTGGGATTAACCCGAAGGGACTCCTACCTGTTCATTCAATCATCTGACAATTTATGGTTGTCACACTGTAAATGCTACAAGTTCCCTGCTGTATTTAAAAGAAAAATGCTATTGCTGCACTGTATACCCCATATATAATAATAGGCACTAAGTTTGCCCAGGAGCAGTAACCCATAGCAACCAATGAAATTTTTACTTTTAAACAGGTGACGAATAAATGCTATATGCTGATTGGTTGCTATGGGTTACTGCTCCTGGACAAACTTAGTGCCTTTTATTACATAACCCCATAGGTGTTTGTGGACTGTTCTATGGCCATAGGAATCTGGGCTGGTGGCTGAACTGAAAATTGCCGGTTTATACAGACACCGGATTGGCTTAATGATCTGCTACTTAACATGAGAGCGGGGGAAACCAACTCATTTTTATATTCATTATTCTTGGCATAATATTTGAAAACAATACTTTTTATACAGAATAAAGTGTTTACTTGTACCTAAAACAGAGTGTAATGTTGTGTAGAAGAAACATGTACTGTATTTGGGAATATATGAATTTAAAGGAAATATGGGTTTTCTCAAATATTATATAAGCCTAAACCAGGACTGTCTAATAAATGTTTGTTATGGAAGGAGAAAGCGTTTCAAATCTCAAGTATCATGCCTGTAGGAATATGTATGTATATCACAGCCAAAAATAAGTAGCCTTTTGCTTGTCCTTGTTTAGCCCTGAATTGAATATATCAATACACTGAAATGTCAATAACATGCAATATATTTGTTTTAAATGCAGTATTTTTTATGTTGCATATATGTACATTAGAGTGCTGCATGGGTCCAGTTGGGCTCGTGCCTGAACTAGACCTGCTGACCAACCTGGACCCACTTACTCACAAGGCTCCCTCCTCGCCCATGCTGCTCAGCTCTACATACAGTTTTTTGGTTTCTAACCTGACCAGGACCTGCAAAACTTGAAATGACGTCACTCCTGAGGCAGATCAATCAGGTCATGGGGAGAAAATAATCTTTCAACTGGGATAGACAGGTGGGATGAGAGCCTGCCATTGAGTCAGGTACCCATGCAGCTACCCACAGACTGCCCTGCACAGTTATGGAATTGCCACTTCTAAAAACCCGACTGATTTTACAGCATGGGAGCAGCGGTATCGTCACACTCTTTACTTCTGGCATCTTTTGCCATCCCATGCTACTCAATGATTGATGTATTGTGCTTTATCTTGCATATGATGTCAATAGGAACCTTCCTTTCTGCTGCCCAGGATGTAGCCACTGCCCTAACAGAATGTGCTGTAATACCCATTGGAATATCCTTCTAATGTTCTACATAGTCTCTCTTAATTACACAAACTAGCCATCTGGGTAAAGGAGCTATAGCTATAGTGGCAGGATGACCTTTCCTTATTCCAGCTGGGATGACAAAGTGATTAGCAGATCTTCTCCAAGAAGCAGATCTGTCCAGATATATCCTCAAGCTTCTTACTGGACCCAGAAGGTGAATAGTCACAAACTCTTTTCTCTATATTTGACAATGCTGGTAAGACAAGACAAAGACATTTCAAAAATCAGGAAGAAATTAGTTTTTTTAGGTTTGGACATAAACAATTTCTTAGAAAAGACCATCTCTTTCTCCTCCCCACAATTCAAGACTCTTTAATGGCCTTTATTAAAGGTTCAACCATTTTGAAGTCAAAGACAGGAATCCTCAGTTTCTAACTCCAAGCCCTCCTCACTCATTGCTTCAACCTGAGAAGCAGTTGTAAGTGGCTTTCTGGATTTATAAGATGAAGAGGCTTGAGCAGCAGAAAGCATACCATCTGTAACCGTTTTTTTGATCATATCCCATACGTCTGAATATTCTTTGGAAGTCTCTACGGCCATTTCAGTAAGGCAATTATGACAAATATTTCCCATTTAAAACCCTATTAGGGCATGTTCTACATCTGGAAATATCGGACTCTTCCATAGCCCTCACACCTCTTTGGAGGGTTCTTTGGAGCCAACATGATCTACTTCATCATAAGTGCAGATTCTTCTAGTAGAGAGCCTATCAAAAATAAATAATGAAATCAAAAATCAATCTCACCTAGAACCTGAGCAATGTGAACCGCAGCCAGTGGGGGAATCCTCCATGTTAATCGGCTAAAAAAAAAAAGGCCCAAAATAAATAAAAGGAAACCCCAATTGGAGATCATGCAACAGGGAGTTGCAACAGAGGGAACAATAGGACAGGGAATAGCCCCATAAAACTTACCCAAAAGAACCAATCTAAAGAAGGATGCAAGACAGCCAGAGGCAGCAACCCAAGCCAATCCTTACTGGCATCCTTAAAGGAGAATTCAACTGTAAAATAAAAAGAAACCCTACCCTACATAGACCCCCTCCCCCCCAGCCTAGCTGCTACCCCAGGCAAATGACCCTAACTCTTTACTTACCCCTCGGTGCAGATTCTGTCCAGCCGAGTTCATGGCAGCCATCTTCTTCTCTTTGGGAAGTAGATGCTGTATCGGCGCATGTGCAGTTAGCACAATTTTCTGTTTCACAACAACTGCACATGCGCAAGTCACGGAAATTGCCAAAGTGCTGCTCTCGTTCTGTAGATTACTGAAGAGCCAGAAGATGGCTGCTGTGAACTCCGCTGGACAGAATCTGCACCGGGCATTTGCTCGAGGTAGCAACTAGGCTGGGTGGGAAAGAGGTCTATGTAGGGTTGGGGGGTAGGGTTTTTTTTTTTTTACTTTAGGGTTGAATTCTCCTTTAAAACCCTCCTTGGCACCAAAGTGATAGAACCCAGCCATATGGAATGCAACGGAGCACATCTGGAATGCAAAGAGGCAGAAAAACAACAGCTACTGCATCCGGCCCCCCTCCGCGGAAAATGGCGCCTAATGTCTAGCTAAGTCATAAATACAGCTTTGCAGGCTGAGCTTGGCTACTCTACCCCTGACCAGTGTAAGGGACAGAAAAAAATCTGCAAGAAGAACTTTTGCAATTTTGCCTTGTAAATTGATTCTCTGGAATGCAATAAGAAATGGGAGGACCCCTTGACACTTGTTTTGCTTAAACAATAATCATCACCGCAGCTAGAAAATTCACATTTCATGGAAATGACCACAGCTCTTTATTTCGAATTCAGTAGCATCACATTAACCTACTATCAAATAAAATATAATGACAAGTGTAAACAATGTAACCGAGTCGGGACTATCATTCAGCTTTTATCAGCTGACTTGCTACATTGTTTCATGAGTCAGAGCCTCCTGGCAGACAGAAACTGCTTTTACCAGCAAATACACTTAGTTATAAATACCTTTAAACCCATAGATGAATACTGATGTATATTACAATTACATTTTGCTTTTATTATGCAAAAGTTCTAGGGAGGATGGCCGCTTTAAACAGTCAAATTATGACACTATAGTAAACAATACTGCATTTTCATATTGAAAATATCCATTCAGTCTGACAACTTGCTTTCATACAGATCATTTCTTATCACAGTTCCATATTGGCTGGCTAGGTGGCACTGTTTTTTCAGCTATTATAGAATGTCAAACATTTTCGTTATATTCTCGCTTCATTTGGAGTCTTAGGAAAAGCTCAGATGAAAACGTAACATTACTAAAGCCTTTCCATCGCATTAGGTTAATTCTAACAAGATTTAAATTTACAAAGAACAAAAGTCAGATTTACACAGCTCCTGGACCTCTATTTACAAATCTCCTTGAGATACTTATGAAACACTGAATTCCCTGCCCAGTGTAATGCAGTTGTTTTCTACAAATTGAATATACCAACCATATTGGTTTTGAGTTATTGTCTGGGCCCATGATAGATGTTACCAGTACAGAGGAGGCATATCAAAAAAAAAAACACTGAAATGTAATGCAATAATCCAGTTTTCTATTATTGTAGAATAATCTGTCCAATGTTTCCTATAATCCTATATGACAGAAGCATATTGATTGCATGAAACTCCTTATATCTATCTGACCCTTGCTATTCTCTGCACTGGTTGTTCTGACTACTGAAATGCTATAGTAGAAGCAAGCCCATACAGACCTGTAAAGAAGAACAGGCATTGGGATAGATGGGGTCTTAATGAGATCTGATTTCTGCAATAATGAATTTGAAAAAAACTTGTGGGTTTGGTCATTGGTCCAGGCTGGAAATATAGTTCTTGTGTGAAGAAGACAGGGGCTTAACTAGGGGAATGCAGACAGGGAGTGAAGTTTATCTTTCAACAGAGGGGGGCACAATCTAGAATTTTGTGTTGAATGATTAGGGACACGGATGCCTAAACAGTAAGAAATGAGACCCTGTGTTTTAAATGCGCTATATTGCTTCATAAAGCCGGGGTCTACTGGGACTGTGGTTATTATTGTAAGAAATGAGACTGACCAGGATGCTAATAGACTCATTGTTAACATTAAGGGGAAGAAAGTGATTGTGTTTATTGCAACTTTTTTTGCAATTATTTTTTTTTCTTTCAAACGGAGATTAATTAAGAAAAAATTCAAACTGAAAAGTTGTGTTCACCTTCTGGTGCAGAAGAACACCAAGAAGAATCTCCTTTCATTGTCAATGAGGCTGAATTTCTGAAATGTTTTCATAAACTGGGAAGTTATCATTGACTTCTGGGTAAAGTCGCCAACAGAGTTTTTTTCTAGTGAATTTTCACTTTTTTCCCACATGAATTTCACCTATTTGAGAGAAAATCATCTCACATATATTCGCTAGTA
The DNA here is from genome assembly GCF_017654675.1 of Xenopus laevis. Lineage (NCBI taxonomy): Eukaryota > Metazoa > Chordata > Amphibia > Anura > Pipidae > Xenopus > Xenopus laevis. Next base: position 100,404,436 of record NC_054385.1, read on the forward strand.
TATAAGTTTGGGTTTTTATCACCATCTTTATTTTTTATTCATCTGCCCCTTAGGGCTAAACTTCAGGACACCATTGATCAGATGTTTTCGGATTGAGAATACGCAGCCAACAACTTGGATGAAGTTGCGTGGGAGAAAAATCTGATGTGTAAACCATATGAAACATTTGACACAACACGCCTGTCCGAAGGGAACACAGCCTGCTGTGTCTTCATCCGACGATAAAAACTGATGGTATCGAGAGAGTTTCTTTCTTGTTGAAATACATTTACTGTCAGATGTAAACACATGAACAAAAGACTCGGTGCAACTTTATCTAATGTGACATTACATTACAGATGTGGAGGATCCAATTTCGTAGCATCCGACAAATCCTGTGCTGTTGCATGGTGTTACATGGCAAGAGCAGATATTCTCTGATCCAGAAAATCTGAACTAGATCGTCCATGTAGTTTTACCATTCGTCTTCATTCAAATAATAATGTTGCGCTTCTATCCGCCATTTAGATTTGTTAGCCATTTTTAGATCACCTTGACTGACTGCAGATTGTGCTGTCCTTCAGTAGCTTTGTTAAGCTGGCCATAGACGCAAAGATCTGATCGAGGATTCGTCCGATTTTCGGACGAGTGTGTAGAGTCCCGACATTTTTCCTGCGGAGATCAGTCGTTTGGTCGATCGGACAGGTTAAAAGATTTCTGTCGGCTGCGGGTAATATCTCTGCATGTATTGCCGATCGTACGATTTCCAGAGAGAGACTCTCACTAGCTTTGGTCAGACATAACTTTCGTACGATTGCTGTCAGGGGCAGAACATCGGCTGTTCTTATGTACTTTATTTGATCGGAATGGTTAGTGGCAGGTCGGGAAATGGGATCTTTGTGTCTATGGCCAGCTTTACTTATGAAACACAAACAGGTGTGATGGGACAGTCCTCTGATAATAAGGCACTTTATGAGTTTGTAGCTTTCCTAATTGATCCCTGCTATTTAAATGAGCCCTGTTTTTCTTTTTTTTTTAGTAAAGTTGATTCTGCTTGTTTGCTACATGCACAAATATGTTTTAATGATATATTCCTCATTTAGCATATTAAATTCCATAGCTGCATGGTACGACAAGCCAGTGTATCTGACATGAACAAATGTACACTAGGTTAGTATACAGTTTTTTATCTAGGTCTTTTTTCATAGGACATTACAGGGGATGCAAAGTTTGAAATTGGGGTTCAGAACCAGACTGACAATCTGTGGGGCTGCTGTAAGATGCCATAGACCAGGGGTGCCCAAACTTTTTGCAACGAGGGCCAGATTTGGTGAGGTGAAACTGTGTGGGGGGCAACCATTCAGCCCGACATTCTTTGAACCATTAACATTACATTACAGGAATCGAGTTATCGTAGCAGTAATATTTGGGCACATTAGTGAAACGATCTGCCACATGGTCTATACTGCAGCCCGTGTGCTGAAGGTGTTAGCAATAGACACGTACTGGAACATAGTGACGCCATACTTCTTTAGTTTACTGTACTGGCACGTCAGTATGTCTATTGACAGCTTCCGCCCTAAAGAAGAATGCGAAAACAGCGCGTCACTACGTGCCAGTATGTGTCTATTACTAACACCTTCAGCACACATGCAGCAGTATAGACCAAGTGGCAGATCATTCCTCTAATGTGCCTTAATATTACTGCTATGGGATTCCTGATCGCACTGTGTTAGGGAGCCTCATCATTATTAATTTAATTTCCGCACTTTCAACTTTTAGCGTTGGAGTAGGTCCAGGGGGGTGCATCGCTAGCGCTATCGAGCTCAATGCACTAGCAGAGCTGAATTTCCATGTAAAAAAATAGAACAGCAAGTAATAGCATACTCGGGATGAACCAAATCCAGGATTCGGCCTTTTTCAGCAGAATTCGGATTCAGCCGAATCCAAGTGCCTGGCCGATCTGAATTTACAAAAATCACAACTGTTCTCATCACACAAAGAAGGAATTAAAAAATATTTTACCGCTGTTCTCTTTCCCCCTCGTTTCTCTAATTTACATATGCAAATTAGGGTTTGAAAAAAGTTTTCGGTCGAATCTTCCACTCAGGATTCAGCCAAATCCTAAAATAGTAAATTTGGTGCATCCCTGTAGCATACATAAATCTGACTAGAGGTGGCATCCCAGAATACCATGCTTACCAAAAAATAAAAATAGTATTCACCTCCACCACCATTAGAAAGCAGCTGTAGCTTGAAGGAGATCAACCCATGTATGGCTGCCTTTAGAATGCATATGTGCATATGATTATGCATATAATTAAATAACCATCCACTATATTTTACTGTCCCTCCTCACTCCTCCCAACTTACAGAACAACAGTATGTGCAAGGCAAAGAGTCTATACACATATTTATGGGAGCACTTCAATGTACATTTGCACATTAGAGCATCTTTATAACAATGTTAAGATGCACTTTGCTTTGTTAGTGCGTGGAACTCATTAAAAGACCCTGGCCCGGGGAAACAAATGATGAAGCTGCATAAAACTGGCATTAAGAAACCAATGAGATTTTATTCTTTCTATACAGTTGTATAAAGGTTTTTATGTGTGGTAGACGAAGACAGGGTTTTTTTTTTAATATCTCCCATGTTTTTTTTGCAATCAATATCATTCATGGCCTTTTGATCTTTTAGCAAATCTCTACTATTGTATGTAGCATTTTCCATGGATATACAGTGTATTTGTCTACATTTCTGTACAATACCTTTAACCTCCTCTGCACTGCACACACATTCCTACTGAGTATGTCCTTGCCTTTTATTGTAGTAGGTTTTGTCAGCCCATCGTCTCTCAATTCAGTGTTTTCCAAGACATTGTTATAGTTTTCTTTTTTTATTGTGCAGAATATGCTTTATATTTTAGTATCTTCTCCTCTGATCATTGTTTTGCTGCAGACACACTTGTGCCTTGTGGGAGTGTGGGACTTTTTCATTCCGTATTTTCCTCTTGTATGTTTTTTTTATCCATGTTTGATTGTGTCGGCCTTCTGAATATAATTCATACTGCAAGCATTTTTCTGAAGGAGAGGGCTTTGCTTGGAAGCTTTGATCTCGGATGACAAATTGTGGAACTGTGTATTGGTGTAAAGGTAAAAATGATTCTATATGTAGCTGTGCCTAGATACGTTCAGTAGGATTTCATGTAATGAGAACAAGGTTGAATAAATTCCATGGAGATGTCCAGAGCAGCTCAGTTTCAAGAGATAAGAATTGGCAGTGAAAACCATGACCCCTTTGTTAAAGGCTGTTTCCATTTCTATTTATAAAACAGGCTCCATCAACGTACTTAGTATAATTCTATATGAAATTGTCATATATCGCAGTAAATGTAAAATATTTTTGTGTAAAGAGCACCTCAAATTAAATATTCTTTATACATGACATGTTCCTATAAATTAGGGCTGTGATCTCCAGCCAGCAGCTTGCTAGCTGACTCCTAGTAGATCTGTTAGATCATTATGGAGACATATAACACCATATTATGAATAATAATGTCTGTGGAGATTCTCATTCATCCAGGTCTTGATATACAGTATCTAGTAGTTAGTAGCTTAAACCATCTCACCAAAGTGGGATTTCAGGAAAGTAAACAAAATAACTGTCAGAAGGCTGAGATGCTATAATTGCAAAAGCAGCTTTTTCCATTGTCGTGCAAAGTATATTTAGAATATGTTATATGGATGTTTATGTAAACAAGTCCAAGTTTTATTTATTGAACATTGCCTCCAAAAAATACTTATTGCTTTATAGAAGAAAATCTAATTCTAACCAGCGAACCAATGTAAATGATGTACATTTCTGTACAGAAACAATGCTCATCAAATGCCAGTTCCACTACTCTGTGCTTTGCTCTAAAGTTGGCCATACACGGCCTGAAAAAGCTACTGAACCAATGTTCCCTCTAATTCCTTCTCGTTTATGTGCTCAAAAAATTTATTTGTGTGTGCATTGTTAAAAATTGTGTTTACAGTTCAGAATAAATGCAAAATTTAGTGTTTTCACACAAATTAATTTTTTTGCACCACAATTTGTTGTGTGCATTGGCCATAAATTTGTGTGCACACACAGTTTAGAGGGAACATTGGGCTCAACCGCTACAGTCAGCCCAAGTATAGTGCCCGTTGACTAATTCCGGCCTGACAAATATCTGCCCAAAAATCAGACAATCTTGAAAATTCATTTGGGTGAGTTGATGCAGTACTTTCCTAACCTATCTCTTTTAGACCCCAGGTTCCTCCATTCAGGGCTGGCCACCTACAAACACAGGGGACACATCAGGCTGATGTTCTCCTTTGTTCACAATGACCAGAGGCTTTGGAAAGTTTGCTATAAACACAGAATAATGTACCCTCTATTGTAATATATAAGGATAATAAAAATTACCTAGCAGTAGTGATGGGCGAATCTGTGCCGTTTCGCTTTGCCAAAAAAATCTCGAATTTACGAGTTAAATCTAAAGCAAGTGAACTTTCTGAAGGTTTCCTGAAAACATTTCATCACTCATCCAAACGGTGTCTTTATTGGTAGGGAAATTCCTTGGCAGTAAAGTCACAGACATCCAGTCACAATGGTTACTTTAAACTTACACACATTCAATGGAACCATTGTGATTGGACATCTGTGACTTTACTACCCTTAAAGGTTTAAGGGGCAGATTTACTAAGGGTCGATGTGAATTCGAGGGAATTTTCGAAGTAAAAAAATTCGAAATTCAAAGTAATTTTTTGGATACTTCAACCATCGAATAGGATACTACGACTTTGAATTTACATTGACTTCTATTCAAAGTTAAAATCGTTAGAAGATTTGACCATTCGATAATTGAAGTACTGTCTCTTTAAAAAAAACTTTGATTTCGATACTTCGCCAAATTAAACCTGCCGAAGTGCTGTGTTGGCCTATGGGGACCTTCTACAAACTTTTTTAAAGTCTTCACACATCGAACAAAAATCTTTCAATCGTACACTAAAATCGTTAGATTCGACCGATTTAATCGTTTGATCGAAAGGTTTTTATTTGATCGCAGGATTGCCAAATTTGCTGAAAAAAACGTCGAATTCGAAGTTTTTTAATTCGATGAATTTCGAAGAACAAAAAACTTCGAAATTCGACCCTTGATAAATCTGCCCCTAAATGTTGTGGAATTTCCCTACCACTCCTCTCTCAGGTGCACCCTCACTTTATTGTTGAAGAAAAGAGTAACCACACTGTATCCCACCACAAAAAGATCTTTCTAATAACTTGGGTGCTAGTGGTTCCTAAGTTAAAACAACAAAATAAGTCTTTATTGGACAGATGTGACACAATGGGGGTTATTTACTAAAGCTCGAATTGATCTGGTCTGGTTTTTTGGGGCAAAACTCGAATTTTCAATTTTTTTTTAAACTCACATTTTTCCAGATTTATTAAAGTCCAATGCTGCAAAAAGCCCAAATCCGAAAATCCGCCATCTCAGACCTGCTGAGGTTGTGTATAAGTCAATGGCAGAGGTCCCTATCCTAATTGGAAGTTATCCTGGTCTGGCTGGGTTTAGACTGAAAATCTGATCAGTTCAGGCTATTCGGGCAAAAAAAATATGATTTTTCGTAAATTTTTTCAGGTTTTGCCCCGAACTGATTCATTTAATCAGTATCAGTTGCTGATAATATTTCTGCATGTATTGCCTATGTGACAATATCAATGGGTGACGGTCATTACTATTTGTCAGTAGTGATTAATTAATTTTTTTGCCAGCCATGGATTTGCGGGGAAATTCAACATTTTGGCATCTGCAAATTTTTCCACAAAACTGCGGCAAAAAAATTTGCTGCGGCAACATTCACCCCGACAAAAATGTCGCCTCAAGAAAAAACCTCATTCACTTTAATGAATTTGAAGCAAATTCACAAATTTTTTTAGTGGTTTTGCAAATTTTTCAGCAAAGGAACATATTTGCTCATCACTATTTGTCGGACGGTTGCTGTCTTTGCATTTATGGCCAGAACATCATCTTGCACGTCCGCACCTAATAAACTAGCAAGGGGTAACCCTGCATGAAGTTCCTTGTGTGCCAGTGTTTTACTACTTGAGGATTCATTGGAGGATGCCGTACTCCTAACACTGTGCACCAGGTGTTCTCGTTTTATAACCTTTAGGAGTGTGCTCTGCCTCATCTTTCTTCTCTTCAGAACATCATCTGATTTGTTCTTTTTTTACTAGTTTATTTAATCTGAATGGTTAGTGGTAGGTCGGGAGATTACAAAGAACAAGCGTTCAGAGGACATAAGGATATATCTGCATATCTATGGCCATCTTTACTCTAAATCTTTAGTCTAAATGCTTGAGTCCATATACTGGTGGGTAACACTAGAGTGGAACCTACCCATGTCACAAGCCCTTCAGCACACCTCCTCCTCCAACAAGTAGGCAGATTAAAAGAGACTGAGCACTGAGCCTTCTCCTTTTATAAACTAGGGAACCCTGACACCCCATTGCCAAAAACCAAACTGCCAAAAGACATCCTCCCCCTCCTAGTAGTAAAACAGACCCATCCATCAGCTGTCCTGGTAATATATATTTGAATTAAAGTGTGGGGAAATCTTACCCCCTTACATGAGTGACTTAGTTGTCAAAATCAGTGTCTGAACAAAATCTTTTAGAAACACTCAGTACAAACCTTTAGTAATGTGCATAAATTGCAGGATTTACATATTTGGCTGCAACAGAACAGAAAATCTTTGGTGTGAACCGTGAAGTATCTGATTTAACATTTCCACATTCCATTGCGTGGCTTTGAGAAAAATGCATTGCCTACTCGTGGTTCAGCTAAGACTGATGGTGGTTGTATTCTTCCTTCCTCTGTGGCTAGCTATTTACTGTATTGTATATTTCAACAGGGTTTTTTGTATAGTTTATATACCTATATTTTATTCTTCACCAGTTACAGTTACCAGTGCTTCATTCTGTTTAGAAATTATTATTGAGGAAGAGGGTGATAAAGGAGCATGTTCTATAAGGCCTTTTTTCCAGAAACCATAGCTTGAAAAAAAGAAAGTAAAGTGAGCTCAGATGGAGAGCCAAATGCAGAGTTCCTGGCAGTGGCAGCTCTTGGAATTAGATATTAATAAGATACAACACGGAATTAAAAAGCCAGACCTCTTTTTATATTAAACTGTTGATAAACCATTGCAAGTCATGTATTCCAGCAAAGAGAGTTTTACAAATCTATCCTCTTCCAGTGGAGGCAGCTATTGATAGTAGGGTTATAGGGCCCACAACAGCAAAGTGAATAAGAAACAAGTATTGCATGGGTTACAATGTTTTTTGGGTTTTTTTTTGCATTGACTTGCTGATAAAATAGAATTGTATTCATGGCTCTCTACACACATGTAGGATAAAACGGCTTGCTATACAAAATAGGACGACAGCTGCCAATAAATATTTCATTTGAAATTGCTGTAAACATAGATATGGTTAATTAAATAACATAAGTACTCAATTACTCCAGTGTAGCAGGTAATAGTAGTTCAGTGAGAACTACCTGTTATTTAACTTGCTTTAGACTCATGGTTAATATATTAGTCCATAAATTGAATATTTTTTCATTTTTCGGGGTTACTTGCACTTCAAAATTCTTGTTTTTTTCCCTTTCATGGGAAGAATCAATACACGGTCAAAGGAACACAACGTACCATAGATTTTCTTGGCAGACTGTTTATATGGCAGACAGCTCTCCTATACATCACACATAAAGGCATCTATACACTTTTGAGTCAATCTACATTAAAATAAATTGAATTCACACAATTCAAAATGATTCAACAACCTTGGCCTTCCATACATTCCACTCCAATACAAAAATGTTTTCTCTGAACATGCCAATATCATGATATGTATACATAAACAAACCCCTGGCCATTCTTCACAGCACCACTGAATACATATTCATCGAGTGCTAAAGCTGAAAATAGTTTTAATGAAGATATCACAATTGTTTAGGGCTCCTTTACATAACTGGCGCTTATAATAAATGAGCAAATTAGGGTTAGAGGAAAGTTAGAGAGCTCTAGTCCTAAAAGTTTACAATCCCTGATAGAACTGTACTAAAAAGATTGCATTTAAGAGAGAACAGGTGAAACCAGCCATCACATTCTGATTTGATAAAGACCCCAAACATTCTGGATTACAAGTTCCCCACCCAAAAAAATGTCACCTGCTGTGTAGCCTAAGAACAAGCTGCCCACAGTAAAAAAGAAATCCATTAAGAAAACATTTCATGTAATAAATATTTAATATATTTTTATATGTTTACATTATATTTAATATATTTTTATATTTCATTGTAAGGCAATAAGGAAAAACGACCAATTTTCCAAATAAATTATTCCAACACGGATAAAAGATATCTGAACAACTGCTCTGAAAATAGCTGACAGTTAAGTGAATAAGTCCTGTGCATTCTTGCACAGAAGTGTAACGGGATTTGAATGACACATGAATAATGATATCGGTGAAATGTTTCTGCTCTTAGCTTGAACAGGTACAAAAAAAAAAGTACTTATTAAATAAAGGCAAGGCCTTTGGGGTTTATATCTGGCTCTTAGCACAATATTTTGCTAGAGGAGCTTTATAACTGGATGACTGAACGTGCCATGAGCAACCTCACATGTATAAGATCTAAACAATCCCAGCTGAGCTTCTGGTAGTCATTGTTAGTCTGTGCTGAAAGCTGAAGAATGAGACACCCTTGTGCAGAGAGAAGGATATTCAAACTATGCTTGCCTAATTGTACAGTGGCCTTGGATCCTAGAATACATGTCACAATCTCAGAAATCACTCACTGCATATTTTGTCTCTCTTGGCCACTCATGTCACCATTTAACACTAAGGGGCAGATTCACTAAGCTCGAGTGAAGGATTCGAATGAAAAATACTTCGAATTTCGAAGTATTTTTTTGGTACTTCGACCATCGAATTGGTTAAATTCGTTCGAATTCGAACGAAATCGAACGAATCGAACGAAAAATCGTTCGACTATTCGACCATTCGATAGTCGAAGTACTTGCCCTTTAAAAAAAACTTCGACCCCCTACTTCGGCAGGTAAAACCTACCGAAGTCAATGTTAGCCTATGGGGAAGGTCCCCATAGGCTTGCTAACCTTTTTTTGATCGAAGGATTTTCGTTCGATCGTTGGATTCAAATCCTTCGAATTGTTCGATTCGAAGGATTTAATCGTTCGATCGAACAAAAAATCCTTCGATCGATCGAACGAAGGATTAGCGCTAAATCCTTCGACTTCGATATTCGAAGTCGAAGGATTTCAATTCGAGGGTCGAATTTCGAAGTATTTTTAACTTCGAAATTCGACCCTTAGTGAATCTGCCCCTAAGGTTTCCTGCATACTCGGGGAATGGAATTGACACATAATTTAATGTACAGTGCAAGCTACATGACAGTATGTATGAAAGTATTTAAGTCTAAAATATGCTGCCTTTATTTAAAGACGTTCACTTGTGTCAAATCAAATAGAGAGCTGTCAAAGATACCAAATAGTACAAGTAAATTTTATTATTATAATAAATTTATTATAAATTTTAAATGATGTGCTTAAAATGGAGTCTATTTGAAAAGGCCTTCTGTAATTTGCAGCTTTCTGGATAATCGGTTTCTAGATAAGGGATCCTATACCTGTATTAATATAGGTAATATCAGTAGTGTTGTTGAATCCTTTCTAAAACTACCTGCCTGTAAAACCACTGTCCTAAGAGAATTTCATGTCTTTACAGCTTTTAATAAAAATATTCATTACAGGTATGGAACCTGTTATGCCATTTTAAAGGTATGGGGACCTGGAGGTTTTCGGATAAGGTGTCTTTATGTAATTTGGATCTCCATACTTTGATTCAACTAAAAAATGTATTAAACATTTAGGGGGGTTATTTATCAAAGGTTGGACTGTTTTATACTTCAAACGAACTTGATGAACTCAAAACTCGAATGGTTACTTGTTTAAGAAATAACTTGAATGGAAAACACTTGAATCAGCAAGTTCAGGGTGATCAACCTGAAAACTAGAATTGATCGAATTTTTAGTGTGAACAAAACTCGAATTGCTCGAATTGATTGAGTTTCCGGGCAAAACCCTCCAAAAAACCTCGAACATCATGAAGGCTATTTACTTCATCAAATGGTTCAAGGAACCTCTGCCATTGACTCCTACATGATCTCGACAGGCTTTAGATGGTGTATTTTCAGATTCAAGCTATTTCTATGGTAGGGGTATAATAAATCTAGAAAAAACATTTAAAAAAATAAATAAATAAAAAACTCGATTTTCTCCTAGTCAGCTTGGGGGACACAGGGACAATGTGGTATAGCTAGTACCACTAGGTGGCAGGACACAACAAAAGTAAGAAACTGGCCCCTCCCCTACTGGCTATACCCCCAGCAGGCAGAGCTTAGCTCAGTTTTAATTGTGTCCTCAGGAGGTTAGGACGTGTTCTCTTGTATGCTTTTTTATTTTTAAGTTTATTCAAATTGATCAGTTAAAACTGACACCAGGGGATGGCCCAGGACTTCTACACTGAGTAGAAAATCCCTTTAGGCATCCTCCAACGTGGGAGCTGTCTCTGGGGTCTTGTAAGTGCTGTATGCTAGCCTGACTGATATCTCCCTTCCATTCCAGGAGGAGATTGGCTTGCCAGATGACAGAACAGAGCAGTTCACCACTGGTAAGTACCGCTCCCTCCCTCCACAACCGGTGAATACCCGCCTCTCCTCCCTCTATCTCCCTCACATGGCAAGCCGACATGTCTGTGCTCAGCTAAGTCACCCCCAGTCAGTGGCCTACCCTTCTATTCATAGGGCTTCCTTAGCGACACCCTCCTTACAGTCACAATGTCTGAAGGGACATGAACTCTGGGGAGTGATGGGAGCACAAGTGCCAGAATCAGTTTTTCGATGAGGCTTCCTGTATAGTAGAGTAATCAAGGCGCGCGCCCCCGGTGGTAAAGCCCCAAAAGGTTGTGGGTTTGGTATCAACCTCTGCTAAAATCTCACTGCCAAAGCAGGTAAGGTTGCTTGTGCTTCCTTCCTTTTCCACAGTGGGCATCACAACTAGCCACAGGAATCCCAAAGCTAGTGCTTCATTGGACAAGCTTCTACCCCACCTGGACAACCCCAGAGCAAGGGTGACCAAGCGCAGAGCACCATCTCTATCTGAGGAGGAGAGCGACACCCCTCCTAGACACTTGTCTCCTTCATCTTCATCTCCAGGCTCCCCGAGGAACTAACAAAGCGCACAGCACTACAATCGATTATCTCCAGTTTGCTTCTAGCAGAGGTAATTCAGTTCCTCACGTAGATGCTACTCAAACCTCTTCATAGTGCCCAAGAAAGACGGGTCTGTCATACTCGATCTCAAGGTGCTGAATAAATATATTCACCCTCCGCACCAGAAATACCTGAGATTTGCTTTCCAAAAATCGTCACTACCAATTTACAAGTGTGCCGTTCGGCCTAACATCTGCACCAAGGGTTTTTCACCAAAATCAAAGCTGCAGCCACAGCAGGGATCCACAACTCAGGGATTGCCATCGCCCCGTACGACCGTAACGCCCAGTCATAACGCCCAGTCAATTCATGCTATTCCTAGGGATGCAATTCGACACACTGACTCAGCGATTCTCCTTCCCTCGGGAGAAAGTACTTCACCTTCAGGCTCTGCTAAAATTGCCCCTCCAGAAGCCACTTCACACAGCCAAGTTTGGCATGAAAGTTCCATCGAAACGGTGCCATTCACTCAATTCCACCTCAGGGAGCTCCAGGAGAACACTCTCGCCAGCTGGAATAGGAAACCCTTACGCTAAGAGATTCGCCTGTCTCACCTGACACGGATATCCCCCCACCGGTGGTTACAACCACCCACCTTACGGGGGGGGGGGGGAAACGCCAAGGAGAATCCCGTTGGCACATTCTCAACAGATTTGAGTCTCTTTGACTAGGGAGCAGTTCTCAAGGGTCGAACAGCACAGGGAAAATGGAAGCCGGACGAGAAAACGCTACAGATCAACCTGCTCGAGAGCCGGGTGATTCTTCTATGACCTCCATTGGCAGCAGGAACTGAGGGGTCAAGCAGTGAAAATGCAGTCGGACACCACCAACGGGGTACAAGAAACAGAGGGGCGCTAAACGAGTTAAAGTTCATCTTCCAGTGGGCCGCAATCCATCTAGCCCATCTGTCAGTCATCTATATACCAGGACTGCTAAACTGGAAAGCAGACTTCCTAAGCCGGCAGTCTCTGGACCCAGGCGAGTGGTCACTGAAGGACGAAATTTTTCAGAAATTAACGCAATGGTGGGGCACGCCGGAAGTCGACCTTACGTTACGGCAACTCGGCACTACCAATAAGTGCTGGCCTTTTTAGCCCACTACAGGGATGCCCTAGCCATAAAAGCTGATGCTCTAACAGCAACTTGCCAATTTCGGCTGGCGTATGCTTTCCACCTTTGCCACTCATTCCAAGGACCATCAGAAAGATGCAACAAGAACAAACCACTCTTATATTGTTTGTCTCGGTGCTCCTGGTTCACCGGTCTGATCAATCTGTCAGTGGAAAAGCTGTGGACAATACCTCCTCTTCCAGACCTTCCCACTCAAGGACCAATCCGTCAAACCCAGCCAGCCTCATCTTGACGGCATGGCAGGACGTTCTGTCCTGTACCGGCAACTCAGAAAGAGGCGGCATTGCTCACTTTAGACCCAATCCGGGCTCTAAAATTCTATCTACGCAGTGTTCAAGACATACGTAAATCTGATTTGTTACTGGTTCTTCCATCAGAACCAAACCAGGGTGCTTCAGTTACTAAGGCAACCAAATCCGGCTGGATCAGACAAGCAATTCGGAGAGCCTATACAGCCAGACTCCACCAGTGAGACTCACTGCTCACTCCACTAGAGGTGTGAGTACGTCCTGGCGTTACTAAACCAGGCATCAGCGGAACAGCTGTGCAAAGCAGCTACGTGGACCTCTGTCCACTCCTTTCAAAATTACCATTCCGTACCTTGAGGCTTCTGACTCTCGCTTTTGGCAGAAGGGTGCTTCAAGCCGCTGTTGTTACTACCACTTAGAACTCTGTTCCCACCCAGAGTTCTTAAGGGACAGCTTTGGCATGTTCCCATTGTCCCTGTGTCTCCCAAGCTGACTAGGAGAAAATTAGATTTTGTGTACTCACCATTAAATCTCTTTCTCTTATGTCACTTGGGGGACACAGGGCTTCTCCCCCTGGATTGAGGCCTTTGTTTTTTCCATTAGACATGATACAGTATGTTACAATGTTGTAGTTCTGTTAAATTCAAGTTATATATATATATTCCTGTTGACTTTGGTACAAACTGAGCTAAGCACCGCCTGCTGGGGGTATAGCCAGTAGGGGAGTGGCCAGTTTCTTACTTTTGTTGTGTCCTGCCTCCTAGTGGTACTAGCTATACCCCATTGTCCCTGTGTCCCCCAAGTGACATAAGAGAAAGAGATTTAATGGTGAGTACACACAATCTCCTTTTTTTAACGTTTAAAATGGATTTTTGACCAAAAACATATACTAAAAAAATTTGAAATTTTGTGAAAAACACAACGCGATCCTTAATAAATCTGCCCCTTAATAAACCAAATCAGATTGTTTTGCCTAAAATAAGGATTCATTATATCTTAGTTGGGATCAAGTACAATTATTATTATTTATTACAGAGGAAAAATAAATAATTACGCCAAGGAGAATCCCGTTGGCACATTCTCAACAGATTTGAGTCTCTTTGACTGGGGAGCAGTTCTCGAGGGTCGAACAGCACAGGGAAAATGGAAGCCGGACGAGAAAACGCTACAGATCAACCTGCTCGAGAGCCGGGTGATTCTTCTATGACCTCCATTGGCAGCAGGAACTGAGGGGTCAAGCAGTGAAAATGCAGTCGGACAATTCCACCAAGGTGGCTTACATCAACCACCAACGGGGTACAAGAAACAGAGGGGCGCTAAACGAGTTAAAGTTCATCTTCCAGTGGGCCGCAATCCATCTAGCCCATCTGTCAGTCATCTATATACCAGGACTGCTAAACTGGAAAGCAGACTTCCTAAGCCGGCAGTCTCTGGACCCAGGCGAGTGGTCACTGAAGGACGAAATTTTTCAGAAATTAACGCAATGGTGGGGCACGCCTGAAGTCGACCTTACGGCAACTCGGCACTACCAATAAGTGCTGGCCTTTTTAGCCCACTACAGGGATGCCCTAGCCATAAAAGCTGATGCTCTAACAGCAACTTGCCAATTTCGGCTGGCGTATGCTTTCCACCTTTGCCACTCATTCCAAGGACCATCAGAAAGATGCAACAAGAACAAACCACTCTTATATTGTTTGTCTCGGTGCTCCTGGTTCACCGGTCTGATCAATCTGTCAGTGGAAAAGCTGTGGACAATACCTCCTCTTCCAGACCTTCCCACTCAAGGACCAATCCGTCAAACCCAGCCAGCCTCATCTTGACGGCATGGCAGGACGTTCTGTCCTGTACCGGCAACTCAGAAAGAGGCGGCATTGCTCACTTTAGACCCAATCCGGGCTCTAAAATTCTATCTACGCTGTGTTCAAGACATACGTAAATCTGATTTGTTACTGGTTCTTCCATCAGAACCAAACCAGGGTGCTTCAGCTACTAAGGCAACCAAATCCGGCTGGATCAAACATGCAATTCGGAGAGCCTATACAGCCAGACTCCACCAGTGAGACTCACTGCTCACTCCACTAGAGGTGTGAGTACGTCCTGGCGTTACTAAACCAGGCATCAGCGGAACAGCTGTGCAAAGCAGCTACGTGGACCTCTGTCCACTCCTTTCACAATTACCATTCCGTACCTTGAGGCTTCTGACTCTCGCTTTTGGCAGAAGGGTGCTTCAAGCCGCTGTTGTTACTACCACTTAGAACTCTGTTCCCACCCAGAGTTCTTAAGGGACAGCTTTGGCATGTTCCCATTGTCCCTGTGTCTCCCAAGCTGACTAGGAGAAAATTAGATTTTGTGTACTCACCATTAAATCTCTTTCTCTTATGTCACTTGGGGGACACAGGGCTTCTCCCCCTGGATTGAGGCCTTTGTTTTTTTCATTAGACATGATACAGTATGTTACAATGTTGTAGTTCTGTTACATTCAAGTTATATATATATATATATATTCCTGTTGACTTTGGTACAAACTGAGCTAAGCACCGCCTGCTGGGGGTATAGCCAGTAGGGGAGTGGCCAGTTTCTTACTTTTATTGTGTCCTGCCTCCTAGTGGTACTAGCTATACCCCATTGCCCCTGTGTCCCCCAAGTGACATAAGAGAAAGAGATTTAATGGTGAGTACACACAATCTCCTTTTTTTAACGTTTAAAATGGATTTTTGACCAAAAACATATACTAAAAAAATTTGAAATTTTGTGAAAAACACAACGCGATCCTTAATAAATCTGCCCCTTAATAAACCAAATCAGATTGTTTTGCCTAAAATAAGGATTCATTATATCTTAGTTGGGATCAAGTACAATTATTATTATTTATTACAGAGGAAAAATAAATAATTTTTAGAAATTCCAATTATTTGCTAAAAATGGAGTCTATGGGAGATTGTCTTCCAGTAATTTAGAACTGGATAATGGGTTTCTGGATAACAGTTTGTACTTTTCCAGCAGATACCAATGCTACAGCCAGGCACATAACTATAGAGAAAAATCATTGGTGGATTTGAGTAGGGGCTAGTGCTAGCAAAGGCATGATTATTATAGAGGTAAAGGAAAACTGTATATTTTTACAGAGACTACATTGTTAGGGGGTATAGTGCTTCTATAGGGCTTAAGGAGATGTAGGAAATAATGGAAAGAGTTACCAGGGCTTGTACTAGGTAAGACTTGAGAGACTGTGTATAGAATCATAACAGAAAGGAAAGTATAATGATTTTAAGTTAGTTATGGTTTAAGAGATTACTGTATGGATTTTTCACGGTATGGCCTTATTGGTCACTAAAATGATATTTTCAGTTCCATTTTGTAGATCAAGATTGGCTCCCGGATACATAGTAAATTATGCATCAGCCCCAGATGTTCTGTTTGCCTTGGCCATCAAACTATGCTTTCATATCTGGCAGAATAAAGAAGACACATTCATACTGAAAAGTGTCTATATAACATGAATGAGGCTAAA
The DNA here is from genome assembly GCF_017654675.1 of Xenopus laevis. Classification (NCBI taxonomy): domain Eukaryota; kingdom Metazoa; phylum Chordata; class Amphibia; order Anura; family Pipidae; genus Xenopus; species Xenopus laevis. Next base: position 100,420,680 of record NC_054385.1, read on the forward strand.
AGTGACAGCTGCTATTGAAGTTGCCATTTGCATTCAATTACCCTGCACATTCCATACTACAGAGCAAGGGTTGCACTATATGAGAATAATAAGGCTCGCAGTTCTGTAAGTCTTCTCATGTGAACTGTGCATTTGTCAGTAAACTATTATGCATGCTGTGTTGTTGATCTAGCATACCACATGTAGCATACAAACACAGCATGTTTATATATGTGTGCATAGAATTCTTACAACCCAAATCAGCTACAGAAAAAAATAAAAAGGAGCATAAATAAGTTTTAGATATATTTTAATAGTTCACAGGTTGCATCATTCATTAGAAAAAACATAGATTCAAATAAACATTGGAGTCATTTCATAAATATTCTATACAATGTAGTTCTTAGCAATGAATATCACATAGCATGGAGGTGCTGAGTTTTGAAAGGATAAATATTTAATACTGAGAGTATATTTAGAGGGGGTTGTGCTGTTACACTTTTGTATATTGTGAAACTTCCTATACAGGTATGGGACCTGTTATCTAGAATGCTCAGGACCGGGGCTTTTCCAGACAAGGGATCTTTACGGAATTAGGATCTCCATATTTTTAGTACAAGGTACTCAGGCCCTGATTAGTGGAAAGGCCACAAAGGCCCTAGCCTAGAGCAGCAGAATTTTAGGGGAGCAGCATGCCACCTAACCACACCGGCATTGGGGATTCACAGGAGATACAATCATTTTTAAAATTTCCTTTGCATCAATCCCCAGTACTCTGGACCCGATGCTGAAAATTTTCTCATACGCACAGAGGAAGAGGAGGGGATGGGGCGATGAACATCAGTGGGCTTAGGGGTGCTATAAGATATAAATCCAGCCCTGAAGGTACTGAAAAGGGAAATCATTTTGAAAAATTTGAATTATTTGATTTATAATGGAGTCTGTGGGAGATGGCCATCTCGTAATTTGGAGCTTTCTAGATAATAGGTTTCTGGATAATGGGTTTCGGTATAACGGATCCTATACCATGGACCTCAACAGATCATTTATAACTGTTCTGTTGCTCTGTGCATTGAGAGAGATATATACTGGATTGATGCATTGTTGAATGAAGAAGGGTAGATATTTGACATGGCTAATAATAGGCTAATAATGACTGCTTTCTCAGCATGTAATATTACATAATACATTTCACATATGAATTAGTCACTTTTCAGGATGCTAACTCCCCTCAGTCCTTCATAATTCTCCCTATATGCTTTTAGTTTTGATGGATTGCTCATATGAGCCTCCATTGCTGATTACTGACATTGCATGTTTGTATTTGCATTTATACGTCATCTATATGCTCACTGAAAATCCCAGCCCTTCTGACTGCTTTAATTGGAAGATACCAGAAGCTACATAATTGGCCTCACAGCAGTGGGCGTGTTGGTTGCAGCTGGAAAAAATGTTAGGCTGAATAAATGGTTAAAGGGATTGTGTAATGATTTTTATGGCATAGTTTGTATTACTAAATTACACTGTATTCATTGCAAGTAAGTAATTCTACCATTTAAAAGTTTATTCTCGACCAATAAGGGCTAGTCCACACGGGGAGATAGCGACGCGTTTGCGGTCGCGGCGACAAAGCGCCGCTACAGTCACCGCGACCGGCGCAGGCGACAGTTTTGTATGGGCGCCTATGTAAAAACGCCTGTGCTAACCACACGAGGCGATGCGCTTTTCAACAGTCGCCTGAAAAAGCCTGGCGAGGCATTTTCAGGCGACTGTTGAAAAGCGCATCGCCTCGTGTGGTTAGCACAGGCGTTTTTACATAGGCGCCCATACAAAACTGTCGCCTGCGCCGGTCGCGGCGACTGTCGCGGCGCTTTGTCGCCGCGACCGCAAATGCGTCGCTATCTCCCCGTGTGGACTAGCCCTAAATGTATAATTTTAAGTTGCAATATAGATGTGTAGTGCTCTCAAAAAAGCACTTTACCATGGAAATACTTTCAGATAAGCAATTGGTTCTCCTACTCAATGTAACTAAAGCTGGAGTTGGATTTTTACTATTGAGTGCTGTTCTCACATCTGTCACTAGGTGGGGTATGGGAGCATTTTTAGTAATGCAGTTGCCAGGGAGCTGTTATCTGATTACTAGGGATGCCAAATCCAAACCCTGAAAAAAAAAATCGGTGTTTATGCATGGTATTTCTGTCTGTTTACCAGATTTTCCAAAGTAGAGGAAGGGCTCAGATTCAGTTCTGTGTTTGGCCAAATCAGTACACCTGGATTCAAGGATTTGGCCGACCCTGAACAGCAGGATTTGGTGCATACCTACTGGTTACCTTTCCATTGTTTTGCTAATGGGATGCAGGGATGGAGGAAAGGGAGGTGGGTGATATAACTCCAATATTGCAGTGTAGCAGTAAAGAGTGATTCAAGTTTATCCGAGCACAAGTTACATGATTGGGGGCACCTAGGAAATTGAAAACATGTCTAGCCCCTTGTCAGATTTCAAAATTAAATTTTAACAAAATCTATTCGCTTTTGAAAAATGGATTTCAGTGCAGAATTCTGCAGAAGGAGAGCTATTTACTGATGTTTTCCATGACCAAATCATGAAAATAATGAATAAAGCTTACTTACATGTTGATTATGAAGTATTGAGGAGAAGGCCCAATATAGGTATAGGGTTGTTTTAATGGCATGGGCCCCTGGGTCCAGAGACAGTAATCCATAACTGTAGCTGTAGAGATGGGAATTAGAGCAGTTGGTTCAGGGGGTTGCATGTCAGAGTTAAAGATTTAACCCTAAATGATCCCTTCTCCAACTACTGGCTTACATGCTCATTATTTAAACTGATCTGGTAACAAATAAGGGGTAACATACTTGAGTGTGCCTAGGGCAGCGGAACACCAACATTAACTTTTGGTGAATAATAACATTTTTGTTCTCCTTAGTTTGTGGCAATAGTTTTTTAAAGACCTAGAATGGAATTTGTCTGACACTAATGGTGATACACATTTATGATTGAATGGAATCAAACTCCCACCATTAATGTTAATGTTGAAGTCATTGGCAGCTAAAGCAATGGCAGAGCAGCCATATTTAATTTATAGGCTATATCCCCAAGCTGGAATGCATGTGAAAAGATTACACGGATGTAATTTAGCCCTGTTGGATCCAAGGGATATCTGTTCAGTGAAAGAAAAAAATAAATCATTCTTCTATTTTGTTTTCCCTCTGCCAGTGTAGTCTGAAGGGTCACTGAGTAGCATTATGGTAGAATGTTATTTCTTTGTATAGCAGATATACTGTAAAAGAAGAGAATTGTATTTTTCTTGGGCATGCAGTACCTGAGAAGGTCAGGCTGAAGAGCACACTTCACATATAAGTGGGAAAGCACCGCGGTACAAGAAAGAAATGCACAAGAGGTTTGCAAGGTCATGCGACAAGGCAGGGTTTGAGAATTGGAAGCTGTGCAAGAACCTTGGTAAGGCATGGCTAATGAACCATAGAGCCGCTGGGAAATACAAAATAGGCTGACGTGCATAAAGAACAGTTTCCTAGGCAATGGAATACATAGTCTGGTAATTATGATGTCATGCCAAAAAAACAAAGGTTCAACAAACTCAATGTGGAATCATTTGCCAAATAACACTTTTTCTTAAAGGGCAAGTAAAGCCTAAAAATACATTTTTGACAGCAAGATTTGAGGAGAGCCTATTACTGCTGTATGATTTCCCAATTCCCATGCACAGCTGCCAATTTGGTACTTGACAGATGTGGCGCTAGAAACTTTTTTTTAGCAAGTAGTATGACGGTGACTGCAAAAACCCTAGATGTGTCTCTCCCAGAATGCTCTATGATACACAGCAGATTAGGATCTTAACAGGGACTGTGTTAACAGTGGGCTGGGGTAGACAGTACTATAATTAATGAGGCACCACCTAGGAAAAAGGGGAGTGCCTGTGTGTGAGCTCTGAGCCCAAGGCCAATCAATTCATCACTCAGTCCTGTTGTTACTCTGTGGCAGCCAATGGCCCTGGCTCCTCCAAAAATCCTGAAAGTCAGCATTCTAGTGACTCCTTTTGTGCTTGTATCTTACTGTGCCACTATCTTTTTATGCTGGATACAGAGAAGGACTGATTGCACGTGCATTAGGGCCTCTAATAGGTGGTGGATTGCAAAAAGGTGCTAATATGCATGTGCCGCCTCTATTGTGACCTGTGTGGTCACTGTAACCAGCCTAAAAAGTTAAAGATGAGGTATAGGTGCAGCAGATGTTCAGCAGACAATATTAAGCTACAGGGACTGAAGCAAAACAAAGCTGAAGCTTGCAGGCTGCTTTACAGCTTTAGGCAGGGCTGGATTTACATAGCGGGCACCCCTAGGCCCGCTGATGTTCGTTGCCCCTTTCCCATCCCTTTATCCATGCAAATTTTCATCAACGGGATTGGAGCAATGGGGATTGGTGCACGGGAAATTTAAAAATTATTGCATCCCCAGTGTTTGTGAACCAATGTGGGTGTGGTTGGGCAGCATGCCACCCCCTAAAATCATGCCAATCTAGGCCAGGGCCTTGGTGGCCTCTCACAAATCCAGGCCTGGCTTTAGCCATATAAGAAGGTGTTACCGGATTCTACTGATATCATTCTTCCACCAGTGCCACTCGCCTGTCCCTTGGCAAACACTGAGTTGCTAGTCATCGCTGGTCATGGGATTGAGGTTGTCCATGTGACTGATAGAACCGCAACTCTACATTGCAGCCTATGACCCAGCAAGCGTGTCAACTGTGAGATACTGGGCACTCAACACAGTAATTGTAAGATGATATCCGTGAGATTTTTTACTTATTAAATTGTATTAGAAATATGCACTTTTACATTGTATAGTATTATTAACCCCAAATAAGTCTCAATCTTTGCAATTGGCACTTATGCAACTGACACTTAAAATTAAAGTGTCCGTGGAGAAATAGGATTCTATTTTGCACACCCTATCCTGATTGTTAATAGCAGAGGCTCCCAAACAGTTTCCTTTTACATTTATAAAGAATATATTTAGATATATTTATATATTTTTGTTATACTTTTGGGCATAGAAAAGCTAAGAACTCCAAAAACTGGACTGTTTCAATAGGTACCCGTCCATACAATACCACTGCATTTGTTTTGCTGCAAACCTCTAGGCTCCCAGGAGCAGATACAATCCTCTTACAATGTAGCACTTAACCCCGTATTGATCTTTTTGTTTTCTTATTAAGTCAATGTTGAATTTCATCTTTCGCTGGTCTTAACGCCAAATCAGTGTTGTATAGAAATACAAAATAACATTGATGACTGCTGCAGTTGGGTAGCCTTTCGTTCTAATCTTTCTTTGTAGTTTTCTTGCACAGGGGACGGAGACCTCTCGAGAGGTGCCTATTTATTCTCAGGGTTATGTGTTCTGCCTGCACAATCCAAGGTTGGGGAGGGGAATTAGGGCTTTAGAATATCTGTTAAGGAGACTGATACGTAGGCGAGCGACAGACCTCAGAGCAGCAATTAACCTGGAAAGATGAAAGTCTGAGCTTCCAAATCCAGGCAATTTACTGCCGGGGAGCAGAACGAATTTGCTCTTCCCCAACTCATGTATTTATTTCATCTCTTTTTCTTTCTCTGCTGCATCCAATATTTCTTTCCTACATATATTTTTTCTGGGCCTTGCCATATAAGCTGCTTTGTCTCTGTGGTCCATTATTGATGTATTTAACTCTACACGAACTTCATTCCTGAATTTACCCAATAATAATAACCTTCCTACTGTAATTATAATATTTCATTTGTAATAATGCATATTCCATATAATACAGACTCCACTTTAATCAAATAATGAAAATGTTAAAAACATATTACCTTTTTCTCAGAAATTATAAAACTGTACCTTGTATTTGATCCCAACCAAGAAATAATTAATTATTATCGGAGGCAAAACAATCAATTCAGCCTATTAGCGATCATGGAAGATAAATTAATTCTCGGAGGGTCTCATAGAGGTTTCACATTGGCTGAACCCACATTTTATTGTCACAGCCAGTCAGCTGGGGCTGATGGTTTTAACTACATACAAGTAAGTAATAGTGAAAGCACTCTGTGTATCTACTACCTACATCTTTATCTTGTTAGTTATGAGGGTATATTTGATGAAAGCGGGGTATATTAACATGTTCTATAGCCATTATTTTTATCTTTATAATTTTATATATTGAAGAATTTCATGCATTAATGTAGGCTAGGCATTGTTAAACTTGTTTGGTACAAGCCCAACTGAAGGTCTGAAGATCCAATCTTTGCTCATGGCTTACCTAACGCTCATAAACTGGGTAAAGCTTTATAAAATATTAGTGTATCAGTCATTCTGTCTTAGTTCAGTGAATATCTTGGACAGGAAAAATATTTATTCACATTAAATGTCCCTGTAACTGACCTTTAGAAGAGAAAGAAATGTTAAAACTAAGTTAGCTTTATCAGAAAAGTCTAAATAAATACACCAGTAAAGTAATGATGTTCTGAGTCCTCTGTCAAAAGATTATATTGTGTACACATGGACAAGATTATATTGTGTTCACATGGACTTCTGTATCAGATTTCCTTCTTTCACCTTAAACATTCAAGGCTAGGGCTTGAGCATGCTCAGTTTGCTCCTCTCCCTCCCTCCCTCTCCCTTCTCCCTACTTCCCTCCCTGCTGTAATCTGAGCCCAGAGCTATGAGCGAACAGGGAGAGACTCAGGTAGGAAGTGGTGTCACATCAAGCTAATATGGCAGTCGCTATCCTAAACACAGAGAGTTCTATTCGCCAGGCATAGATTTGCTGCGAATTTCCGCATTACGTCATCTGCAAATTATTTTGCTAAACTGCTGCAAAAATTTGCAGCAGAAAAAAATTGCTGTGATAAAAAAATCACAAGTGTAAAAATTTTCACTTCACTTTAATGTATTTAGACAAAAGAGTCACGCCTGTAAAAATCGAAGTGCACATAAAAAATTGTTGTGCTTATTTTTCTGGAGTTTCACAAATTTTCCGGCAAAAGCGAAATGGGACAGATTCACCCATCGCTATTCTATATCTGTTTGCTTGGGTATCGGAAAGCATTGTACAGAATAAATATAGTGTTCTAGTTTGCACTATTGTGGCTAATCTATTGGCAATAAACGGCCCGATAGCTTTCTCCTTTAAACTGGGCTTTCATGTTTATCTGAGAGCAACAGTTTCCGCTATTTTCCCCCTAACTAGCCTTCAGGCTGAGCACCCCCTGCCACAGTTCCAAGCATGTTGTAGGGCATTAATGAACATAATGAACCTGTGATATGACCTGAAGATCCTTTAATTTTATTTCACTGCTCCTGTTTTGTGTCAATGTGATCCTGAAGTCCAGTGTGGGAGTCATTTTCATCATTAATTATGGCCCATTATTTCTAAGCCTGATTTCTATGCAATATCTTGGGAAACCATAAGTACAATTATTGATGCTGTAGCTAATATAGGGCATACAAGCTATAATTCACCAGTAAATGTGTCATTCATTTTAGCAGCATGGTGGTGCAATGGTGGCATTGTTGCCTTGCAGTGTTGGGGTCCTACCTTTGATTTGAGGCAGAGCAATCTCTACAAGGTGTCACGGCCGGCACCCAATACCAGAACAGGTGCCAAGTACCCTGGTCTCAGCTCGGCTTCACCAGTAGTGTGACCACCGTTGGGCTTCGGGAGGAGCCCTCAGCTTACTTGGGTGCCACCTGGACTTAACGAGGGGTACAAGGCGAGATGTTCTGGCTAGCAGAGGGGCACGGCAGGTAGATAGTCTTTTGGGCCGAAGGTCACGGTACAAATGGAGCAGGCAAGAGAATTGTCAGACAGGCAGGGTCGAGGCAGGCAGATATCAAGAATCGTCAGGCAGGCAAGGGTCAAACTGGGTAATCAAACAGATGGGGTCAGGCAGAAAGAGTAGTCGAGATGCAGGCAAAGGTCAGGATTCGGATATCAGAATAGTCAGGAACAGGCAGGGATCAAAACCGGAATAACAGATACAAATTTCACAGGAACAGACAGCACAAGGCTTCAGGAACCACCAGAATCAAGATTCTATCACGGGCACTGGCTGGGAGTAAGAATGGGCCTTAAATACCTCCAAATTTCACGCCAAATCGTGCCCAATGTGCGCTGGCGTAATCGCGCCTGTACCTTTAAGAGGAGCGCAGGCGCGCCGCGCGTGCCCTAGAGAACCAAGATGGCGGCGTCGCTGGAGGCCGGAACAGGAGCGCGGTGGCGTGGCGGCCGTCCACGCCGCCACACCACTAGACCAACAGGTAATTTTATTACACAAGGACTGTGTATCTTCTCCTCGTGTCTCTTTCTGTGGGTTTGCTTTGGGTACTTACTTACGATTTCCTTCCATTCTCCAAAACCATACCGGCACATTAACTGGCTCCTGATAAGATCGACCCTAGTGTGTGTGAATGTGATAGGGACCTTAGATTGCAACCTCCACTGGGTTAAATCACTGCAGAATATGCCAGAACTATATATAAAAAATAATATAATTTGGTTTCTAACAATCAAAAGGTCATGGATTGTAGAGCCACCACTAGCAACTGTTGCTGATATTACCGTCAGTAATTTTTTTTCCCATTATTATTGCCTTTATTCTTTCAGAGCTAGAGAAATTATATGCATTGCTGTACAATAGCTGCATTGTTATATGCTAATTTGAGTGTAGAAGGTCAAATATTTGTACTGAAGTACTGAAAGATAATAGAGAATAACTTTGTGTCGCCTAATGAGGAGTATTCCTGAGAGGCAAACTGTGCATATCAAAAGGATCAGCAATGTTTTCAACAGACTATTTTCAATTCAAAATTTGCTGATTGCATGTTTTTTTTTGTGTTCAAAAATAGAGAGATACAATTGGCAAGAGCCATTAAATGACATGTAGCTCAATCCAAGTAATAATTCTGTTATTTGTAATTGTCATTATCATTCCAGTACAGGTGAATACATATGACCATAACGAGTGATTTGCTCTCTTTGTAGATAATTAACCGTGGGGTTCCACAGGAACTTATTTACAGAAAGTTCATCTCTTAAATTCATGAAATTTTGGCATCTAAAGTTTATCTAGTTGAGTATTTTTGCTCTTTTTATGGCTTCAGCAGTTAAAGAAAAGAAGCAGTAGAACGTTTTGTAAAACGTTTGTAAAAAAAAATATCGAAATACAAATCATTGTATCAAGATATTCATGTTTAGTGAGTAAATACTTACTTGCAAAATAAAAATTGTATCCAATAATAGTAAATGACCAGGAGATGGAAGCAATCGGGGTGTAGTTTGGAGTGGGAGGGGTAACCAACCGTCTGGAAAAGCTTTTAAACCTCCTTCGGTCACCAGATGAATGTGGAGTTGAATCAGAGTTAAAGGGGCCGATTCACTATGGGTCGAATATCGAGGGTTAATTAACCCTCGATATTCGACTAGGAACTAAAATCCTTCGACTTTGAATATCGAAGTCGAAGGATTTAGCGCAGATAGTACGATCGAACGATCGAAGAATTATTCCTTTGATCGAACGATTAAATCCTTCGAATCGAACGATTCGAAGGATTTAAATCCAACGATCGAAGGAATATCCTTCGATCAAAAAAAGTTAGCCAAGCCTATGGGGACCTTCCCCATAGGCTAACATTGACTTCGGTAGCTTTTAGATGCCAAACTAGGGGGTCGAAGTTTTTTTTAAAGAGACAGTACTTCAACTATCGAATGGTCGAATAGTCGAACGATTTTTACTTCGAATCCTTCGATTCGTAGTCGAAGGTCGAAGTAGCCCATTTGATGGTCGAAGTAGCCCAAAAAAAACTTTTTTTTACTTCGAATCCTTCACTCGAAGTTAGTGAATCGGCCCCAAAATGTCTGTTTATGCCAGAAAACCACCAAAAGCATAGTCACAATTGTCACAAATGTTTGAAGGTTTGAGTAACCCCAAAAAATTATTAAAAAATATCATATACTGTGGCCCTGCATTAGTAAAAGTTATGTGTTTGCTTCAGAAAGACTACTATAGTTTATATAAACAAGCTGCTGTGTTGCCATGGGGGGCAGCTAGTTAAGCTGAAAAATGGTATTCTACAGAGTGCATCTGTTATCTGCTATGTTACCTGAGCCTTGAGGGTAGAGGCACACTATGCTATTTGGGGGAGATTATTCGACCCAGCGACAAATCACCTCTTATTTGGGCAACTAATTTCCCCACAGTGCCTTCCTGCCGGCTAGAATCTAAATCGCCAGTGGAGTGGCACTCAGAGCGATTCACTTTCGGAAATCGCACAAAGTTTCCTCATGAGGCAACTTTGGGCGACTTCAGGAAAACCAAACGCCCCAAGTGCCATCGAAGTGTGTGCCTCTACCCTAAATAGCTGCCCCCCATGGCTACACAGCAGCTTGTTTATATTAACTATACTGTAATAGTGTTTCTGAAGCAAACACACCTGTTTTACCAGTGCAGGGAACAGTACATTTTATTTTAATTCCTTTGGAACACTTTCATTTTCTGGTGTTACTGTTCCTTTAAGCAAATTTGCCAGTTCCTGAATCTGACCTTATTAACTTCAACAGCATGGCATTTATAATTCAAAAAAAACTTCAAATTTGTATGGACATTTCTGGATTAACAAATTTCAGCACATTTCTGGATGACAATTAAGGGTTTTGTGAATTTGACATTCTTTAATCTCCAGTTAAACTGCAACAATATTTCTTACTCCGATTTCAGTTTTCTCCACTTTTGTGAACTCCCCCCCCAATTCTTTCCAAAAATACCCCATAAGGATGATTAATAAAGGAAAAAGTACTGTATATCCAACAGAGATTCCTTTGAAAATAATTGGGCTATAATGTCCATTAAGTGTCAACAATACAATACTCCTTTGAGTAGACTTTCTACCTCACTCATATATAAAATTCCCATCCTGACAGCTACTTTAGTTATCCGATAAATGCTGCAGACTGTACTGCTTTCTAAAGTTTTGTGATCCAGAATTCAGTTCACTTTGTCGACTCCCAGAACTTATTGCAGGATCTGGATTCAGCCAAATTTGGTGTTCAGGCAACCCCAATCTAAACCTCAAGTCAAGAGACTTTAAGTGTCAGGCCACACAGGGCGTTTTGAGGAGATTTGGTTGCCTGGCGACTAATCGCCTTGATTTTGCGGCGACCAATCTACCCAAACGCCTTCCCTGAATCTGCGCCTGCTAAAATAAAAAAAACGCCGGAGTTAATCACACGTGGCGATTCGTTTTCCGAAGTTGCCCAAAGTTTCCTCGTACTTCGGGCGACTTCGGAAAACACACCGCCGCGTGTGATTAGCGCCAGCGTTTTTTTTATTTGAGCCGGCGCAGATTCAGGGAAGGCGTTTGAGGAGATTGGTTGCGCGAAAACGATTAGTCGACAGGCGACCAAATCTACCCAAAACGCCCTGTGTGGCCTGACCCTAAGCTCTAGATAACTGAATACAACAGGTGATGCAATGTTTAAATTTCAGATAATGCAGATTATGGCACGGATTTAGTTATCTGTTCAAGTCCTCTAGCTACACAAACCCTGCAGCCTGGGTATCTCCTAATAAAGATGCACTGCGTAATATACATTTTAATTCCAGTTAAATCTCTTGTATCACAGACTCTCAATTTTATATTTTATAGTTTCTATACCTTAAACTTTATGAACAATGTTGCAGCTTTCACTATTTTACATGTGTTTTTTTTCCTTGAAATGTCTAGCAGATTATTATTATTTAGAAATGTATATGATGTATATTGGCCTTGCAAACACTATTTACATATGTAAGACTGAGCACTAAATAAATGAATGATACAGAATATTTTGTTTCACCAGTGCAGTGACCCATGGCAGCCATTCATATCTTTGATATCTGGCCATATATTCAGGATGTCTGACAGATCCCGAGTGTATTATTATAGTGCCCCTTTATTATTATGGTGCCCCTTTGTACAGCTCCCAGATGCTACAGACCCCTTTTTACTCCATTCTTAGGAGACCTGGGATAAGTAGAAATACTTGGCTAAACTTCTCTCGCCATCTCTTCCAGCAGCACCAATTTTATTCAACCCTGGACATCCAAGGGTTTCCATCAGATATTACCATTTTATACCATCTCAGGCCCCAGAATGTGGCCCACAATTCAGGGAACCCATAGTATCTCTTATTTGTACTGAAAATGACTTGATATCCAAGGAAACATTTCTTTACCCTACATGAATGCATGGGACAGAGATCTGAATACCACAATTACAATAGAAACTTGGGCTCAGATATCCCGATTAAGATAAAACCCACAATACAGTAGAGTGCTTCAGACAATGAGTCCAGATAGGCTCTGTAATGCATGTTTGGTGGGAATGCCCGAATGTCCAAAGATTTTGGACTTAAATTTACAAGATTAAATTCTCAATTGCACAAGTAAACCTAAGGAAAGAACCTCAAAATGCTTTAATAAACACAAAGATACTTAACATCAATAATAATACGAGAGCCTTGATAACTTTTATCTTCCTGGCAGCCAAAATTCCAATTGCAAAGTTTTGGGAAAAGACATTTATTCCCATTTCTCATTTAAAGGATAAAATGATTTACTTAAGGACTTGATAAAGGGCTGGTTAAGCTTGAAACGTGGCCTACCTTGATGGACGAATAAATTACAATATTTTTTCACTAAATTGGAGTGCTGTCAGGGGTGCTCCGCCAATGAAGCGAGGTGAGCTCAGGCGGCAGCGCCAGAGAAGATTACAGGGGCGACACCTTTAAGAGCCGAATTTCCGTTTTTTAAACCGGAAATTCAGCTGTACTATTGCGAGAAAGCGCAATTGTCTGTTCCTGCTTCCCCTCCCGAAAGGTAAGCCGGCAAGGGGGGGGGGCGGCGCCTTCGTCAGAAACGGCACTGAGTGCTGCTGAAATATTTTCTGGAGTATGGACTGGACCTGAGCAGACAGAGTCACAGTAGACACCCGATGCTACAAAAAGAGGTGAGAGTGTTTGTGTAGCACTACTATTTGTTTGGGTTTAAAACACTTCTAAAGGGACCTCTTGGGAACCATCCAATTGAACGCATCGCCTATATTGTAACTACTATTACTCAGTGATTCGTTAACTGAACCCTTTGTACTTGTTACACCTTTCCCCCTTCCTGGCCCCACAACCCGGTTGGATACAGTGCTACGCAATATGTTGGCGCTATATAAATACATGTTAATAATAATACGAGTCGTACCTTCTCCTCCTTTCCACTTCCATCCCCTTTTTTTTTCCTATAGACATTTGATATGTACCAAGCTATTGCTTTTATTGTGTCTACCCTATATATATGTTGAAAACACAAATAAAAATGATTGCAAAGAAAAATACAGTAATTAAGAAGAATAGAGAACAGAAAGTTTAACAAATGGAGAATAATTCAAAGCAAGCCAGAGCACACTGAGCATGCCCAGTGCCAGTGACACCCAAAAGATGGCTGCTGAACATGTCTGCTGGTATAGTAAGTTCAGTATACAGTATAAGCTACAGCATTTCTTGCCATATTCACTTTTAGGCTTCTCCTTTTAAGGTTGAGGTGCCATGTCTTGAGCAACACAAAAATACAATTGCCCTGATTGTTTAGGTGGAAGTTATGATGGCGTAACATTGGCCCAGGCAGTTGCAAAGAACAGTGACCGTATGGAGAGCAGTTTCACTTATACAGGTAATTATAGTGACATCTGATTCTAATCTCCACATTGTGCTATCAGAAGAGGCACATGTATATTCATTTAATTAACTGAGTTAATAGGCATGTTAGGGTCACTTGTACATTACAGTTGTTTAGAGATAGCGTTGCTTGACATATATCCATCCTGGAAGAATTACATTATACGTGTAAGTACCCTTAATAAATAGAAGATCAATCCTTACATATCACTTGTGACTACAGGAGCAGCGCATAATAGTATAGATTTGTCTATTCTGCTTGTTTTCCCTTCCCCTGATAGAGGAACCTATTAATATTGGAGACATACAAGTAGTACCAGGGGAAGCATTCATGGCCAACAGAAGATAAAGCCGAATGATTTTATAATAAAAAAAAAAAAAAAAAAAAAAGTTTTCAGTAAGTATGACAAGGGAACAACACACAACTCATTAGCCAAAGGATTCATTTATGCATGATAATAGGTCTCCTTCATGGGAGAAGCGGTGTGTACACAGGTGCAAGCACTCTCTCATTGCAAAGCTGCAGCTGCACATGCAGCAACATCCATTATGTCAGCCCCTTAACCCCTTCACTGCCAAAAGGATCTGCAATTAGACAAAGCAGCGATAAACCTCCAGACTGGCAACATTAGAGAGGCTGGTCCTATCTATTGTAGTCAGATTATATGATAAAGTAATTGTTATTGATAACACAAAAATAGAGGCAAAAATATATTACTGTACAATGTGTATAGCATATTTATAAACAGCTCTTATCTTTAGCATCTTCTATATTGTTGGCTTATTTTGTAGCTGATATTGGACCTTTGGTGGGTGAGAGAGGACAGTTTACATTTCAATGGGGGCAGCCATTCAAAGGAGAAAAGGCTCAGGTTACACAGCAGATAAGCTCTGTAGAACATAATGGTGTTATCTGTTATCCATTATTTAACCAGTGCCATATAGTCTTTTTTCAATTTCCACAATTACTAGCCAGCAGCTTCTTTATATAAATATATAGTAGTGTTTCTGAATCAAACACATCAGTTTTACCAGTGCAGGGCAATAGTATATGACATTTTCATTACTTTAAAACACTTTCATTTTTTAGCATTAATTTTCCTTTAAAGAGCAAAAAGGGACTAGAAAAGTAGAGGCTATGGCACTCTGATACTCGAGTACAGGAGCACTGTAGTTTGCACGATCTACAGCATGTATAGGGTTAAAGGGTACGTATTGTACCGACTGTGTGAAATGTTACTGTTGTTGTTTATATGTAATTAAAAGTATACATTCTCAATTTAGCATCTGTGCTTATTTTATTTTGTTTGCTACATATGGATGATTCCGTGACAAGTAGTTTACAATATGGCCAGGCTTCCTGCTCAGACCGGAGGCACCAGAATAGCTCTAAAGTCAGGCAGGGTGTCTGACTTGGTTCTGACTCATTGGCCATTTAGGGCCATGGCACGTGGGGTAATTTTTGGGCATTTTGCTACATTTAAAGAGTCCAGGTGTATGGCACAAACACATCTGAAATCTCCCCTTACTGCCTTTTTTTGTAAATTGCCCATCAATTACTTATAGGTGTTTCACATAAAGGACAAAGGGAGATTATTTTGTGGATTCTGACCTGCCTTGAGAGCTGATAAACAACCATGATTTCCACTGCCTCAGCTCATTGTGCTTTACAGTATTTATGGCTTCAACAATGAACTGTAAATAAACCATTTGTAACAGTATTTTAATGAGTATAAACCTTATGTTTAGCTAAATATGCACAAAATGATATGGCTAAACAGTTTGCCCACAATTACTCATTGCCAGATAATTTTAGACGTAATTAGACGTTATTTTAAATGTATTTGCAGCCAATCTATGGATAGAGAATACAAACCCATCCGTTCTTATTTGGGTACAACCGTTTAGCATGAAGTCCCAGGGCCCCAGTGTCGGACTGGTATGCCAGGGGCCCACCAGAAAACCTTAGACTGTGGGCCCACTTTCCAAACTATAATTCCTCCTCTACTCACTTAACTTCTTTATTATCGTAGTCTTTTATATCTACTAACTATACTCTATTGTTCCATTATTAAACCTCTTTTTTCCTAAAAAGAAATAGGGAATGACCATGAAATATGCCAAATTGTTAGAAGCAGCAGGGCCCACTGACACCTGGGCCCACCGGGAGTTTTCCTGGTTTCCCGGTGGGCCGGTCCAACACTGCAGGGCCCTCAACCGTCGCTCACTTTGGCTTGACATCTGTCTGTTGGATCTTTATCTGAAAAAGCTGATCAGCACTAATGTGTGGCCAAGTTGAATAGTTTCTAATGGCTGCTGGATATTCCAAAATTTAGCGTAACTGTACTTTCTGAAACAAACAGAAGGCTTTCAATTTGAGCCCTTCTGTTTCCACATCGAAACCTTAAAGTTGCTTATATTCGTTTTCATAAAAGATTTAAAATGTTTGGGTTACTCAGCCTTTACGATTAAAGAGGTAGAGATTAAAAGAATAAAGAAAGATTAAAAAAAAAACCTTGGAAACTACATCCGTCTGTGCAATACAAGATGAGTAACCAAAAGGTTATTTTTAAAAACAATTCCCCTTCCCTGAACAAATATTTGACCCATGAAATCTGTAGAGACAAATGGCCAGACATAAGGAAAATCAGCTAAGCGCAGTCATCCTCTACTTACTGTTTATTTCTTTACTAGTTCATTAAATGTAATTGTGTTGTTATCAGCGGTAGAATTAAAGCCATCCTTGTTTCTGCTCAATTAATATAATTGGTGTTTGGAGATGGGCTATGTCCTTGCCCTTCTTTGATACAATTAGCTCTCATTACTTCTGTGCTCATGTGATTGCACTTGCATTCGCAGAGTAAATGATATCAAGACGTATAATGTAATCAAGTTCCTGCCAGAAAGATATTTTTTGCTCATGGAGCATTACCATTGTCATCATGCAAAGAAGCAACATCTGGTTTCCATTTAGGCTAGTTCAAAAAAACGCCAGCCCAATGCTATAGAATTACCGTTGCAACATCTTTACGTTTTTCTTTCCCTTGATTTTCTTTTGCACAGTGTTGGCGGGATTTAATATTGTTTTAAACAATACTGTATGTTAGATTTAAGCCCTTGTTATTGTCTTATTTAGAAAGATCCTGTACTTGGGATCATGATCACAAAGATGCCAAGCCACCATACCCACATCAATGTAAACCCAATATGGTGGTTCTAAATATTTACTTCTGGTCTTATCTCATAAGCTGTAACCTCCCTGCCTGGTTGCATTATCATGAGAATTTTGTGTTTTGACCAGTGCATTGGCCCTACAAGTTCTTCTTCCCCAATGTAGGAGAATAGAGCTCCAAGATCAACACCCATTTTTAAAACTGTATTTAAAATGGCAGGCTTGGGCGTGCTACAGCCACAGGGAAGTTTGTTATGTGTTTCTGCAGAAAATACTATGGGTATTAAAGTATTGATACAGTATAATAGAAGAGCAACTGACTAACTAAAATATGCATGAACTCTGCCAATGAGTAATAGGATTTGGAGTCACCTTTAAGCTATGTTCAAACACCACAGTCAAATCTTACACAATCTAGAACAGATGTTATTATAGTTATGTTGTAAGCAAATCTGCCATACTGGATAATGGATATTATGGGGTATATTTACAAAGCAGCCCATGAGTCCATGCTGCCAGATGGATACATGAAATATGGAAAAACTAAAATGTATTTTACAAATGAATTTAGTTGTATAGGGTCCTCCATATACTCTTGTGCCACGTCATAATCACTGGGTCTTCTGCCTTTGGACATTTCCAGTAATTTAGTCATCCACGTGACCCTGGTCTATTACATACATAAAATATTGCATAGTTACACATTTTCCCCTCTTCATGAGAACTTTATATCAACTCAGGAAAAAATCAAACAGATTACAGATTAAAAAAGAAAAGTGTCAAAAAGGTTAACATGTTCCAAGCAGTTCAGGTTTCAAAACGACCGAATGTAATTTAAAACTGAAATAAGAATTTACAAAAAAACACACAATAGAGAAAACAGCAAGGAACGCTGTTGGAAAAAGTAACAGCACTCCATGAAATGAACTGAATATCATGCAAAAACCTTTAATTCTTTATTGGGAGCATTTGCTCAATTGGCAAGAACACCCACACCTCACTATCTCACTCTATGGGATGACATTATTTTGGATCCACAGAACTGTTATTACATCTAATTGAGGTGTTTAACTGATGCCTGGTTCCAGTTATTTTGAGGAGCAGTAGAAAGAAGAGGAAAGTTATGTGTGTATAAAAATTCAGAATGCTAAGAAAATTGTTTACTTTATTGCAATGCTTTTTCCTCTCTGCAGCAAGAGGGTTCTGGTCCATTATGATTTCACTTTGAACATGTACTTGAAGTTGGAAGATTTTTGAAAACCCAGTGGTGATCTCACATTGAAAGCATTAAGGCCTTTAGATTGTTCAGGCTACTTGGTGATTGAGGACTAACTAACTGCAGGTCACTTGTGAATATCCAAGCACACCTAAATTTAGTACCTGGCATGCGTTGTCATTTATTTGTATAGACAACCAAATTATTGCTTGGCAATAGTATTATAACAAATAAAGGGTATGCAACATATAATGAAGGGAAAATATTAGAGAACCCTGCTTCCAAGAGCTTGCAATCAAAATGTTTGGGGAACACTGGACACAAATTTATTGGAAAGAAGTGTTGATTGTCCTTTATAGTATTTTGAGAGAATCCAGGGTGAATATTGAATGGTTTGGAGGAAAGGACCACATTTGTGAGGCTGTGGCAGGGAAATCCAGACATTCAGGAGCCTTAGTGCAATCTTATTGTCAGTAATGGAATGAAGAGTATAGGCAGTATTAAACGGAGCATTGAAAAGCTGCCCCAGGTGTGGTGCTCCTGACGCTAATTTTATATATTTGATGTGGGATTGCCCGGTGATACTCAGATTTTGGAGGGCTATTGTGAACTTCATGGCCACCGAACTGGAACTTCCCCAGAACTTTATATCAACTCAGGAAAAAATCAAACAGATTACAGATTAAAAAAGAAAAGTGTCAAAAAGGTTAACATGTTCCAAGCAGTTCAGGTTTCAAAACGACCGAATGTAATTTAAAACTGAAATAAGAATTTACAAAAAAACACACAATAGAGAAAACAGCAGGGAACGCTGTTGGAAAAAGTAACAGCACTCCATGAAATGAACTGAATATCATGCAAAAACCTTTAATTCTTTATTGGGAGCATTTGCTCAATTGGCAAGAACACCCACACCTCACTATCTCACTCTATGGGATGACATTATTTTGGATCCACAGAACTGTTATTACATCTAATTGAGGTGTTTAACTGATGCCTGGTTCCAGTTATTTTGAGGAGCAGTAGAAAGAAGAGGAAAGTTATGTGTGTATAAAAATTCAGAATGCTAAGAAAATTTTTACTTGAGTGCAATGCTTTTTCCTCTCTGCAGCAAGAGGGTTCTGGTCCATTATGATTTCACTTTGAACATGTACTTCAAGTTGGAAGATTTTTGAAAACCCAGTGGTGATCTCACATTGAAAGCATTAAGGCCTTTAGATTGTTCAGGCTACTTGGTGATTGAGGACTAACTAACTGCAGGTCACTTGTGAATATCCAAGCACACCTAAATTTAGTACCTGGCATGCGTTGTCATTTATTTGTATAGACAACCAAATTATTGCTTGGCAATAGTATTATAACAAATAAAGGGTATGCAACATATAATGAAGGGAAAATATTAGAGAACCCTGCTTCCAAGAGCTTGCAATCAAAATGTTTGGGGAACACTGGATACAAATTTATTGGAAAGAAGTGTTGATTGTCCTTTATAGTATTTTGAGAGAATCCAGGGTGAATATTGAATGGTTTGGAGGAAAGGACCACATTTGTGAGGCTGTGGCAGGGAAATCCAGACATTCAGGAGCCTTAGTGCAATCTTATTGTCAGTAATGGAATGAAGAGTATAGGCAGTATTAAACGGAGCATTGAAAAGCTGCCCCAGGTGTGGTGCTCCTGACGCTAATTTTATATATTTGATGTGGGATTGCCCGGTGATACTCAGATTTTGGAGGGCTATTGTGAACTTCATGGCCACCGAACTGGAACTTCCCCAGATACTTAATCCTGCTACCTGTCTTCTGGGTCTCCTTGACTCCGTGGTACCTAGAGTACATACTAGGTGTTTAATACGGTTGCTTTTCTTCTACGCAAAAAAAGTAGTTGCCCTGCACTGGATGGGCCCATCGCCACCGACTCTGAATAGATGGATTGGATTGGTTAATTCGCAATTGGAACTGTACAAACTCACTTACTTAGCACGAGGATGCCCTAAGAAATTCGAGAATATTTGGAACCCCTGGCTTGAGTCGCCAGCTGCCTCGCCTGCCCGCTGATCACTTTTTCAGCTACTCCTCTTCCCCCTCTCTTCTCTTCTTTCTTTCTTTTCTATCTGGCTCTACTTCTTTCTGTTTTTTGTTTTGTTGAAAATTCCATAAAAATTAACCTTTAAAAAAAAAAAACGGAGCATTGAAGGAGGTCGAGGAAAGGGCTTTATTGTTAAGGGCCTTTGAACTTAAAAGGGTAGATCTTTAGGAACTATTGAATGGTTTGGAGTAAGGAACCACATTTTAGAGACTGACATTAGATGGAAAATAGGGGCCATTCTGATACTAATGTAGATTATGTGAGTGTATAGATAGATTATTATGAGTGTGTGTATGTATGTGAATTGTTGGGGTTAAACTTGATAGTCTTTGGTCTTTTATGAACACAACCATGTAACTATGTAGAGAAGAAAGAAGAAGAAAGTTGAGGAAGGGGTTTCATTAGTAATGCGGTAATGTTAAAGAATGGAAATTAAGGCTATGATGCAAGGCAACAATCAATGTATTCAGGGTGCATAACTTCTGATCACAAACAATTAAGGAATAAAGAATAAGCAAAAGGTTGTGTGATAAAATCCAGAAACCTGTGGGTATAGTGAAAAGCAAGAGGGATGGAAGCAGATAATTGGTAATATAGGAGTATAACACTATAAACATCCTCTCTGACACATGGTAATATTACACCCTTTCTGTGGCACTCACCTGTTAACTCAAAACAAACCTGAATTACTCTCCAGTGGTATTTAGATAGACTGGGTATCTGGTATTCTTTACCACATTGCTTTCACCTAGATGAATCCAGGCTTACACCTACTGGTTGACCCTACAATAAAAGAAATTAACACAAAGTCTCCAATAAATGTAATAATGCTTTATTTAAGTTTAAAGGGTAGCTAATGACTATTCCTAACAAGTACCTTCCTAATCTAACTTCACCAGCACGTCGTGTTAACAAAAAAATGTCCATTAGGTTTCAACTAAATGGCATACAATACTATTAGTGTTATTATATAATAATAACATGACCTCATAGATCCAGAAATAACTTATTTAATACAATTTTAATTTTAAGGATCAATACTCTTAAAGATCACACTTGTGTCAGGCTCTCAGTAGATTACAAGACCTTTTAAACATATTCCTTGGGAGCCCCTTGCAGGTGGCTTTTCCTCCAGCTATGCTTCCAGAAGAGTAACTAGATAGTACTGGGCCCCCCATAGCAAATTCAGATTAGGGCCACAAAACATTGCTAAATTGACCAATTCTACCCAGATATATTGAAGTTGACTATTAATTAGGGTTTTATTGGGCCCTCTACACTCCTGGGCTTCCTCTTGGGGTATGGATTATCCCAGGCATTACTGAATGGGCCTCCACTGTACAAAGATCTTCTCTTCTCATGTCCTCCAGGGCTGGTGGTCCCACAGGACTTTCTCCTGGATCTGGTTCCACTTTTTCTCTGGATTACAGCTCCAACCACCTTCTGGCTGCTGTGGGATAGGTACTACCCCTTAACAAATAAATAGATCAACGGGTTGATGAGGAAAATGCAACCAAACTCAAAATATTGACTTTCAAAAGATTGTGAGCAGTGGAAAGTAAAAGCAACTCAACACTGTAAGGCTTGATATTGTTTGCAAGTGAAGCTGCACTAGGTTGTCAGTACTTTACTGAGCTTGTATCTATGTATTTACACTAGTCTAGAATTATATCTGGCTCATCAGAACTATGCCAGGGTTTTCTCATGCCTTCACGTGAAACTGGGTCAGAACTGCCAATCCAGTAGAACAGATTCCAGGATTTATTCTTCTATATCACCGCAAAACACTCTCCCCATGTTTACTGATAGGTTCCGTAGAGAGCCATACTGGAAATGTAATGGCGTATTATGTTACAAATCCTATGTAACGGCGGTAAACCACTCTGCATACCTGCTCTGAGAACTGTAATTTAGTTACCGGTAATCCACCATATGACAAAATCTGGATTAGGTTGGGAATGTCACTCAGTCACATGAACGCAATGATGAATTATTTAAACATAATATCAAACTCTCCAGTGTGTATTGAAATGAACGTTAAGTATCCAATTAGATATTCATTTGCATTAAGCCATTTCAAGGATAGTTTAACAGTATTTTAATAAGCAGCTATTTATGTTAATGCAGGAATTGTAATTTATCTAAATGGCGCAATATTCCATTTAACAGAGTGAATAGACCAACAGTATGGCACTAGTATCAAATCTGATGGCGGCTGCGTTGGGGATAATGGGAGGTCAACTAATCGATCACCATTCGATCACCTTTATACTGAATTATTTTTCAGGCCTATTCCTGCAAGCAAGATAGAGGCTAATCATTGCTAGATACATGTATATATGAGTAGATGACAAAAGAATACATTACCAAGGATGAACGCAGAGAGGATAGGGTCTGGTTTATGGCTGAAATAAAGAAAAAATGAATCCTATAGAGCTAAGGGAAAATACATTTGCATTGCCATTATTATTATTTTCTAATGGCATGATTACAAGAGCTATTATTAGGTCTCTCTAATTCATGCTATTGTGTTAAGATCAGACTTATAATTAGGCTACAAATCCCAGTCAAACAAATCAGACCCACGGAGCAAAGTTCAGGCCATGTCGTACAAAGCCCTATACAAATCGCCCATATTTCCTGGGTTTAGGATCACACCAGACACTGTTGCTACAGAAACCAGCATTTTTAGTAGGTTCAAGCACTTGGCATCATTGTGCTGAGACCTCCCCTTAGGAGGCATTCATTTAGTGCAGTACAGATTACAAATTTCACATAAAGCGCAATACTTTGTCTACCACCAGACAAAAGGGCACTGCAACTTTGGAAGTGAATAATGATATACAGGGGTTTCCTTAATAAATGCTGATCATTTTTAGGAAAGGGTGACATAGAGGTTATATGCTATTTTTCCATCTGCAGACTGAGATTAAGAGATTATTGGGAAGCACAAAAGGACAATGTTGTAGAATAAATCTAACAGATGTATCCCCCAGGGGTCCCTTTTCTTCTCTCATCCCAGCTAAGTCCCCCTGGAGAGCTGCTTACATAGACCCCTGCGAAAGAAAATGGTTTTACTAGCTACTGTCTTTCCTGCCTAGAGAGTCAGACTCCACTAATAGAACTAGCAGTATGGGGGTTATGCAGTCACATTTTGTCAGATTTTATAACACATGTAGGGGGGCAATCAAGACTTTGAGTGCTCCATGGCAGAACCAGTCCTTAATTAAGGAACAGAGGAATTGTGAAATCCTAGTCTGCATTGGTTAAGGATGCAGCTCTAAATAAATTGGCAGTAGTTTCAGGGTTCCCGCATCAATAGTTGTACAGACTTATGCCTAAAGGGTCACATGCAGACATTATTTGACCCAAATTACTGGCTCATCAGACACAATTGTGCCAAGCCCACACTACCTTGCACTATAATTACCATACCTTTGTGGCCATTTTCAGTTATTTGCTATGGGCTTCAAATCTGCAATGGCTGCTAAAAGCCAAGTCACACCTCTGTATCATAAGAGCTGGAATAGCCCAGACAACAGCTGTATTGCAAAGGCTGGTAGAAACCAAGAAGCAAATCTGATACAGCTGCTATGGACCCCACGAGGCATATAGATGTCCCTTTTTGCAGGCTAAAAATATATTGAAGGATAAATGCTGAGTCTCTGGAATATTTTTGCTTCTAGGTTTTGTGCAGATGGCTACGTCTTGTTGTTTGAAGTCTTTCCTTTTGAATGAAAGTAACATTATGCCTGTCTGCAGGTCTGTTTGGCTGTGCACAGTCCATGAGACTTCATGGTCACAGTTAGATTGATGGAATCAGGCAGCAAGTGAAATCAAATGCACGCCATCTTATTCTTTATGGTTAGGACCATTTTTAGGGCAGGATGTAGAGGATATTTATTTTGAGCCCATGGATCTTGTTATTTGCTTCTGCCTTATTTTACAAAATCAAGAGCTTCAACACAACATCCAAGTAAAAAAGTGATGCAGTACACACATTGCATAAAAATGATAAAATATATTGGTTCAACAGGTCAATCTCTGAATATGTTGGGGGGGGGGCTCTAAATTGAATTTGCTGTGGGGCAGAGTATTATCTAGTTGCACCACTGGTTCTGCCTGTGCCTGGGAGAGCTGATTACTGGAGGGGTCATACACGGGTGGGATCTCCTGTCCTGCCATGCCCCTACCTTGCTTAGGGGTCAATTTATGATGCTGTGTACACATCAGAGTGAAACATTACTGGTGATATTGCTCATAGCAACCAAACAGATCTTTGGTTTCATTTTCTAACTGTTTAAATCTAATTGCTGATCACCGGTAATGCTTCACTTTTTAAATTGCTTGATAAATAGGCCCCTTTATGTTCAGACGGGCAGGGTGGCAGGGGATGCAAAATGCATAAGAGCCCCGAATGACTGTGCTGAGAAAGCATTAAATACATGGCTCCCTTTGTGCTTTATTCCTTACACTAAATCTTCATTCTGGCACAAAGCTCTATAGCATGGACTATAGGCACTGGTGCACTCCTTAAATGTATGGGCTTTAAGGCTCTCAAATTAGCCCCTGACTATAGTAAATGAGCCCTTGGAACATCATACTGTAGTTTGGATTCCTCTCAAGGCATTTCTCTTATTCCAGATATTGTTATATAGTATATTATGCAAAAGCCTTTCAGTAATCAGAAAAGGTTGCAGGCATAACCATCATACAGGCAGTCATGCTGTGTTAGCAGGTGGAATATAGAAATAAGAGCAACAGAGAACTCAGTTGTCAAAGGTGAAGAGGAGACAATGATTGGATTGGAATGTTAATATGTACTTTCCCCTTATAGCATTGGATTGGATATAAGCGTTTGTATAACCAAATTATATCAGTTACATATCCTACTTCCACGTGAAGTGTCTCGGAAACATAGTGTGTATCCAGCGTACCCATTTTATAACAAGTGTATAGGTCAGTCATTCACTTATGTTGATTGATATACCTGCACTTGGGTTGCTATAGCCTTAAGCATGGGCTCTTTAGTGGCCATCAAGGACCAAATCTGTACGTCATTGGTTATCCATTTATTGAAACACATGCATATGGATGTAGGAAGAGACGTTGTCACTTTCTGGGTATGCAAAATAAAATAAAATGGGCATATATTGCTTTTTCGGTGCTAATATTTTTATGGAAGAACTGAAAACCATAGGGCTCATTTACATCCACAAGTGTTTTGAGCAAAGAGCAATTTTAAGCACAATCGACATGTTTCTTTCCCCCCCTTCCCAGAATGCCATTGTTATTGCAGGCAGAAGGTGATGTTGAATCTAGGGTTCTTTGTCGCAAATCAGGAGCAGTTACGCTGAATATTTTCAAAGTCTGTCTGTCTGTGCGACAGACAGGTATTATAGGGTATTATAACACAATAGGAGAGCTTAGGGTGATTATAAAGATGCTGGTGGCAAGGCCAAATTAACTTGGGCTAAAAGTGCAAGCTAAGCCAATACCTGTGTAAATATTTAAATATATCAATATCTCATATTCATATTCCAGTCTCTTATTCAAATCAATGCATAGTTGCCAGGGTAATTTGGACCCTAGTAACCAGATTGCTGAAATTGCAAACTGGAGAGCTGCTGAATAAAAAGCCAAATAACTCAAATCCCACAAATAATAAAAATAAAAACCATTTGTAAATTGTCTCAGAAATCACTCTCTACATCATATTGAAAGCAAATTTAAAGCTGAACAACCCCTTTAATAATTGAGCCCTCCTGCGTATATTCTTGCATTAGAACTCCATAGATAAGCTATTATGCAGCAGAGAGGTAGAATACAAGTGCAAAGGCATGAGTCTAATTAAGATGCAATTTGTACACGTAAGTGGAGGTTAACTTTTAGCCACACTGTTCTTTTGTTTAGCTTTTCTAATGTCCTAAGGAATGAGGCAGGTGAAAGAAACAGCAAATAAAGCAAAACAATGAATTCATGTATTTCCAACATATAAGTTTTATAGGATGGTTATGATACAAACAAAGGCCACTTTTTATACTTTATTCCCATTACTTATTATTTGCATGGAGGCAAGTCATTTCCTTATATATCCACTAGATGGCACAATTCTACAAGGCTACTGTACTGGCTGCCAGTGGGATAAACCTGATAAACAGACTTCTAGGCAAGCTACATACACTAAAGTACTATGCCTATTGTTTATTTGGAGATTGCTTGCCATCCTAAGTAACTGTCCCCTATGAACCTGGAGCCAATCTTAGCGCAAAAGAAACTGTTACTGCTTTCAAGTCCACCTGTGTGCCAGTTTGTTTGACAGGCAACAGCAATTCTTATTGACCTGACAACACTATCCATCTAATTTAATATAATCTGGCTATAACATGCAATAAGAGGCATAGCTACACTTCTATTCAAATTCAGCAGCTTGACATGAGTGAAAATCAGAAGTATGAAACCAAATTAATATCTGCTCCCAGGTGTACAATGTTAAATCGAGGAGCCTGTTCCATTGCTAAAGGGCATATAGGAGAGAAGGGTTTCCATGCATTATGTTCCTTAAGCTGTGCAAAACACAGTAATAAAGAAACCCTATGAAACAGCATTTGCATTAAAAAAAAATAGAAAAAATTCTAATACCAACAATCATTAAAGTGCTCGGCACACCCTTAAGGGGTCGCAGAAAAACATCATCATTATATCATCCTTTCCAGTGGCATAGTTAGAAGATTCAAGGCCCCAAAGCATAGTCCTTTTAGGGTACCCTGAAGTATCTCATTGCCTCTCCAGCAGGTGCTGGGTCTGCTTCCTTTATACTTATACTCCCTGATCATTGGAAATCTGACCTGCATCTTTTATCCAAGGCAAGAGGCAATTCCAGTATTTCCATGAGAAACCCCATAAATAATGTGTCTTTAAAATTAAACTTTTCCTTGTTTAAAATTTACAGAACATTGCTTTTTGACTGCAATCAAGCTGTCCACTATGGGTTGAAAAGAAACTTGGCAACTCATATCGGGAGATCTGGAACCTACAGAAAACCCCCCAAGCCTATAAAAAGGGCAGAAGTAAGAGACCATGTACTTATAATGCAGGTCTGTTTTAATAATGAGCAAAAGGGCATAAAGACAGGAGGGTCCTCCATTAAATGTGCAATAACGTACTTACTGATTCTGGTTTGCTCAGGTTTTTCTAACAGACAACCCTAATATGAACAAATGCAAATTTAGGGAAGTTCTGGCACTAATTTGTTTGGACAAGCGGTGGATTGATAGGGGCCACTAATGGGATGGGGTGGTCACCTGTGCCCCATTACAATGTACATGTCCCGGAAAAGAAGGATGAAGGTCTTACCTTGCCTAATGTAAAATGGGCACTTTTAATAATGACATGAAGATTAATGTGTACAGCAAACAGTATCTGAAAACAGAGGGGAATGTTTTTAAGAATCAGTTCATCTTCATGAAGCACATCCACAAGCTGACAGACTTTTGGTTGACCAGGTAGAGGCAATGAAATGGAGAGAGAAGAGATTGCAGGTCACACAAGAAGAAATTCTATAGATACTTTCTATGACAAGAGTTGGCAAAAATAAACCCCA
Source organism: Xenopus laevis (assembly GCF_017654675.1). Taxonomy (NCBI): domain Eukaryota; kingdom Metazoa; phylum Chordata; class Amphibia; order Anura; family Pipidae; genus Xenopus; species Xenopus laevis. Next base: position 100,448,509 of record NC_054385.1, read on the forward strand.
TGCCCCTGCTGTTCCTGTTTATACAGGTATGGGACCTGTTGTCCAAATTCTTTCTGTAATTTGGATCTGTATAACTTAAAGGGATACTGTCATGGGGAAAAAAAATTTTTTCAAAATGCATCAGTTAATAGTGATGCTCCAGCAGAATTCTACACTGAAATCCAGATCTTTTTACATTCAATTTTGAAATCTGACATGGGGCTAGACATTTTGTCAATTTCCCAGCTGCCCCATGTCATGTGACTTGTGCCTGTACTTTAGGAGAGAAATGCTTTCTGGCAGGCTGCTGTTTTTCCTTCTCAATGTAACTGAATGTGTCTCAGTGGGACATGGGTTTTTACTATTGAGTGCTGTTCTTAGATCTACCAGGCAGCTGTTATCTTATGTTAGGGAGCTGCTATCTGGTGACCTTCCCATTGTTCTTTTGTTTGGCTGCTGGGGGGGGGAAATGGAGGGGGGTGATATCACTCCAACTTGCAGTACAGCAGTAAAGAGTGATTGAAGTTTATCAGAGCACAAGTCACATAACTTGGGGCAGCTGGGAAACTGACAATATGTCTAGCCCTATGTCAGATTTCAAAATTGAATATAAAAAAATCTGTTTGCTCTTTTGAGAAATGGATTGCAGTGCAGAATTCTGCTGGAGCAGCACTATTAACTGATTCATTTTGATTTTTTTTTCCCATGACAGTATCCCTTTAAGTCTCCTAAAAATCATCTAAACATTAACTAAGCCCAATATGATTGTTTTGCCTCCCATAAAGATCAATTATATCTTAGTTGGGATCAAGTACAAGGTACTGTTTTATTATTACAGAGAAAAAGGAAATCATTTTTGAAAATGTGAATTATTTGATTCAAATGGAGTCTATGGGAGATGGCCTTGCCCTAATTAGGAGCATTTTGGATAATGGGGTTCTGGATAATGGAGCCCATACCTGTATAAGAAACTCAATAACACTTTCACCCCACCCCCAAGACATAACAGGGTACTGTGTGGGGTGCTTTACCTTGTTTCCAAGTGTTCTTCTTGCCAAACCTGTAAATGTCAGTGTAAATAAGTGGGACACCTCTAAAAGATTTCACAGCATTTGTCTTATTGCATCTAGCTGGATTTAATGACAGAAATGGTTTGTACTGTAATTGCAAAGCTCTGCAGACAATATCTTTGGAGTTCATTATTTCATTAATTCCTGCCTGGAATAATTCCACTTTTGAATTCACAAATTGTAAATAAACGACTCGTATATAAATCATCCAAGTTCTACATTATCTTTTAAATTTTAAAATGCAGTGTAAGGGTGGGATATATTTATGCTGAACGGTGTTTGGTTGTGATGGTGCAAAGACATTTGCTTTTTAAATATTTCTCCTAGGGATTTTGCTTTGATCGTGTCACTGTGTTCAGAAGGTCAGATTTGATGGGTTGGTAATGGTTTTTTTCTGTGAATTGTTTTAACTCACTGCTAGAGCAGTATTCCAATCACAAACCATCCACCGGTCAGATACCTTCTGAAAGATGATCAGTGGAAGACTAAAATAGTTCAGGGATTCCATGGCAACAAGTGCGTGACCTGCGTTATACTGATGTAGAAAAACAGAAGATAGCCTCAATGGAAAAGAAGGGAAGGAGAAGAGACAGAGAATATAACAGGGTATTACTGACCTTACATACGTGATACTGATTTTATTCTTGCATAATAAGCTGTGCACATCAGGGTTCCTGTAAGTATAAACACTCTATGTCCAAAAGGACCTAGACACATTTTTAGCTGGATGCTCCATCCTCAGTTGGGATACTCACTGCCAAGTTCCAAACTCTGGAAGCCATGTCAAGATGTGGCTATTCATCAGGAGCATTGGGTCATATGGGGATGCACATGCCTGATATAACAAATTGCAATGTCAAGCATGGGCTGTAATGGTCTAAAATTCAACATCACTGGACTCTGGAGTAGTGGAGACATGTTCTCCATCTGGTAGTTTGCTGGACAAGTCTTGCTTTGGAAGATGCCAGATGAACACTATAGGGGTCATTTCGCCGGGTTGCAAATGCAAGAGAACCAAGTGGGATTAACAGTGTCACCTTAGTGCTCACCTAATAAGAACTTGTGCCCTGCACTTAGTCCCAGAAATAAAACATTGAGCTAGGCTACCTGCCTACATGCTACAATCCTTTCCCTTCTCATCCCTGATGAATATACCACTGACAAACAGCAATATATTCTTCATGGTAGCTGCAGATTGATGTGATCTGAAATGGCAAGAACACCTGGGTCCAGTGAAAATAAACCCTACAGTGTACAATGACATTCTTTACGGTTTCATTCTTCCTACTTTTGGTGAAGACCCTTACCATTTTCAGCATAAAAATACCCCCATGCACAAAGCAAGGTCTGTAGAGACTGGGTTTATTGAGATAAGAGTGGAAGAACTTGACTGACCTGCGCAAAGCCCTGATCTCAGACCATCTGAACACCTCCTCAGGTCCATATAACATTCAAAAACACTATGGACAATTTTATCAGGAGACAGTTAGCCTGCAGGTAAGTTGTCTATGAAAGTTTTTATTCATGCAGGTCATGGTATATCTAAGTAAATCTAGAGAAACTTGCTGAGTAATTCAATGATTATCTAGAGCAACTGGACTTACTGAGTAATAATTGAGCAAGTCCAGTTGCTCTAGATTTACTTCTACTGCCTGTAAGTTGTTGGAGTATGGGAGGAAACTGGAAAGCCACAAAAACATAGGTTTGAGACTTTAGAGTAGCCTCATTCTCAACCTGACTGCTTCACTTACAACAGATCCCATGGTAACTAATTCAACCTATTTGTCCACACCTTAATTATTTAGAGGGTTCAGAGATTTATTTATAGCCACTCCAGTTGCCAGGATTTGTACATGTAGGGCACAGGGGACACCAATTTGTGGAATTTTACTAGCAGTTTTCCATGTTTTGGCAGTAACTGAAAATGGGGAGACGGTCATGCATCTGACCAGCTAGTTTGTGGTTCTTTCTAATTAATATTTTGGCAGGCATTCATGCATTTATCCATGGTAGATTTTAGATGTAATTATAGAATGCTCATTTTTCAAATTTTTTATCACACAGGACTTGGCACTCTCACTGGGATTTGATATTGAGTTGTGATAGTAGCGGAGGTCAGTAAATATCCAAGGAATATCCTATTACATAACTGATAACTGAAGTTAATGATCTGTGATGCATAAAATATATCTCCCAACTTTCATACATACACAGTGAAACTAATGCTACAAAGATGACACGATCGTCAACCTGTTGGCCATCCAGTTGCATTGTAGCTTCTAATTAGGTCCTAGATTGCGTAATTACTGAAATCTGTGTAGTAGCTGTTCAGTGACATATGGGATTCCATTTTAGATATTTAGAAATATAGTGAAATGTTATAAATGCTTGAAGGAGCAGTTCTTGTTGACATGCAAGAAGCATCTCCCAACACATTAGACCTCTGGCAACTTGATTGCCACCACAATGGTAACGAAAATGCCCTTGTCTACTAAAGTTACTGAATGAAAAGCTTGGACCTGCTCAATGACTAAGGAGATGAGGATGTTTTGTTCTCCACTAGAAGGCAGCAGTGGGGAAAATGCCCCTGTGACATAAGCTTAAAGGGATCCTGTCATCGGAAAACATGTTTTTTTCAAAACACATCAGCTAATAGAGCTACTCCAGCAGAATTCTGCACTGAAATCCATTTCTCAAAAGAGCAAACAGATTTTTTTTATATTTAATTTTGAAATCTGACATGGAGCTAGACATTTTGTCAATTTCCCAGCTGCCCCAGGTCATGTGACTTGTGCCTGCTTTCTGGCAGGCTGCTGTTTTTCCTTCTCAATGTAACTGAAGGAGTCTCAGTGAGACATGGGTTTTTACTATTGAGTGTTGTTCTTAGATCTACCAGGCAGCGGTTATCTTGTGTTAGGGAGCTGTTATCTGGTTACCTTCCCATTGTTCTTTTGTTTCGCTGCTGGGGGGAAAAAGGGAGGGGGTGATATCACTTCAACTTGCAGTACAGCAGTAAAGAGTGATTGAAGTTTATCAGAGCACAAGTCACATGACTTGGGGCAGCTGGGAAATTGACAATATGTCTAGCCCCATGTCAGATTTCACAATTGAATATAAAAAAATCTGTTTGCTCTTTTGAGAAATGGATTTCAGTGCAGAATTCTGCTGGAGCAGCACTATTAAATGATTCATTTTGAAAAAATTTTTTTTTCCCATAACAGTATCCTTTTAAGCAGCATTGTTTGTAGAAGTATCTCTTATTTGCAATACCAAATGGATCCAATTTACTAGTCTATAAACCTGGTGGATCCATATAAGCAGTACTCAACAAAATCCAGAAGAAGAAAATTAGTCTTTTCTAAATCTGTGTTTTAATCCCAAAGAAGAACATACCTTTTAAAACGATTCAGACCAGGTCTATGTTGTACATTGCTATTTGTTTTCTGATGTGCCAATATTGTGGTCTATTGATCTATTACCTTGTGGTCTCATTAGATCACACAGAAATGTAACAACCAAGATCAATATGAAGCAGTTCCATATATTCCATTGGGCACCTCATATTCCATAGCTATCACTGCTGCAAATTATTATACTTATCTATCTTTTATGGCATGCAATGGCAGAAGAAATGTCATGTAGACAACCTTTAGCTGTCACGCTGACATGTTAATGTTCCCTGTTTCCAAAAGTCCTAAAAGAAGACAACTAAACCCTAAAAATTAATATGGCACCAGCCTAAAGTTTCAGCTTCTCAATAGCTTCAATGATTCCGGACTTCAAACTTGTCACAGGGGGTCACCATCTTGGAAAGTGTCTGGGACACTCACATGCTCAGCTGTTGTTGCAAATTATCAAGCAGAAAATGAGGTTGGCCTGTAATATAAGCTGATGCAACAAGGCTAATTATTACATTCTGATGCTAATTGTACTGGTTTCTAAGCTGCCATGTAGTAATTATCTGTATTAATTACTAATCAGCCTTATATACTGTGACATTTCTATTCTTTGTGTACTGTATATTGTGAGTGGGTCCCTAAGCTCAGTAAGTGACAGCAGCACAGAGCATGTGCAGTGAATCAGCAGAAAAGAAGATGGGGAGCTACTGGGGTATATTTGTAGACACAGTTCATTCCTGCTAAACGGCTGTGGTTGCCTTGGGCTGGTACAGAAGTCCAAAACACAATATACAACATTTCTAGCTACTTCTTTAGTTAAGCTTCTCCTTTAAGTGGATACAGTTCTCGTGTCTTGGTTAAAACAATGTTGAAGACTTTATTTCTCAAATAAAAGAGCTTGAACAATCCTTATACTCATTAAAATCCTATTATTTCAATATTATTGTTAAGAAATGACAAAAATATCACTGTAGAATGAGATGAAAGATTAGAATATTTGCCGGCATTTCCAATCCAAAACACTTTTGTTCATCAGCCCATTCTCATTTTGTCTTACTTACTGAAAAAAAGGGAGATCTTCTTTATGTTTGAACAATTCCCCAGCTTAATGCTTTGAGCAGTAATGCCATAGGGTGGGGGGGGGGGGAGCAGACAAAGTGCTCTCTGCTGACATATTAGCACTCACTACCTGGGAGCTGCTCACTTCAATCCAGAGGTGTAAGGAGAGAGCTGAGACATATTCAAAGCAGATGCCTTTCTCACACCATTAGGTTAAAGCCGAGTGAGTCCCACACACAATAGAAGCATCTGGATATGTTACTTCATATTCTTTTTGCAGGGCATCATATAAATGGAAGCTGCATTTCTTTGTAGTCTAGTATCTTTTATGCACCTAAATCCATTCATGTTTCTAATTACACACACACACAACACACATGCACCCACAACACAAAAGACGCGAACAAGTATGAAAGGGCAACATCTTGGTGATGCTATTTGGCTTTGCTTCATTTGCCCTGTCAGCCACAATCCCATAATATGTGGTATGCATGTTCTGTACAAAGGGAACTTCTATAATAAAAGGAACATATATGAAGGAGAGATAAAGGTATACTACAAGCAGGGGTATCCAGAGGTGCTGCTCCTTGCCTATTAGGCAGTCCAGTGATCATGTCATCCAGCTTAGGGTATGTATGAAGGGTTGCACGGCCCTCACCTGGGCCCAACACCAGTTAGTTACGTTACTGATCCAGTCTTCTTTACTAGCCTCTATAATTTTGCTGAGGATTGATCTCCGAATCCACTGGTCGTAAACACTTTCATCAGTCTTCTTGCCATTGAAATGCCAGGAAGCCTTCTCTACCCTGCTACTACATTCTTGGGACCTCACTGACCTGCTCTAAAAACAAATACTCTATAATGCCACACGTTTATAATTATTGCTACTTTTAATTACTGGTTTTAATATCCAGACCTTCTCCTGTTCATATTCCAGTCACTTATTCAAATATTTGGACCCTAGCAACTGGATTGCTGGAATTGGAGAGCAAACTGTAGAGCTGCTGAATAAAAAACGAAATAACTAAAAAACCTTAAATAATAAAACATGAAACCCGATTGCAAATTGTCTTGGAATATCACTCTCTACAGCATACTATATATAAACCCCTATAAGGAAAAATGGCACAAAAAGGTCATGCTGCCATGGAAGTTTGAGGGAAAGATGGCAACTGTATACAAATTTGTGAAAAGCTTCTCTGATTAAGTTATTTGAAAATAAATGTAAAGTCATTAATATGAGATAAATATTGCTATAAATACATCTTTACACATCCAAGTTTTTAGCAGAATGTTGCATTTCTGTCTCTGTGGGGAGGGAAGCACCCAAATGGTTTCTAACTATTTTTGACTTTTAGTAGGCTACACATATTCCGTTCTCATTGTTCATGCCCAAAAACCATTGCCTCCTTTCTCCAGTTGAGTTTACAGCACTTGTAAGTGATTACTGCCAGGTTCGGACTGAGAATTAAGATAGGCCCTGCCATTTAAGGTACACAGAGGCCCAGTCAGCCCAAACAGAGGCCCAAACAGCCCCCACCAGCCCACTAAATAGCGAATTTCTATGGCACCTTATAGCAGCCCCTCTGGCATTTGCCAGAACCCACAGATTGCCAGTCCGGGCCTGATTACTGCCTGTAGTGATCTCTGTGTGGCTCTTTCTGCTACTGTCCATGGGAGAAGCTATTCCAGAGAAGGGGTACAGTCACCCACCCCAGGTATACACAGGGTGGATATTAATTACCACTTGCAAACTGTTTTAGTGTACTGTAAGCCATAGCCAGATATATAGTTGCCAGAGATTCCTGCGAGCGGAACCATGGCAGTTGATGTTTATCAGTCTGGAGAGGCAATTTCAATTTCAGATTTGGCTGACTATTGAACCAATCCTGAGATCTTTGCATTTTCAGATTTGAGAAAAGATAACAAACGGCATCATCTGTGAACAAAAACCTGTCTCCTTTAATTGTAGAGGGCTTAAATGCAACTGATTCAGATTGAGGAGATGAGAGGTTGAATAACCCATGTGGCTTTTGGTTAATCATTTTAGCAAGCGAATAATAGGGTTCTCCTTCATGATGAAGCCCAGTCTATACAATAAGTTGGTTGTATCGTTAGTGATGTACAGGTTTATTATTCATTTCGCACATAGTTGTTCTCTCTAACGCATGTTGCTCCCCCTGAATTTAGTCACTGTCTTTATGTAATGTTATATCTGCTTAAGTCAGTAACATTTTTAATCCTGATAAACACCTGTCTTTATTAGATACTCTTAGATACTCTAATGCTGCTGACATTTCACTCCTCTTATGTATTCGTATGTGGCTAGAATCCCAGACACGCCATTCCTCTGCAACATCACTTACCATTCATTCTCTTTGCCTTTTGTTATTTCCAGAGATCCTTTTTGAGTTAACATTACCTCTTCTTATTCTGCCTCCCCCCTCACCATTTTCTTTCCTTGATAGAAAGATCCACAATGTGTCAGATTTTAATGCTTCTGATTATATAACTGACCTATTCTGCCGCCTCCCCTTGAGAAGATAATGCTTTTATCTTCCTGTTCCTTGATTAATGGAGCTCACTGTATAGAGCAGGATTTATGCAAACACCCAGCGGTGCTGTAAGAAACTCTTGATAAGCATCTCAAAAAGTGCCCTTTCTTTCGAGGAGAGCCTGGGGATTCCACTGCCTGAGTATTTAGTCACACTGGGAGAGGAAAAATGGTAGATACATGCTCCTTTTTGGTTTAGTTATTTTAGTAAACATATGCAAGGTCACTAGAACAAACAAAAAAAAACCTGAGTATAAGATAAGCTAAATATCCTAATGTGGCAGTGTGGAGGTGCAATAATTAAGATTACAGTGCTGGGTTCTTTGGTTCATTTCCAGCCAGTGCAATGATAGTGTTTGTCCTCCCTGTGTTTCTAAACAGGTTATTTGACCATAGTGTGTGAATGTGATTGGAACCTTAGACCGTAAGCTCCACTGGGTCAGTGACTGATGTGAATGATTTAGAATCTGTACACTGCTATGGAATATGTCTCGGAAAGGCTTTCCACTAGGTGCTGAAACATTGTTGACATATGTCAGTGCTATGTCATAGCTACAATCTAAGTCCAGAAAGTTTGACATGGCCATGGTCATAATTGCATCCACAAATGAAAATGTTATCTGCCAAATGACACTGCTGCCCCATCATAGTCACTCTTTTATCTGCGCCACAATAGGGCTCATTTGAGAGGATGCAGGGTGCAAAGTGGAAAAAAAAACAAAGCAAGACTTATTTTAGTTCCAGTATAATTGTGTCTGCAACTGCTAAATCTTTGCAACATGTAGTGAATGGTGTTGTCACAATTGGCTCCCCAAATCCACAACTAGTGCTAGGCTCAGTCACGGCTCAGTCTTCCGCCTTTAGCAACCGCATTTGGCATCGGGAGGAGCTACTCAGATGCCACCAGGTCTTAAAATGGACAAGCAAAGAGGCATGATCATTACCAAGTTTTTAGGACGGATGGCAGCACCAGCTTCCCAAGGGATAATGAAATATAGGGGTATATTTATCAAAAAGTGAAGTTAATAGTGAAGTTCCGCCACTAGAGTGAAATTCCGCCACTCTCCATTCATTTCTATGGGATTTTTATAGGCGTATTTATCAAAGGGTGAACTTTCACTTTCACCCATTGATAAATACACCTTTCAAAATCCCATAGAAATGAATTGAGAGCTGCGGAATTTCACTCTAGTGGCGGAACTTCACTCTTTGATAAATTTAGCCCATAGTGAGGTCAGGCAGGCAAGGGTCGGTTCAGGCAGAGTTCAAACAGGGTCAGACAGTCAGTGGTCGGTACAGGCGGAGTTCAAGCAACGTCAGACAGGCAGGAATAAAAACCAGAAGATAACAAACAGATTAAGCACACCCAGGAACTAGAAAAGTAGACCTAGCAATGGGCAATGAGTTTGGGGCAAAGGCCCCATTAAATATTCAAACTTTCGCGCCAAAAATGTGACAACATCATACGTCCCACACATAAAACCCGGAAGTGTGACCCGCTCATGCCATAGGAAAGGACACACTGCGGGCATCCCCGTCGGCCTCAGGAAGCCACTAAACCACCAAGTAACCTCACAGGTGTACTGGCAGAATCAATTAGTACCAACATGAAAGGGGTGGTACATGGGTAGAATTGGCTGTCCCATTGCATGCACTTTACTATTGTGCCATTTCACAAGTGCAAGCCTGTATATTGGTGCAAGGTAGACTTGATCTTGTACTTTCTACCTGCTCAAGTACAGAGCTCTCTCGCTCCTAAATGCCCTGAACATTTGGTTAATGCAAACAAAGTAACTGGTACAAGGGCACTGAGTGCACCTCCACCACAGCCAGGGGTAAGCACTAGTAAAAAACGGATGGTGCCCTAATATATGCATTTTGTGTGAATTTGCACAACTAGTGTTTGCACTTACCCTTTCATAAGTGCACAAATAAAATGTTTTATTGGTCAGAGCCATTTAAAATAATATGGAATGGGTGAAACTGTTTGCCCACTTAGAATAGCTCATAATACTCATTATAGTTCATATGTCATGGAGGTGCAATTTCAGAACATTGAAATAATTTGCTATTTTCGATTAAGCAGAAGTATAGAATACCTGGGCATATAATTAGTAACCTTGCATGGAGTGCTGTATTAACAGAAATAAAGGATTTGGTATCTGAAGCTTAGGGGTAAACAATGCAATTTATACATTAGAGGCCAGTCAGTATGGGAGTACCATGCCTTTAAGAGTTAGATGCCACTCTGGGAGTGAGAATAAAACTCTGTGTATGCAGATTCCCCCAGGAGCCCCCCTGACTTGGATGAATTCTGTTCTCAAGTCTTGGTAAGTACCCTGGCCTTGAGGCAGGTTCACTTTGGTGAATCCCATACAACCTATTGTGGACACTATTTAGCAAACACCTGCAATCGTGCTGGAATACTGGGAAAATACTGTGAACGGGGTGATTTACATTCATTTCAGCACAGAATCTGATTTGTGAATTTATCTTTACTAAAACACTTGAGGAAATACATAAATTCAGCCAGACAGGGAGGGATTTTATTACAAACTCTTTGCCGTGGTTCTAAACTAAAAGAAAAACATTATATGTTATATGTTTGGGTGTGTGAATTTATCAACAATAGTCTCACTTGACATTGTGCAAATACACTTTGCTCAATAAATCTCCGTACATTGCATCGCTCCGCTCCGCACACATCATTCGAATAAAAGGGCTGTTTATGGAGCAAGTCTAATTTATTGCCTTTGAGTGCCATCACAGTCCATTATTCTTATTATGTCTTTGCTTTTTCCTGTTCTACACTTTCAAATGCTTCTGTTCGTTACTGGGTAAAGGGAGAAACATAATGGATTTATCTAATTATTCACATTAATGATACCATACAGATTGGAGGCATGGTTTTGTGTCATTACTTGTCTTGACAAATCTCTCTCTCTCTATCTCTGCTGAGTATGTAGTAGATATTATAGACTGTGGATCTGTTATCCTTACATAACAGCTATATACATTTACAATCTAAGGCTAGGGGGGCAACTGAATTGATTCAAGTTTCATAGAAGTGCTTTTTGAAGTTTTGAAGGGGATTTACCCCTTTTAAATCAGTCCGTAGGTGTCATATGTGTAGGTGTAACTGGGACACTCATTTCTTACAATAAGTAAATGTGCTTTATTACCAGTGATGGCCATGCTTATCTCAAAAGGAGATACAGGATATTTCCTGGATAATTTTAATACTATGCTCCCTTGGGGGATCTGAAAAAGCAAATACCCTATAATAAGTCTTCATATACCATCAACACAATTATTTGGGGTTCATGTACCCTTGTAAGTGAAATCTATACATAGATAAACATGTAGATTTGACGACCTATACCCTATAGCCCACACAGTTAAGAGTAATATTACTTTTTTGCCTGTTGACTTCATGAGCTGCACAGCGTTGGGTCTTATGAACGATATATCTTGCTTAGCTAACGTAATTACTTGTCATGATTATGATTAGTGCCGTCATTAGAAATGAATAAAAGTATTACTAATTATTTGTTGTTGGAGTGCCATGCCTCCTGACAGGATCCAACCCCCCCCCCTTGATTGAGTCAAATCAAACAAGAGGAACATCTGGCTGCAGCTTGGGAGGGTTTCTATATTAAAAGATAATATACAAAACCCCCATCTCACTCAGTGGTGTAACTAACATGGGTGCAATCACAGATGGACCTGAACCCCCTTGGGCCTGCCATAGGCACGATTAATACATATTGGGGGGGGGGGATTGAATGGGAGTTTCATGCAAGAGCATCTGGAGGGCAGGGCACGAATCTTAAAGGGGGTTGGGGTGTATTTCCTGCACATGGGTCCAGTCATCTTTAGTTATGCCACCAACCCAACTACAATCCCATCACGTATTAAACCGCTTACTGCACTGACTATTGTGTTTTAAAAAGGGATCCTGATTAAAAAACAGCTTATATTATAGGAATTCTGTTTTAATGGGGCAAGGTAAAAGTTTAAACTAAAGCCAGAGTAGAGTTCACGGGTTTGATCTAAGATTTGACAGTCCTTTAAGTTGAGAATACCAACAAAATAAGCAGACACCTATTCTGTATGCTGTGTGAATCACAGTTCATTATTAACACAACCTCAGTGTGATATTTGAACTCACTTATAATATAAGTGAGTTCAAATGAGTAAGTGAGCTAATAAGTACTCACACCAGCCCAGAGCCACTTATCATGTGCTGGACCCAGAAGTAAGGTCTCCTAAGATAAGAACAATATGGAGCTGCTGGGATAAATGTGAGACATGGACCTACATTATTTTTTCTAGCTTGACAAGAGTCACCTTAGGCATAGGACACATCTCCTGCAACATAATCATTTGTTGGGCTCTGGTTTTCCTTTCATTGGGACATTTTCTTTATTCGTTTTGACCACCTAACCTAGTTTTGAAAATGAAACATTATTCTAAAATTGCTCTGGTAACTCAAGACTCAACAACTGATTGGATTATATTGTTACGGTCTAGCAAAAAAAAATATCCTAGGTCTTAGAATGATATATGTGAGGCACAAAAGATGGTAATGACAAATAAGGTGTGCACATTGGATCTGCATCTTCTTCTCAATTCATGAAATGAGGCCGTTCATTGCCGCAGATGGGAGCAGAGGCCAGTCACAGAACAGAAATACACATTAAATGATTGAATTAAAACTCTCCGCCGGATAATCACAAATGGGAAAGATTTGACATCTCCTTTGGCTCTGTTGATGAATTTAATAAAGAAGTAATCAAAGATCATTAGAAAGCTTTTGTGCAGGGTGTGGATGGTAACTAGATTGCATTCTCTGCGTGCTGCTTTAAGCTCCCAGGGCTGTACAAAGAGCACAGGGTAGGTCTGACTCTAACACACAGAAAGAATAACAAAAATATAGAGCAACCGAGCTGCCATTTATTCTGTAATGAAACCTACAGTGAATTGTAATTTATTTCTCAAAACCAGGTTAAGTATTTGGTAACAAGATAAAAACTTAAGAGGGAAAAAAAAACCTGAATCCACTTACATCTCTCAAAAATAGGCCAAATTATGGCAAAATTCAAAACAACATTATTATCCTAAAGAGTCCACGCAGGAATGCAATCTTGGCAGGACAATAGCACGTAATGAAATAGGATTTATTAGATAATATTCCACCATTTTATTAATTACAAAGTATTCCTCTGCAACTTCTCTACATGCAGCATATTAATGCACATACATGATAACGGTAATAAATACTGTATATGTTATGACAAGGATATGTCTTGACTTCAAGGATCCCATTGACTTCAAAGCATTTTGCATAAGAAGAAAACAGCCTTTGACTTCAATGCATTTGGCACAAGAGAAAATTCAGGAAGAAGATCGATAGATAGATAGATAGATAATAGATAGATATATAGATAGATAGATAGATGAGAGAGAGAGAGAGAGAGAGAGAAATAGATAGATAGATAGATAGATAGATGATAGATAGATAGATAGATAGATAGATAGATAGATAGATAGATAGACAATATGTAGATAAATAGATAGATGATAGATAGATAGATGATAGATAGATAGATAGATAGATAGATAGATTGTCAGCAAGTACATGTGAATGACCAAACAATGACATTTGTTGTACACAACCAAGGCCAACCTTGATGGAGCCAAAACATTGGCTGATGGGCTTTTATTATTCATTGTACTTTCTACAAGAGTGCTGGTAGTTTTATATATCCTATGATTTAATTATCATAAGACATAGAGAACAAAAACCTATTGCTCTATTATATGCCAGATCCCACAGTACCAAGCTATCTATGTACCTGTATCTGCAAAAGAAGGGTCTAAGCTTGGGAACAATAGAAGAAAAAACATTACTGTAGTTGAAGGTTGGAGTGAAGAGGAAATACACAATGCTTTTACTCTGGCCAATCCGATTGGATCAGAAGGGGGAACATGGACAGACATGGTAAGAAGGGAAGAAGGGCCGTTAGTGATTTATAATTAGAATGGGCAGAATACATTTTAATACAGGCTCCATGTAGCTGGCTTATGTTGAACATATAATAGGTGTATATTTTAACTCAGTGTCAGACTGGCCTACAGGGATACCAGGAAAAGTCCCGGTGGGCCCAGGTGTCAGACGGCCCTCATGCTGCTAAACATTTGTCCTATTTCATGGCCATTCTCTATTTCTATGAGAACAAAGTGGCTAAATAAATGGAAAAATAGATTATAGTATGTAAAGAAAAGAGGCTAGGAGAATAGAGGTTAAGTGAGCAGAGGAAGAAAAATAGTACTGAGAGTGGGCCCCTGATCTAAGATTAATTGGTGGGCCCCTGGCCACGGTTTTTGGGTGGGCCCCTGGTGTCCCAGTCCGACACTGTTTTGACTCAAGGGTTGGGCTACAGCTGATGGGTTACATTGTATGCTACTATATCTAGTATAAATAATTCTAAAACAACTGGACTTGCTGAGTAATCATTGAAGACTTTGTTTTAGAATTACTTATGTATACTAGATATACCATGACCTGGATGAATGAAAGTCTTCATAATCATATTGTTTGCTGCTGCCATCATTACAAATAAGTTCCTCTGTAGCTTTAATGAGATATAAATATGAGCACTGTATATACAACTTAAAAATACATGCAGTCTCTTTTTTAAATAGAATTAGTTCATGAAATACCTCCCTTTTTTTGCTCTCTGTCCTTTGTCAGTGATGCACGAAGTTCCATAAATTTTGCCTCATTTTCAGAACTACATTAAAGCGGCTGATAAAGTGGTTTATTTGACACTGGGAAAGTAAACAAATAGCACTAAGGATGGTCAAGTAAAGCTCTTGTCATTCCACAGCCATTTGAAATACTTGGGTAATTCCTTTGTAAACACTAAATGACCTCAAAACCACTATTAGTATAGGAAATAATTCATTTCCAGTGATGCCCGGGTGGGAGGGTGCAATGGGCAACAATAATAAACTGTGTTTATAGAAGCCTGGAAACATGCAGCACTTTACATGAATACACTGTTCTTTTCTTGAGGAACTTTCAATCATATTTTGTGCTTGTCGTGTAAGTAGAATTGACCAAGATTGCACATACTTGACATTGGACATTGACATTGACCATAACGGAGAAACTCACCTGGATAACGAGATGCTTTGTAGAAACAAGTCCTCATTAGAAAATAGAATGACATGCAATTTAATGTAATAGGAAAATATTTTATCTTAAGTGGCTTAAAGAGCAGAGGATTTCATTCATTAGACAGAAAATGTTCAGCCAGGGATATACAAGAGGCATATTTATTGGGCGTATCATTAAAAGTGGTGCAAAAACATCACCCCACCCTTGCAATTTATTTTTGTGCATGTTTCCTGAGACACAGACAACGAATCCCAAAATCACAGAGATCTTTCAATTTGTTAGGTATCCCCAGTGATTGTAATCACTAGCCTGGGACCCTGGGTGATGTTTATAAAAAAGAAATACACTGAATACTTCTGTACAGAGTGCTGCAGCTACATGAGCTGTTCTTCCCAGTGATCAGTAAGGGCAGACCCTCAGTCTGTACAGTGGAGTATTGGGAAGAGCAACTCTGCAGAACCTACCGTGGCCCAATGCATTTTTAAATAGCAGAAGCCTAGCCCAGAGTCCTGAAGGCCTATACCTGTTGGACCAAAAGTTAGGAATGGTGAGCAGTGCACAGGCTATTAAAAATAATGTGGCTGGAGTTAGAACCCATTAATTAATTATAATACAACCTGGAAATGGTGCTGGAGTTTTGCTGTTGTAGCCTTGGACAAATGGCTAAAAATAACATAGTGAACCAACTAATGACCCAATCTGGTACATGTATTGAGCCGTACCCCCTACCATTTAGTGATGATCAGCCTTTATCTCCATTCCCTGTAGTTTTTTTTCACACATTCTGAAAATGAATATAAAAGGTGTGCACTTTCCATTACTAGGCATACAACAAATATGTATCTTTATTAGAAATAGTTTTTTTTAAGCAACATGCTGGATTTTTTTTTTATGCATGTTAAAAATAAATTGAACGTTGAATTCATGGAAATGCATTACTTGCATGCTTTTTGATAGACGTACATTCAAATGCTTGTGTGTAAGAGCGCTAAACAAATATTTGTAAGAATAACATTTTCAGTTGTAATTGTAACTGCAATTTGAAATCCACTGATTCTTAAAAAGAAAGATATGTACTTATAGTCCAATATTTACTTCAAATGATGATATATGCTTCAAATTCTGTAATGTTCTATTGGGTGATAACCAATATGACTCACATCTTCATTCTAGGAATCTGCTATGATAAGTGGCATTTAGAAAAGAAATATTATTTACACTTTGCCATTTTCTTTTTGCTAATAATATCTGGGATGTGCTGCTTCTTCATCATCATCACCATTGTCATCATCATCATCACCATTGTCATCTTCATCAGGGCTCAATTTCCTTAATATCACATCACATTTTCCTTCCTGCTCGGCCATTGTTCCCATATCTCTGACATTGAAATTGTTCACACTACACACAGTGCAGACACAATCAATTCTGGCATGACCAATTGCAATCATAATTGCTAGTTTTCACGTTTCATTGCCCCTGTTATTGTTAAATCAATTGCAACCTTAATCAGTCCTATTTTGTTCCAAGGTTAAAGAAATTCTTATTTCACAGATCAGACGTTAGCATTAACTGCGATATTATATGTTAAACTGTCGTATAAAATGGCACAAGAAATTGTTGGGGTTAGGGTAATGAACTATTTCTCGTAGTATCTGGCACCAGAGCCATGGCCTGAGGCAGCTAATATGTTGTAATAGGGGTTATGATTCACAGTGTAGGAATCGTCCATGTTATTTCGTCCATGTAATTATACTACAAATAGCAAGGGAGACAAGGGATTTGGTTTCCCTCTTTTACAATAAGGGTCAGAATAGGAGTTTGAGTTAGGAGAATACCTTTCAAATTTCCTATTGTATTAGGCAAAGTCAATAAAACACTGGATAGCCTTGTACTGGTGGGAAGATGATGGCAGATGCTTTGGAGCAACCCACTTTAGAGTGAGCCTCTAACCTCTAGCTTTGGAAAGAGGTTTTAAGTACATCAAAGACACATTTTTAATGTATAAAGAATTTGTCATTAAGAGTTGATTACTTTTTGGACATATAGGCAACAGGTTGTCCACTTCTAGGATGTTGTCTGTGTAGATGAGTATTCAAAACATTTCTGACAATATATTTGATGATTCGTGGAAGATGGGCAGGACATTGAATAGTCTACTCTAAAGTCATAATGGCCATTACTTGAGTGAAGGCCATCTTCAATTGATTACCCTCACAAATCCTGATAAGGCTGCAGCATGCCGCATGAAGGTCCAGCTTGTTGAAAATGTTTGCCCCTATAAGCTGGCTAAAAATTTCTCATGCAAGGGGCATTGGTTAATAGTTATAAATTGTGATTTTATTAAGACCTCTATAATTAATATAATCCCTCTATCTTTTGTGCAAATAAGACCAGACCGCAATCTAGGACTTGTGCACTGCCCAGTGTGACAGTAGATACATTAATAGAAAATATACATGATGTCAGCATATTAAAAAGAATCTGTGGATGGTATTATTTTTCATGTTGTCTTGTCCCTTACCTTGCTTTCTTTTTCCCAACAAGGAAACAATTTCTAAACGGCCAGTGCTTAGATCAACCTGACCATCCCATCCTTGTTGCTCTTATTATGTGTGCAACCCTGCATAGGGGGCAATGCTCTCTGCCTAGATAAAAAGAGGGAGAATACTAGAAACCCTTTCAGTGTCAGAGCATCAAACTTGGACCAACAGGGAGATAATGAGATGTACCACTATTGTATGTGTTTGGACAAAAGCAACGCATTAGAGTTGTTCTATCCACACTTTCCAACATTAATGACAGATGCGCTGTCCAGCAGGAAAGAGAAAATAAAATCAATTCTGTTTTCCGAGCTAAATCTCAAGATTGCACTCTAGCGTTATGGAGACTCATCACGTATGCAGAGGGAGTAAAAAGGGACAGTGGAAAGGAGCACAGAATCACGGCTCTGTGTTTGGCGTGGCTCCAGAGCAATGAGATTTTTTAAACCAGATTTGAAAAAAAAAAATCAATAGCATCTGTGGTATTATGGTTAATTAAAGAAGCTCTTGAGCAGCTCTGAGAGGCCTGGCTGGGGAGTGAGACAGCTGAAACCTGATTAACCACAAAAACATTTCTTTTTTAAAGATCTGAGTGGATGGACCAGGAGCTGCTGCTTTGCGAGGGATATGGGGAAATTGCTTTTACTTTAACTTTCTTTAAGTAATCAATACACTGCCATTATGGGCCTTCTGTATTCCATTCATTGCCATCTCAGCCTTTGGGCTTAAAGGTTTCAAGAAGGAATGGAATTCAGGTTTTTTTTTAAAGCACTCCGGTGTACAACTTAACAAAATAGTTCTATGTGCAGCATTATCATAAAGGGCCTTCTTACAAGAACGCTAATGTTAAAATACAATTCGCTTTTAGCTGAAAAAAGCATGTTGTAAAATATTCTCTACCCTGATTGTGGCCATCCGTGTGTACCTTTAGAGGGTCACTTACATTTTCTTGTAGATTGTGCTTAGTACAGCGGAATACCTTTGCTGAGTTTAATATTGTCTTTGACTTGGCTGCAGCCTGTATACGTCAACTGTCATTATTTTTCCTAGTTAAGTCAGTCCCCTGTTGCTGTTAGGCCACACTCTCTGGTGGCATCAACTGTTTGGTTGTGTAGGTGGAACTCGTTGGAGATCACAGGCAGATGTACAGCTCAAACAATTAAACACTCGCAACCTATTGCTGAACAAAGTGGTAAACTGCCCGTTTGAAGAGGATGTAACCTTACCTTAATGTCTCTTTTATAAAACTGCCAAGTGAAAATGACCAATGTACTAGAAAAAAAAGACCCCAGTTTGCTCAGCCAACTAGAAACTAGAATGTGTTCTTTGGTTCAAATGTGACTTTTATGAACTTTAGCTGGGATAGGTACCTCAGTAAAACTGTAGCAAATCAGTTAGTTTACAGTAACGAGCAATTACAGGAAAAGGCAACATTTTTAAGATCATATGGTTTCCAGCACTGTATTCCACTGGTCAACCTGCCAACTTTCACAATCCAGAACATCTATGGCCTTAACTACCAAAGCAGCTGACCTAAACACAAAGGAACCCTCAAAGTCACATGGTATGGCATGCACCCCAGTTCCAGGTGTAGAGCTTCCAAGCAATAATTTGATTCTGCTAGGAACTGTCCTTAGGTCATTTGGGTATGTATCTCTCTTACTGTAATTGCACATTTTACTGTATTTTAGAAGCAGTCTTATACAAAAATTTCCATATACTAAATAGGGATGGACCGAATCCTGGATTCGGTTCAGGATTCGGCCAGGATTTGACCTTTTTTTTTAGCAGGATTTGGATTTAGCCAAACAGTGTCGGACTGGGGGGCCTGGGGCCCACCGGGACTGCTGTCCAGGGCTCCCCTCCAGCCCCCCTGCTGTGACGTGAAATAGCCGCTTGGCACGCTTGCTCGGACAGCACCATGCGCATGTGCAAACAACTTCGCTCGCGCGCATGCGAAAAACAATGTCGGAAGAGGGGGTCTGGCTGGGCCAGTCCAACACTGTAGCCAAATCCTAGTGTCTGCACGAACCAAATTCAAATAGTAATTTGCACATGTAAATTAGGGGCGGGAGGGCAATCACGTGACTTTTCATCACAAAACCAGGAAGTGAAAAAAAATTTCACACTTTTTCCTTTCCCGACTCTAATTTGCATATGCAAATTATGATTTGGATTCGGCCGAATCTTTCACAAAGGATTCAGGGATTCAGCCGAATCCCAAAAAGTGGATTCAGTCCATCCCTAATACTAAACCAGTGTACTACTAAGGTAGTCAATACAGCCAAGTGAAGACCATGGACCAATGTGATTGCATGCTGCCTGTTTCACTAAATACGATCCTATATCAGCAGTCTCTATACATTTATAATATCCATGCACACTATTATTTATCAACTTTTTCTGGCCAGTTCACAAAGAGAGGGGGCAGATCCATGAGGGTGAAGGTGATGCAAAAGGGGCGGGATTTGGGCCCAGTCAAGAGACAATTTGGTGAGTTGGGGGGACAGAGGAACAGTATATATCATGACTATAGACTATAAGGAAGTTGCCACCTGGCCAACTTAACACCTAGCCTATGTTCTGCCCCCAGTCTGCCCCCAGTCCCAAGGCTAGGTATTAGGTTGGCCAGGTGGCAACCTCCCTATAGTTATGATAGTGTCCATCCCACCTCCCGTTTGGAATCTTGTGCAAGTGTGCCCATTGACACAGGGGAAGCTGGTGGTAATTCCAGGGTTTCTACTGCAGGTTTTGTCAATAGGCACAGAAGACGTCCCCTGTAAGAATAACACGAGAACATCATTTTGTTGCTGAATGACAGAAATCATGTAATCCTGACATACGAAGAAAATGGGGGGGGGGTACTATGTAACTAAAGATAAACCTTATAAACCTACATACATCTCTAATCAAGCAGCTCGACTATTGGGGTTTGCATTTAGTGATAACTTTTATAAATTAAACTGTATTAACACAGAACCATCTGCTTACCTTGCTTTCGCTGAGTACAAGTATTGTTACCTGTTTTTATTTTGTATTGATTTCATTTAGTATGTGTGCTGCCTGAAAGCGCATAAAGAATATGGATGGAAGCTAAAAAGAGAACTGAGTGAAAATAAAAAGGTTTTGGATCTGCTTTCATATGTGAAGTGGAATCACTTTGATTCACGTTTTCACCTTTCTGGCTAAGGGGCTCTATTTTATCAAGACCTCTCCACTTTGTCTAGGAGACTATAGTACTACATAAGCACTTGTGATTTTTTTTTTCTGTCTACAAGATGCCAAGATGGACAATGCTGTTCACTGACAAAGAGTGGATAGAGCCAACATACTATACCATGAAAGGCTAACAAGGTCTTATTTTATATGCAGATTCCTTTAAACAGGGCAAAATTGAGTTATTCTCCATATATGGCTATAACAAAACCTTTACATTTCTATTTCACCCTTAAAGCATGTAGTTGACTCTGAATAAATGATTAATGATGTATAATTCAAGCAATTGCTTATATTAATACTAATCTGAGATGCTCAGATGTTCTTTTCTAATTGATTTTAAGTCTAGAGCTCTTTAAGATGTTGAACTACAGTTCCCAATACTCAGAGAACTCCCTGCTGTGCCTGTTCAGCTCTATTCTTGTTCTAACAATTCAAGTTAAATGAGCACTTTTATACTCATGTATCTCTTGTCCAAAAATCTGACGGGTTCACCAGCTCACTGGAAAAAGAGTTGTAGGACAAAAATGGGGGCTTCTGGAAAAAAATGATCGTCTTGTAAACAATTAATTAATGTTTGTCATAAATTATCATCTTTTACTTCCTCCTCAAGAAGAGCAGAGGGAATAAAAACAGCCTGTCTTGCAGGTGGTGGCATTCAGCGTGAGGGCAATCAAAGCATCGAGAGTGGAAGCACAGTATTTCCAGTGTGGCTCGTTGAATTGGGCTGGATTAAAGCCCAGCAGGGTGCTAGAGCTTCAGGTGGAAGGGTGCATGTTTATGATCAGGGGAAAAAAAATCTTGAATTTATCTAAACGGCTCTTCTGCTAACAGCACTTCTCTCACCCAGTGACATTCTCGCTCTCAAAAGAGTCTTCAGAGCCTTCCCTAGGAAAACATGATCAGCATCTGAAAGCTGAACCTCCCTGTTTCTGAAGGCCCAATGCTTGTAACGACATAAAAAGGACCCTTTCAAATGCCACATCTTGAAGTATCATTATTTTTATATGTTATTTATATAGAGCCAAGACATTTACAGAGATTATATATCATTCGCATTGGTCTCTATGCTAATACACACATGGCAAATACAGCCACAAACATTTAAGAGGTGATCCCAAAGAACTGTCAGCTGTACTGGCTGTGATATTTCTTTTACTAAGCAATTAACACTTGGGATATAAACAGTTTCATGTACAAGGGATTTTTAGGCTCAACACAGCAACTCAACAGTGCAAATGGGTCATGAGGCAAACAAGATTATGATGTAGGGATCCAAGGTGAAGATATATCATTATGGGTAATTTATGGACACAATCTGCACTTTGTACCCTGCCCTTCACACTGCAGGGTGGCAGGCAGGTTCAGGCACTTAGTAAGCCCCCCTAACTTGTTTGTTATTCAGACACAGGCCATAAAAGAGCTCTGTACTTACCATCTGCCATATGGCAGATGGTAAGGATGGGGTTGCCTTGTGCCCACTGGTGTTGTGCTCTGCACCTTGTGCCAAATTTGTAATTTTGTGCAAGATGCAGAGCGCAGCCAGAGCGCCTTGCACTTGTGTCCGGGTGTCTGTAAATGACCTCCATTGTCTCCTCCACTCTAGATTGTTTTTCTGTGCTACCCTAGTTGAACAAATCTGATGCTTTTCAAATTAAAAGAGAGATAGATATCACTAATGGTTGTTACTTCCATGTGTCACTACTCCAGTGCCGACCTGATAGTGATATGAAATGCTCTAGAAAAAAAATAAAGAATAAATCTTGCCTTATGGGATTTAATGAGCTTGAATTCTTTTAGGCATCAGTACCCTACAACCTAATCTATTACCTTGAGTGCAACTAAGTGTTATTGCTGTAAACCAATCAGAAGCATCATACATTCCAAAGCTAGTTGCTGGCTGATTTCATGGTCAGGCGTTCAATGCTATAGTTTACAACTAGTTTACTGAAATGACACTTTTGTGTAAAGCACTTGAGATCAATAACCCAATGTGCCAAGGCTCTTCTCAATGGTATAGCAGGAGTAACAACAACTGAATCATGTATGTCCTGAATTTATGAAGTTATGATAAAACTATGGATTTCCTTTATAGCAGAGCAGAACACAATATGATTTCTCCAAGAATTGACCTTAAATAAGAGGAAGGAGCCTTTGAATCAAAGCTGTTGACGCGCTATAGACTTTCAGAGACACCCCCAGATTTCTGCCTTACATATACAAGTGTGTTCTACTCCTATTATTCCCCCTCACCTAACTCTTATACAGGATTGCTCTTTTCCAACAAACAAGTGGATTTTTTGCTTATCTTGCATAGATATTGGGAGGGAGAAACAAGGACACAGGAGAATGGCAGCTGAGTCCTTTATAGATGCTTTGACATGATACACTTGATAACAAGAAATGTTAAGGAAGAATGGAGGAGGGGGTTGAAATAAGTGCCTCATCAGTACCCTGCTCATGTTCACACGGCCGGGGCAGGCGTGTGCCCTGACTTGATTGTAATTGTCTGAATCTCTTCCTGCTGCTCAGGAGCCGCTGCTAATCTGTAATAAAACAGCAACGGTGGGGGAGTTGCTAATCATCAGGAAAAAAATACTGTGTGGGTCCCCATTAACTTCAGAAAGTTGGGTGTGTATAGCAGGGTGGATTTTTTAAAGTATGGTTTTACCTTGGGTAGCACAGCACTCATTGATCCTTGTTATGTAGACATTCAAATCATGCCATATTATATTTATTTACAGCAGGACTGGAGATTTGTATAAATCATACCCCTTTAAAGCAATCACTCTATCAGATTTATACCTCATTGATTTCAAATGCAGTCCTTTAAGTCTTGGGTACATTGGCAACCTCAAAAGAGTTACTTGTTGCATGCATTTCCCTCTTTAAAACATCTGGTGTTAGTCTTGCCATCTCCCTTAATGCACAATAGCTATTACAAATGCAGCTCCACAAGAACAAGTTCAAACCTATATATACTGTATCTATATATATATATATATATATATATTTTTTTTTTTATGTATGGATTGTTCAGTATTCAAGAGTCTCTGCCCCTGTTTAAAGGGATTCTTGATAAAGGGCCCAGCAGAGGACCGAAACGTTGCCACTTTGTTTTGTGAGCTGAATAAACACTGATCACTGAATCAATCGCATCAGCTGTGCACAGGTTTCTTGTTTTGCTATGTACAGTTCTTGGGCTTTGGGCAGCATTGGGCCTGATACCTGACGGCACCTGACACCAATCCGGTGTTTGAGTCCTGGAGCAGCACTCCATTGCAAATGCAAATCTCTCTACTATTTAAAATTTGATTCTTGAACCTATATGTATTTTTTTAGCTGTAATGGAGGCAGCCATCTCAGTACATTGTGCCTGATCCTGAGCTTTGAGAAGGAGCCAGCACTTCAGGATGGAACTGCTTTGAGACAGCTATTGTTTCTCTCCTTTCCATTGTACTTCAATGAGACCCAAGTCGTGCTCTCTACTCCCACCTAGTGGTAGACATGTGAATAACACCCAATCACAAAAAAGCTGAGTTTTCCTACTTGGGTGCTATTCTCATGTCTACCATTAGAGAGAACAACTTGGGTAGTATGTAAAGGAACAGTTATGGTGGCCATACACGGATAGATCCGCTCGTTTGGCGATGTCGCCAAACGAGCGGATCTCCCTCCGATATGCCCACCTTGAGGTGGGCAATATCGGGCTGATCCGATCGTGGGCCCTAGGGCCCAACGATCGGATCCTACTGTTCGCCAAACGGGCGGTCAGATCGCGGGACCGCATCAACGAACAGATGCGGCCGCGATCCGACGGGATTTTTAATCCCATCCGATCGAGATCTGGCCGACTTCCGGCCAGATCTCGATCGGGAAGCCCGTCGGGGGCCCCCATACACGGGCCAATAAGCTGCCGACACGGTCTGTCGGCAGCTTTTATCGGCCCGTGTATGGCCACCTTAACACCAAAACATGAAAGTATGATGTACTGTTGCGCTGCAATGTTAAAACTAGTATGTTTACTTCAGCAAGACTACTATAGTTTATATATGACTATGAAGATTTTCATTCATCCAGGTCATGGTATTTCTAGTATAGGTAAATCTAAAAACAACTGGACTTGCTGAGTAATCAATGAAGACGTTTCACTACTCAACCGAGCAGCTTCTTCAGTTTATATGCCACACCAGTCAGTTGAACTGAAGAAGCTGCTCGGATGAGTAGTGAAACGTCTTCATTGATTACTCAGCAAGTCCAGTTGTTTTTAGATTTACCTATACTAGTTTATATAAAAAAGCTGCTGTGTAACCATAGGAGCAGCCATTCAAGCACAGGACTATACAGTAGATAACAAATAAGTACTGCATAATCCTGTTGTATACTACAGAGCTTATCTGTTATCTGCTGTATATTCTGTGCCTTTGCTCCTTTTTCAGCATTGAATGGCTGCCCCATAATTAAAGAGTAATTGCAGTGACACTTCAAGATGTGTCCGCAACAATTGGGCTTGATATGTCAACCAGAGGCAGTTGTGCTTTTGTTTTGTCACAAATCAGATGCAAGTTGCATTTTGGATCACTTCATGTGCCTGTTAAAAATAGCTTTTACTTTGGGTCACGATTGAATTTACTCTTCCCTCTATAAATCTGAATTACTAGCTGTCTTTTCAGGAGATTTGTTTTGCCTTTCTCTAATCAGTATATACAGGTATGGAAACCGATATAAAGAATGCTCGGTACCTGGGGTTTTCCTGTGGTTTATATATAAGTACTTAGGGTGTTATTTACTAAAACATGAATTAATCTAATTTTTTAATTAAAACAAAGTCATCCCAACTCCCATCCACTCATTATCAATAATTCTTCTCCAAAAATTTGGGGCAAAAACACATCGCAACAAATTTGACGCTCACAAAACTTGATTTATCGGATGAAAACTCCAACGTTATTGGATTATCCAGCGCAGATCACGATGTCAAGAGACAACTTTAGGGACAGCCACCACTGACTTCTACATGACCTCGACACGTTTGGGATGGAGTATTTCCAGATTTGATTTTTTGCAGTTTTGGGGTATAATTTGAGGTTTAATAAATGGGCCCTTTAATATATTGGTAATGGGAGAAAATGCATGTTTTAAGCCATATGTACAGGTACAAGGCATTTAACAGTACTTTTTAAATTTTGGCTTTTTGCCTTGATATAAATGTATTGTACTGTCTCCCTCTCAGTCACAGGCTCATCTGCCTACAGGAACTTCCATCTATGTCCGCTGAATCATTTCATTTATAAAATAATATGAAGCTACATTATGCTATGAAAAGAAAACGTGTTCAGTTTTACTAAGATGTGACAATAGAAAAAAGTAAATCTGGTCAGACACATACTATATCTTCATGTTTGTATTTGTATATTTGTAATCACACATACTGCATAAATCATGACAAGAAAAGAACCTATTAATGGACTCCAAATGGGCTTCCAAACAAAGCATTGACTGACTTTTAAATACCTTAAGGCCAATCAGGAAAGCATCAGCTTCATCAAATCAAATTCATTACAAGTTCATCTATGGAAAATCACCAAAATCACCCTAGAATTAGCTGTAGATTCAGTCGTTTCTTACATGGCATTCTTGGATTTGCAATGCATCTTTTTTTGTGGCTGTTTTTTTTCCAAACTACCTTCTTTAGAGGTTTAGTAAAATCTGCAGGACTATTAATGTCAGCTAAAGGATCACTCTGCACTCAATGATCAGATAATGAACAATCTCCCAGCAGTATTTTGTTTATGTTTGGGGAAGTATTTCAGAAGACCATTGCCATAAAATAAGGCCTGGGTGCAGATGTATTATTTTCAAACAAATAACTCGGGAGAAACGACCCTTGAGAGTATTATAGATAACTTTGTGCCTACAACCCACTGTTGAATGACCATACACACATCATTATTGTATGAAACAAAGTTTACAGCTGAATCATCAGATAGAGGTAGAATTCTATTGTTTCTACCTGTTTATCTGACCATTCAGCTGTAATGTATTGTAATGAAAACGAACAATCCTTCCTGCAACCAATGTATGGCCTCCATTACTCTTCTATATTTGAAAAGACTTGTAAAGATTGATAAAAACATAAATAAATACCTATAAAAAAAATAAGTTGGGAGAAAAACAGATTTGGGACCCACCATGTATTTTAAGGACCCCAATTACTTTTACTGAAAAGCAGTTGTTGGTGATAAATGGGAATGGACACCCCCAGTCACAACAACTCTACAAAGGGATGGGCTCCTACTTTATTCAACATCTTGACTTTGGATAACAAGATATTGGTTCCTTGCTTTGGGTCTAAAAAGGGCTGTTTTTTTCCTACTCCGCATACTCATCTCCACAGGCACACACAGACTAAAGCTTCTACCATGGGCAGTACCGGAGGATGATTTGCATTGTAAACCCCCTGCACTGTCAGGAGCATTTGTATTTCAGCTGCTATTCATTGATTTATTGGTTCATGGCTGGTACGGAACGTTCCATAGGAGTGGATGTTTAAAAATGAACCTTCTAGATAGCAGCAAGCGGGTAAGTGTGGAGAGGCACCTAAGTGTGTGGGTGCAGTTCAAAAGGCTGCAGTTGAACTCATACATTTCTCTAGTGTTTTCCAAGTTCAAGCCAGTCCTGGCCCAGACTACCCTTCTTAAAGAGACAGAAGACGTGGGTATTATTACTATTACAACCCTTTATTCACCTATATAGCACTGGTACATTTTCAAAGTGCTTTACAGAGATCGTTCTTCATTCACATTTACATGATTTATATAATGACTTGTTATTTGGTACTTAGTTCTTGTTGAACTCTAAGCTTTGAGCCGATATAGACAAACCACGGCTGGAGGAGAGCAGTTTGGACAAACCTTTGGCTGTGTTCGACTGTAGATTATCACTGCAGTATTACTTGCGTACACGTCTAGTGTACTAGATGAGCTAACTGAGCGGCACAGTATAACCATCTGCAGAGTTTAGCAGCGAATGTGTTAAAGCAGATGAGAAAAAGGGAAAAAATTGCATTTTCTTCCTCCGACAAAGAGCAACACAAAACTCTTTTCATGGGAGACACCTTGGCAAAGAATTTATTTCAAAGCTCCCCCTCCCCTAGCTTTCTTCCCCTTTTTAGTCAAAAGCCCAGCTGAAAGCCTTTTCATTCTCATCTCTATATTTCTAGCTTAGGGTCCAAGTTCATTTAGTTTTTTTTCTTTATTTGGCTTGGCATGTTAAAGCAATCTTCCTTTCCCCAGTCTGATTGTGGCAGGGAGCTGTGAGGGATAACACCTGCTATTCATAGCTTCTCTTTCATCTGTCCTCCCATCCATGTACACTTACCTTTCATACTCAGGGGCTACTGGAGATGTTAGACCAATTGGTTTATGCGCTGCTTAGACAAATATGTCATGCTTTGTTGCCCTTGCAAAGCGGTGTCAGTGCTATTGTCGTGTTGCTGAAAGCAGGCCCACTAAAGGTAGATTCTATATTCTCTGCTAAATGTTATCTCCAATTATAGGAAGCCCAAACAGCATAGGCTGAGAATAAAACGGGTGATGCTTACATCAAAGACATACATCTCCCTTTCTAGATACTAGATTAAATACATTCCTGTAGGAAGTGGGAGACAATAGCAGGCTGAATCATACATCACATATATCCCCAATGTTGGAAAATGCTTCTTTACCCTGTCTGTTTTTTTCCTCCAGATACTGACAGCGATTCCTCTGATTCACACATGAAAACCATTTAGTCTTATTCCAATAATCCTATTAGTCCAAGTTAAATTGATGGATTCACTCAATGTTTAATTTAGCAATAAGAAGATAAATGATCTGAAATGCTCACCTGTTATGAGCCCATGTTGGATAATTAGTTAAATTAGCCGAGTGCGCTTTTGTTTGTACAGGTGTGGGACCGTTATCCAGAATGCTCGGGACCTGGGGTTTTGCAGATAATGGATCTTTTTCTTCATACCTTAGGGCTCTTACAGACGAGCGTTTGAAGCTCGTTTATGCGTTCAGCCACAGGGGAGCGCAGGAGTAGACGTATTCAGTTTTTTTCACTGGGGCTGTACTCACACAGGCACATGTAGGCGCCGAACGCAGGTTGAGATGCAACATGCTGCATTTTTCCTGCATTCGGCGCCTACATGTGCCTGTGTGAGTACAGCCCCAGTGAAAAAACTGAATGTGTCTACTCCTGCGCTCCCCTGCGGCTGAACGCATAAAAACGGAACGCAAGGGAGCACAGCTTCAAACGATCGTCTGTAATTCACAAATAAAGAGAACATTCAGTAGTAAATATTTCCGGATAACATTTCTTTCCATAGTTTGGATCTTAATACCTACTAGAAAATCATATAAACATTAAACAAAGACAATAGGCTGGTTTTGCTTCCAATAAGGAAGTACAGGTATTGGACCTATTATCCAGAATGCTCAGGAACAGAGGTTTTCCTGATAACGGATCTTTCTGTAATTTGGATCTTCATACCTTAAGTCTACTAAAAAATCTTATAAACATTTATAAACCCAATAGACTGGTTTTGCTTCCAATAAGGATTAATTATATCTTAGTTGGAATCAAGTACAGGTATTGGACCTATTATCCAGAATGCTCGGGAACTGGGGTTTTCCAGATAACAGATCTTTTTGTAATTTGGATCTTCATACCTTAAAGGGATACTGTCATGGGAAAAAACATTTTTTTCAAAATAAATCAGTTATTAGTGCTGCTCTAGCAGAATTCTGCACTAAAATCCATTTCTCAAAAGAGCAAACAGATTTTTTTATATTCAATTTTGAAATCTGACATGGGGCTAGACATATTGTCAAGCTCCCAGCTGTCCCAAGTCATGTGACTTGTGCTCTGATAAGCTTCAATCACTCTTTACTGCTGTACTGCAAGTTGGAGTGATATCACCCCCTCCCTCCCCCCCCAGCAGCCAAACAAAAGAACAATGGGAAGGTAACCAGATAACAGCTCCCTAACACAAGATAACAGCTGCCTGGTAGATCTAAGAACAGCACTCAATAGTAAAAACCCATGTCCCACTGAGACACATTCAGTTACATTGAGAAGAAAAAACAGCAGCCTGCCAGAAAGCATTTCTCTCCTAAAGTGCAGGCACAAGTCACATGACTTGGGGCAGCTGGGAAATTGACAAAATGTCTAGCCCCATGTCAGATTTCAAAATTAAATATAAAAAAATCTGTTTGCTCTTTTGAGAAATGGATTTCAGTGCATAATTCTGCTGGAGCAGCACTATTAACTGATTCATTTTGAAAAATGAAATTTTTTTTTTTCCCATGACAGTATCCCTTTACTAAAAAGTCATATAAACATGAAATAAACCCAATAGGCTGGTTTAGCCTCCAATAAGGATTAATTATATCTTAGTTGGGATCAAGTACAAGCTACTGTATTATTATTTCAGAGAAAAAGGAAATCATTTTTAAAAATCTGGATTATTTGGATAAATTGGAGTCTAAAGGACTGGATAATGGGTTTCTGGATAATGGATCCCACACCTGTACTAGGTACTGTTTTATTATTACAGAGAAAAAGGAAATCACTTTTAAAAATGTGGGTTATTTGCATAATATGGAGTTTTGAACTTAATGGATAATGGGTTTCCGGATAATGGATCCCATAGTTGAACAGGAAACAACACATTATGATTTATTTACATAAAGTAGTGCTGACATAGCTATGTAGTGCATGGATGTTAAAGTGGTTGTTCATCCTTCACATTATTCTGTGCCCTGGTGTAGATGGCAATCTAAGGTTCCTTTCTCATTCACACAGCACACAATTCAATGTCACTCCATTTGTGATGAAGCGCACATGCAGTTGTGTTCATTCTCAGCAACTGCATCAAAAACATCACCTATTTGTGGCCACAGTAAAGATGGAATTCTGGTAAATAAAGATTGAGCTCAAAATTGCATTTTGCTCACTGCATTTGCAGATGTAAATGTGCTCTCATATCCAGTGGCGTAACTATAGAGAAAGTAGACCCCGCAGTCCCAGCGGGTTCGGGGTAAAGGAGGCCCGGATTATGGGGTCTGCTTCCTCTATAGCTAATAAGAAAACCTGCTCCTCCCCAGCCGCTCTCTTACCTGTGGCGAGGAAGGGGGACTCAAGTCTGTAATGTAATGTAATGGGCGGGGGCGGAGGCAGGACGGGAGGATGGGGATTGGAGTGTGCCGGGCCCCTCTGAAGATTTTTTGCAGGGGGCCCAGGAGCACTCTAGTTACGCCACTGCTCATATCTTTTCACCAGGTGATATTTCCCCAGTGAATATTTGGCAACTTATCAAGAGCACAATAATGATAATATTTCAACAGGTTGAGGATGCACCAAGATGGTGTCAATTCTCTGGACAATTTTCAACGCCTCAACTGTACGGGGAAAATACAGTATGAATACACTTTCCTACATTTTTTCTGAATTAATATCCTTTCCTTACTGTACACGTGTATGTTTGGATGATGCCTATAACATCTATAGATGATCAGGCAGATTCTTCTTTATCACGACGATCTTCTTTAGCAACCTAAGAGCCGCTGTGAGTTCCCTGTTTAGCTGAACTGCGGCAGGATAAGACTGAGCTGACATTCGTAATTACATATTTTTAGAATTGTGGCTTTAAAATCCTTTCCACTCCCCGGGTCTTAATCGCCCCATCAAACTGCTATTCTTTTTATTTTTCCAAGCCTAATGTTTGTGGAGAGAGATGCCCAGAATCAGCAGGAAGCAGTGTTAATAGAGAAATGTATAGCTTATAACTTCTCTTTGCAGGGCAGGAGGAGGCAGGGGACCTCATATTATTCCTCTGGCATCTTTTGAATGCGCATTTCCCATATAATAAGTGAATAATAATATGGAGTGATTGGTAAAAGTGGCCTTTTCTCCCCTCTCCACATTTAATAAAATCACAAAATGGCAGTCCCAACAGGTGGTCCTTTTCAAAGTCTTAAGACCACAAGAATCGACACAAAAGAGGCATCCGTACCTAATGTTCCGAGGGATTTAGAAAGCTGTTCATTCTTTTGTTAATTGTCGGAGTTAGCCATGTTCATTGCTGTTGAACCACAAATTCAAGGCATTTTTAATGGACAGTTTTTTTGTCCATAAATAGACGCTGGCTGATGCTGACTAGCCAGCTCACAGTTTTTGTTAGGACAGGCCGGAAATGAGAGGTTAACAAGGAGTAGGGACATTCCTGCCTGCAAAATGAGACAGGGACAAAAAAAGAGCTCGAATGAAGGGGAATCAGTGTATTGACACAAAAGAAATCTTTTCAGAAATACACACCATACAACATCAGTTTCAACTGGGATTTGCAAAATGCAAGTCAATCAACAGCAAAGTGCTTGGCTGGGTTCATTATTGCTCAGAGGGACCATTTTGCTGGAGGTCGCCAACCTTAGAGGGGGCCCATTAACCAGAAAATATCCTTGGTAAAAACTGCAACTGAAACTTCAGGTCCCATAAACCAGTTTGTCTTACCATATCATTGCATGTGTTGCCACATTTACTCTGGCCCTGATGGACTAAACCCTATCAGAATCTTTTGTTCTATTAGGATACAGAAGAAGCTGGTCACACATGCCCCTAAATACAAGATAGTTCTGCTCCAGTATAACTCCATCTTTATGTTAGTTACAGTTCCAAGTTTGGGAGTTTTACTATGAAAGCAGCTAGTAAATTGCAGGTAAAACCTAGTCCCTTTGTAAAATGTATAATGAAGCAATAGAATTCTTAATGAATCAGATGAAAGTTGAGTGTAGGACTGGCCAGATATGGGATGACTTTGACGTAGTTGGCCAGCTTAAATATATTGCAATATATGGACAAACAATCCCTGTTTTGTTTAAAGGGTAAGGCATTTTTTAGTAGCAGTATGCACAAAATGTCTCTGTCTTAAATATATTGATAATGGGTTGAGTGCAGAGGACTCTTGTATTTGTCTATACGTGTCTATATTTGTGGTCACAGCCTCATTGCACCCCTGCCTAATGGTTTTAAAAATTAGTGGTGAGCACAACTTTCCTTTGTTTTTTTATGTTAGTTACCGTATTAGGACCCACTGAGGCCCTGGAGCCAAAGCTGTACAGGGAATACGACTTGGTAATTGAATCATATTGCTCAAATATCATTTTGCAACTACAATGCCCTTAGATTTTTGACCAAATAGGTTCTCTGCGTTCTGCCTTCCAGACTCTACGCATCAACCCACAACTCTTCATCGATACAAAATGAAAAAGGATATTTACACTTAAACAGCTATTTGTAGTGTAATATGGTTCTTCTGTGCTCCCCCTGAATATCCTTTTTCTTCTCCTATTAGATTTTGCAGCTTTTGCTGCACCAATGTGTGTTCCCATTGGAATCTTAAAAGAACAGTAACACTAAAAATGTGTTTTATAGGAATGACAATATAGTGCACTGGTAAAAGTGGCATGTTTGCTACAGAAAGACTACTATAGTTTATATAAACAAGCTGCCGTGTAGCCATGGGGGCAGCAATTCAAGCACAGGATACAGAGTAGATAACTGATACATTCTGAATAATCCCTTTGTTTACTACAGGGCTTATCTGTTAACTGAGGAGTATCCTGTGCCTTTTATCCTTTTTCAGCCTTGAATGGCTGCCCCCATGGCTACACAGCGGCTTGATTATATAAACTATAGTAGAGTTTCTGAGGCAAACACACCAGTTATAGCAGTGCAGCGTAACAGGACATTATGTTTTAATTACTTTAAAAAACTTAAATTTTTTGGTGTTACTGTTACTTTAAAGGAGAATTCAACCTGGGGTGGGGGGTACTCTGTTTTTTACAATTGCCAAAGATGGATGCGTGCAACTCCGATGGCAGAATCTGTGACGAGGGGTAAGTATAAAGTATGGGACATTTCCCCGGGGGGGGGGCAGTTAGCCTGGGGGGGAGGAGGGAGGGAAGTCTACCTGGGGTGGGGAGTACTCGGTTTGGGTTGAATTCTCCTTTAAGTTAATCAGTGTCGTTTGGCCTTCCATTTTTGTGGCACATTTTATCCAACCAAGCTGCCCTTAGAAAATGCAGTCCTTTAGAGGCAATCTTCAGGGCTGTATTTAGGTCTGATGCTGCCCTAGGCACTGGATATGAACATGCCCCTTACGTTGTGCGTGTGATGTCACACGGCGTATACAGTGGGCACTCATGTAAAGATCCATTTATACTGTGAGGAAATATTTCCCTGATTTGACCTGGTGGGCCAAATATTCAATGGCAGTCCATCGGTTATTCACCATACATGGCACATAGAAGGTGGGCTGTGACAACCAATTAAGAAGGCAGTTGCTAGAATGGGGGCTGAAAATGACATTCCAAATTCAGTTTGTTATTCAACAGTCTACTGAGCATGACTACTAAACTGTACGTAGCTCAGGAGTCTTGCAGCCATCAGCACATTAATTAATCATTTTATACAACCCACTTTATTCAGAAAATTGGAAAACAAGACCACGATGTTCACTGAATACATGATTCATCCCATGTCATTCATAGTTCTTGAGTCATAAAATGACTCTTCATTATAAAGTAAACAGATTTAACACAAACACTGCACTCATCCTTATAATTAATAAACATTAAGGGGGTTATTTATCAAAGGTTGAGTTTTAGAGGTTTGTGAACTCACAATTTAAATATTTTCTAATTTAAGAAAAACTTGAAAGGAAAAAACTGAAATCATTGAATTCAGGGCTAAAAACCTAAAAATGCGAATTAATAGAGTTTTCGAGCGAAACCCACTGAAAAAAACTCAAACAATTAAGGCTAGTAACATCTTCAAATGGTTCAAAGGACCTCTGCCATTGACTTCTACATGACCAAAACAGGTTTTAGCTTGAGTTTTTTCGGAGTCAAACTATTTCCAGCTTTGGGGTTTTTTTCAGAAAAAAATGAATTTTTGACTGAAAACTACCCTCGAAAAACTCAAACTTTATATAAATATATATATATAAATATACATATAAAATTAGTATATATACATGACTCATGATATTCAACTGCTCAAACATTGCACACTCTTTATTATAAAGTTATTTGGACACATCCGAGTTTGCTTTGTCATCTATCTATCTATCTATCTATCTATAATATCTATCTATCTATCTATCTATCTATCTATCTATCTATCTATCTATCTATCATCTATCTATCATCTATCTATCATCTATCTATCTATTTATCTACATATTGTCTATCTATTTGTCTGTCTATCTATCTATCTATCTATAATATCTATCAATCTATAATATTTATCTATCTATAATATCTATCTATAAAATGTATCTATCTATAATATCTATCTATTTATATTTATCTATCTATCATCTATCTATCTATTTATCTACATATTGTCTATCTATTTGTCTATCTATCTATATCTATCATCTATTTGTCTATCGATAATATTTATCTATCTATCTATCATATCTATCTATAAAATGTATCTATCTATATCTATCTATCTATTTATAATATTTATCTATCTATATCTATCTATCATCTATCTATATATCAATTTATCTATCTATAAAATGTATCTATGTATAATTACCTATCTATATATTTATCTATCTATAATATCTATCTATTTATAATATTTATCTATCTATAATATCTTATCTATCAATCTATCTTATCTATCTATATCTATCTACCTATCTATCATATCTGTCTGTCTATAATGTCTATCTATCATCTATCTCTATCTATAATATCTATCTATCTATAATATCTATCTATAATATCTATCTATCTATCATCATCTATCTCTATCTATAATATCTATCTATAATATCTATCTATCTATCTATCTATCTATCATCAAAAGCACACATCTTCCATTTTACCAATTAAACTGCCCAATTCCATGATTTCAGAGAACTAGTAGTGTAGTAGTAGTGTAGTTACAAGAAAACCTGTTGTATTGATTCAATGAATGGATAACTGATTATGCAAAAAAATAGCGTGGCTCAACTGTTAAAATAGAAGTATTGTGGTCACAGGGGGCTCTGTTGAGGAACCATAGTTACAGGACCCACTCTTCAATAGTACAGAAGGCTTAGCTCAAGTTGTTAGTGGCTGCAGCAGGACATGGTAATTTAATGTGTTAGAAAAGTTAATGGGAGCAAGGCTCCTGTGCCTGATGGAACACACCTTTCAGTTTTAGCTAGGCCATGCTATTTTAGTGATGATGTGGGGGAGGCAATGTATGCTGGACAAGACATTGCTGGATAATTGAAACCATACTCAACCCATGTCATCCTATTAGAGTGAGTTCAGCACTCTGGGCAGTTTAGTGGCAGATGAGATGAAATGTAAGGTTATGCCCTTGAGATTTAAACATATGCAGGATACAGATACAAGTCTAAGAAAATGGAACTGAGCAGGTCTCTAACAAGTGTATCCAATGAGACAGGAAGAAAAGAGGGTCCATGTTTAGTTACTAAACTTTTTATACTCTGTGAAGTTGTGGAATTTTCTGTCTGAAGTGTTTTTACTTGCAAAACAATAGATAGTTTCAAGAAGGGGTTGAAAAAAGGTTACAGAAACTGGGATTTTTTTGGAGTCACCAAGGCAAATTGCAGATAGCTTCAATTGGACAGAAGGTTGAACTGAATGGACATGTCTTTTTTCAGTTTCATAGACTATGCAGCTATGTAATATTCAAACAATAATAATTCAGTTCTTTGTCTTTCTGATAAGGTACATAAAGAGAAGACACAATTGTATTTCCAAACAAAAATAATTCTGTCAATACTGGAAATAAAGTTAGTTGAGCCAAAGAATCAAATCTACCCTCTGGGACACAAATAAAATTAGAAATAACCTTGTGGCCAACGTTTATGAGAATTGTTTAAACAATCAGCTGGTGCCAATGGTGAAGTGAGAAGGAAGTTAGGTCAGTTGTACTCAAGTAGGCTACTAATTCATCATGTCATATTTTTCTCTTTATGCAGCCTGTTAGAACTGCCCGTAATCATCCTTTCTAACAAAAGGAGTATAATTTATCTTCCTGACCTGATTTGCTGAAGTCATTAAATAGTCATGGTGTCTATTAATATAAGTGTTGCCATGTTAACGTTTTACGGTGGAAACCAAGTGATAAAAATTCTGAACATGGTAAGGTGAACATTACTGATCTTAGTAAAAAAAGAATTCAGTGCCAGGAGGATTTGTGGGGAACAAGGGAGTAATGTGGAAATTAATGGTGTGATAATTAAAGGGAGATTAGTCGCCCAGCTACAAATCTTCTCTACTACGTACGACTAATCTCCCTGAAATGCCTTCTTGCCGGCGATTCCTTGTGAGGCAACTTCGGAAATCTGAAGCGATTCGTATGCCATCCCGCCGGGTATTCTTGCCGGCGGGAAGGCATTTGGGAAAATTAGTTGCCCGCAGTATAGAAGATTTCATGCTGGGCGACTAATCTCCCCATCTGCCACCACCCTAAAGCTTAAAGGGATTTGGTCATGATTTTTATGGTTTAATTTTTATTTCTAAATTACAGTTGACATTGCAAATAATTCACAAACACCTACAGGTGGCCACACACGTAGAGATCTGCTCGTTTGGCGATTTTGCCAAATTAGTGGATCTCTACCCAATATGCCCACATTGAGGTGGGTAATATCGGACTGATCAGATTGTGGGCCCCAACTATTGGATAATGTAGACAAAACGGACATTCAGATCACATGACCGCATCAACGAACAGATGCGGCCGCGATCCCACAGGATTTTTAACCCTGCCCAATTGACATCTGGCCGACTTTCAGCCAGATATCGAACGGGGAAGCACGTCGGAGGGCCGATAAACTGCCGACTTGGTCTGTCGGCAGCTTTTATAGGCTCGTATATGGCCACCTTAAGCTGGCCATAGACGCAAAGATCCGATCTTAAGAACTGAGGATTCCTACGATTTTCGGAGCATGTGTGGAGAGTCCCAACATTTTTCGTTCCCCATTGATTGGTCGTTTGGTCATCGGCCAGGTTAAAAGATTTCTGTCGGCTGCAGATAATTTCTCTGCATGTATTACCGATCGTATGATTTTCATTGGGAGACTGTCACCAGCTTTGTCGGACATAACTTTCATACGATTGCGGTCAGGGATCTGTTCTTTTACTACTTTATTTGAACTGAATGGTTAGTGGCAGGGCGGGAGATGGGGAAGTCCGATTGTTCGAGGATTTGAACGATCGTATCTTTGCATCTATGGCCAGCTTTAAGTCTCGGTGCTTTCCTCATGTTTACCTCTAGCACCTTTAGCAATGCAAACAAATACTTCAGCAAAAGTTTCAGGTAGCTGCTATCTGGTCTACTGTTTATTGTTCTGTTGTTACGCTGCTGGGGAGGGAGGTAATATCACTCCAACTTGCAGTACAGCAGTAAAGAGTGACTGAAGTTTATCAGAGCACAAGTCACATGACCTGAGGGCACCTGGGAAACTGACAATATGTCTAGCCCCATGCCAAATTTAAATTTTAAATATAATAAAATGTGTTTGCTATATTAAAAAAGGGATTTCAATGCAGAATTCTGCTGGAGCAGCACTATTGACTGATACATTCAGAAAAATTTTAAAAAAACTTTTCCCCGTGACAGTATCCCTTTAACAAAGATATTGGCTAGAAACATTATGGGCTGATACAGTACGTTTACAACTTTTCTAGCTATATTTGTTTTTATGATTCAGTTCCCCTTTAAGTTTTGAGTAATAGAAGGAGAGAGGGAAAAAAGGCAAGAGGTAAGGATTGGATGAAGAATATACAACTGGTCTTAATCATTCTGGTGATAATTTGACTTCAAGTGAAAAACACAATTCTCAATTTTTTGAAAAAGGAGGATTTTAGTAACAATAAATAGAAAGCTAAATAAAAAGAAATGTTTCCATTAATAAAAGTTCTTGGGATCCAATGTAAAATCTATTGCTACACCCAAAACTTTGATACAACTGCTGTGTGCTGTCCTTAAGCTTAGGTTTTAAGGGTATGTACCACTAGGTATTTTTACTTGCATCTTTATTATCAACAGTTCAACCTGGATAAAGGGGAAATAAGGCTTCCTTCAATTAACACGGAGTCAGCTCTAAAATAGCATACACTCGGAGAAGGGAGCCGGCAAAGAAAGGGAGACTCCAGGAATTTTTGGGTATACTATTCGATTTCTAAAGGGGAAATAAAACTAACCCTGCATTTTTTAATAAGGGTTGGTATCTATGGGTGTTTAACTTGCATTTTAAGAGCATATATTGTAAAATTGGCATTTTAAAACTTGGCAACTGTTACATACCTTGTGGGTGTCTACAGTGCTTTACAAAAGCATTCGGACCCTAAAAAACATGCAAACAGCAAATTTGTTTTTTTTAACATACATTTTTCCAATTTATTTGCCATTTACTTGTCCAAAGATTCAGTGATGGTATTATTGTCTCAGTTTGCAGTTTTAGGGCAATGGCACATTGGAGACATTCTGCCTTATTTTATGCTAATCTAAACATGTGGGGCCGAAATGTCCATATTTCCTATTACTGACTTTGGAAGAATTAAATGAAACAGTGGAACTAGCAACTGTGAGTCAATGGGCTTCTGGCCAGCCAGGGCTGTAAATGGCATGTTCATACCATAAAGACATATTCATATAGCTTGTACATTAGGATATCTTATAAGCTCTAGACCAGGGATCCCAGCTCTAGAAATGATCAGTAAGTGCTGTCATTGTAAACCAGAAGTGACATCATCAGAAGTAAGTGTGATCAGAAAAAAAGAAGTAAAAATCACTATTGATAAGACCCACGGCCCGACCCTGCAGAACCGCCGACCCGCATCTATACCCGCACCCGGAACCTCTACCCGAAACTCACAGGGTACCGCAGGTTTTTGCAGGTAACCCACGGGTACCCAACCCGCTGCAGGACACTAGCCCCAGTATGAAAGCCAAAAAGGCAAATAATTAGAAAAATAAAAAATTAAGGCCAATTGAAAAGTTGCTTAGAATTAGCCATTCTATAGATGTAGATGAACCACCCTTTTAAAGAATCATTGCCACCAAGACAACAGTCTTGCAAAATAATGTTTTCCTCTTTACCTTAACTTCTTTGCAGATTTTAGGTATTTAAAGTTTCAAATGAAGGAGCGGGATATAACATTCAGTTAGCTCCACTCATATTCATTTAAAAATTATTGGATAGCGGTTTTTGTTTTTTTTGTAATTGGGCATAAACGCCAGGTGTAGAAACAATGTGTTAAATGGTCAGTGAGTAAGTGCAGCCTGCAAGGTGTTGGTTTAGGAGCAGAACACCTGGAAAAGCTTCGGAAGTGAAGGGCCTGCCTGTACCTTCAAGTGCATGGAGAAGTGCAAAACACGTTTGAAATAATTGCAGATTTTGTATTGAGTCTTTGGTTACCTGGAAACTATTTTTAATTTAGAGTGTTATCCTAAATTTTAATTGAATGTAAAAAAAAAAAAGCTGTTGAGAAAGAATAAAATATATTTTTTTTAATTTCAGTGTTGTTAAAGAGCCAGCTGGGAGGGAAGGCTCCCATATTGGAAACGTCATGATAAGCTGATTTGATGGGGCATTTGCTGACATTTATACTGGACATCAGTAAAATATAAAAGCAATAAAATATGAAAGCAAAACAAATGGAATAGGCTGAGGTTTTATAAATGGAAGGGTTGCACTGAAACAAGAAGATGGTTTAGAATTTGATAAAAATTCACAAAACTGTTGGCTAAATCCCAGCCAAAATGTCAGTCATTGGGGCAGATTTACTAAACAGCAAAGTGACTAATGCTGGCGACGATTAGCCAGCGTTACCGTTTTCAGGCACTTCGTTGATTTACTAACGGGTGCAGGCGTAACTTCGCTAGCGAAAGAGACAGACGCTAGCGTTCATTCACTCGAATTTTCACTCTGGACGAATGGACGTTACTCCGCAAATTCACCAAGATGCAGATTTTACTGAACGTTAACTCTATCACCAGACTTGCCTTTGCAAGCTCAGACCAGGCGAAGTGCATTGGAGTGCATAGATCTTCCTCAATCTTCTGTTACTTACATCATATTTTTAGTGGAAAAAGTTTCTAAGTTTCTAAAAACGCTGGAGTCTTTTTCTTTTTTCAGAGTGATGGCCTGCAAAAGTTCTTAAAACTTTTTTGGGGTAACCGGGTTCCCCAATACATTTTCTAACATATGGAACATAAACTATACAGTGGCTCATGTGTAGGACAATATAACAACTCTATTGTCTTTATTAAGGTTCCCTGGACTTGTGCAATGTATTGTATTTGCTGCAGCATATATGTCCATTCAACTTTAAATTTCCTGCCATATGCAAATTAGCCTGAGCGAATACCTCTAACGAAGTTGCGCTAGGATTTGCTTGCATTGCCGAAGTAACGCTAGAGAAAATTCACCAGCGTTCAGTGCCCTGGATGCAACTTCGCATTTTAGTAAATTAGCACTGTCTGAGTGAATTTTCGTCTAGCAACGTGTTGCGATGGCTGCGAAGCCGTCCCTGGCGAATTTTCGCCGCTTAGTAAATTTACCCTGTGATCTCAACTGCCATATAAGCCTTGATAGTGACCACACACTTGTATAATAAAAAAAAACTCAGCTCCAAGAGGTTCTGCTACTGACACAACAGGCTGCAAGACAATTTTGATGCATGTTTTGAACTTATAGAGGACTTTTTACGGATCTGTGTTTGGTCAAACAAATTATGACCATCATAGAAAACCCCACCACCAGGGTGTATAGGTTCAGGGTCCCACTTCTGGCCCTTCATCCCACTGGATATTTACATTATTATTATAATTTGGAAAGGTTTCCATTACTGGCAAAGTGAATGATCTAGATTTGCTTAAGACACTATGCAAAATAATGAATGAAATATCATGCACCACTGCTGCGTACCTGTATCTTCTTACTTAAAAATATTTGGATCAAAATTTCTAGAACAGGTGGCAGCTAGTGATGGGCAGATCTGACCCGTTTCGAATTTGCGAAAT
This sequence comes from Xenopus laevis, assembly GCF_017654675.1. Taxonomy (NCBI): domain Eukaryota; kingdom Metazoa; phylum Chordata; class Amphibia; order Anura; family Pipidae; genus Xenopus; species Xenopus laevis. Next base: position 100,490,625 of record NC_054385.1, read on the forward strand.
GCCAAATAATTTGCCAAGTCAATGGACGTTTTTTCACGTGACTTTTTTTCAAACCCCACATTTTTATAACTATGCATTAGCATCGATAAAGCCTATGATTAAGGGATCTGTTCCCTAAACGCGTAAGGCGATTGTTATCTGCAGGACCCTGGAGTGCCGTCCTTTTTTGATTGTTGACTTTGTGTGGACAGTGGGGACGCTGTGTACAGAGCATCCGGACCTTTGTGGGGGAGCAGCCACGGGAACGTGAGTTTTTGAGTGGTGCCCTTAGTTTCTTTTGCATTAGCATCTATGGCCATTTTTTTGCCGAAAAATATTGGGCTCATCCCAAGTCGTAGCTGATTCCCTTTACAGTTTATGTCATTTGCTCAATAAAACATGGGAATAAGTAAACACTGCCGTTTGTCTTTTCTTGCTAAACTCTATCTTGTGAACAGCAGGATGAACAAGCTCTCTGCTTTACAATTGGGGTTTCGAATTGGGTATAGCCCCCTCTTTTGCTACTCTCAGCTTTGTTTGAACTTGGGACCTGCTATTCTGCCCTTAACTCCATGTTACAGAGGCAGGCTGCAGGTATCAGGATTCTTTGTATTACGATCAACCTAATCCAGTCTATGTATATAATACCGGATGCAGCTTTTTCCCCAGAGACCCCCAGCAGAACTGTAGGTTGGTTTTTGTTTTACAGAATGGGTAGTCTAGGTTGAACTTAATGGACCCACCTTTATATATTCAATCTAATAATGTAATATATTCATTCGAAATTTTCAATGGCTTTTAAGTTATTTGTATCCGTATTGCTATTAAAAGCAGCTTCTGTCTGTCTGTCCCTGTCAATTCTCTGCCCTGATGGCTCAGACTGTTGATACAATGTAAAACAAGGCAACTGATTAACAGATCTGACTTTGCTGGGGAACTAAGACTTTTGCAACTTTGTTTAAAAAGTAACAACCAGGGGGCAGATTTGCGGTAGCGGTACTTCGGCAGTATGAGCATTTCATAGCTAAGATGGGCTAGCGTTCATTTGTGCCTATCGAAAATTCGCTAGTGATCCTGCGCTTAGGTCAATTTGTATACGGCGGGAAATTGTTGTAAAGTTGTATGAACGTCTTTATGTTAAATGTTGGTGCAAATACTTACAAATTCCACTTTTAAAACACATGTCCAGGGAACCTTAATAAAGACAATAGCGTTATTATTATGGCCTACACATGTGCCCACTGTAAATTTAATGTTACATATGTTTGAAAATGTATGGGGAAAACCAGTTACCCAAAAAAGTTTATTAGGACTTTTGCAGGCAATCCCGCTTCAAAAAAGGAAAAGTCACCATCGTATTTAGAACTTCAATGCATTTTCAGCACACAGGATAGAATGTGACAGAAGATTGAGGAAGATCTAGTTACTTTTTAGCACTTAGTCTGGTCTGAGGTGGCGAAGGCAACTCTGGCGAAAGAGGTAAAGCTCTGTAAAATCAATTTTATTGAATTTGCGGAGTAACGTCCGTTTGCCAGAAAGAAAAGTTGCCTGGTGATAGACTGTGAATGGACGCTAGCGACGGTCTCTTTTGCTAGCGAATTGCATCTGTTGGTATATCAGCGATGTCCCTGCGGGTGGCAACGCTAGCGACGGGCCGCCCCCTGGGATCGTATGATTCACGGTGCACACAAACAAACCATACATGTTAGGTCACATGAGCCAATTAACAGACAGAGTTCTGTCTTTTGCTTCCACACTTCTTCCTGTTACAGTTAGAGCTGTCGTATTTCTGGTCAGGTTGTAAGTTTCATTAATAATAATAATACTAATAATAATATCAATATACCTCAACCCACTTACTAGGGTTTTGGTTCTTTTGAGCAAGCAGACAATGAATCCACACCAATGAGCGGATATAAAAAGTGATATATTGTGAAATAAATCAATTGATTGTTATACATTAATGATTACACTTAGACTAAACAATAATTACAATATTTACAGTTACACATTACACAAGTCTACATTGTTGTTACCAAAAAGGCAGGGGAATAGTGTTCAGTTTCATCACTGCCTTCCACTCTGGTCTTCATTCCTCACATGTTGTCTTGTCCCAGGCTCCTCCGGCTTCTTCAGCTCTCTAGCTGCCTCCTCTCAGCTGCCCAGCTTCCATGTCACATTTGTCCAGCGTTCTTTTCTCCTGGGTTCTCACCTGCCCCCACAGAAACCCTCCCAACTGCCAAGATGCTGTGATAAACCCTTGTCTACATCCTGTTGAGCAAGTTTTCTCGCATACAAAATCAGTTTTATGGTCCCACAGCAGACATAGGCCTTAGTAATCACAGGAAAACCTTTGTTATGAAAATCAGGGCTTCATGCAAGTTCCCTGAACAACAGCTTTCATATTAAATAACAAAATCAAGATGCCAATTTCTTACAAGGTGATCTCTGAGGCAGCACACAGACTGTCACAAAATGGTGGTTCAAGGCAAGAGATGTAAAAGGCAAAAATATTTACTTAAATATATTTTCCAGTTTGATAAGATTCTTTAATATGTCACTGAATTTGATATAAACGATTTGTTGCTCAAGTATTCATTTTGGGGGTATAGTTTTCCTTTATGCAAGTTTTATTCTAAAAGAAACTGCAAGCCAGTGCAAGCACACATTTGGAGGCTTACGGTGATAAAGGCTGCAATACACTATACAGTGGTGTGAAAAACTATTTGCCCCCTTCCTGATTTCTTATTCTTTTGCATGTTTGTCACACAAAATGTTTCTGATCATCAAACACATTTAACTATTAGTCAAAGATAACACAAGTAAACACAAAATGCAGTTTTTAAATGAGGGTTTTTATTATTTAGGGAGAAAAGAAATCCAAACCTGTGTGAAAAAGTAATTGCCCCCTGAACCTAATAACTGGTTGGGCCACCCTTAGCAGCAATAACTGCAATCAAGCGTTTGCGATAACTTGCAACGAGTCTTTTACAGCGCTCTGGAGGAATTTTGACCATCACACTACCACCACCATATTTTACTGTTGGTATGATGTTCTTTTTCTGAAATGCTGTGTTACTTTTACGCCAGATGTAACGGGACGCGCACCTTCCAAAAAGTTCAACTTTTGTCTCGTCGGTCCACAAGGTATTTTCCCAAAAGTCTTGGCAATCATTGAGATGTTTTTTAGCAAAATTGAGACGAGCCTTAATGTTCTTTTTGCTTAAAAGTGGTTTGCGCCTTGGAAATCTGCCATGCAGACCGTTTTTGCCCAGTCTCTTTCTTATGGTGGAGTCGTGAACACTGACCTTAATTGAGGCAAGTGAGGCCTGCAGTTCTTTAGATGTTGTCCTGGGGTCTTTTGTGGCCTCTCGGATGAGTTGTCTCTGCGCTCTTGGGGTAATTTTGGTCGGCCGGCCACTCCTGGGAAGGTTCACCACTGTTCCATGTTTTTGCCATTTGTGGATAATGGCTCTCACTGTGGTTCGCTGGAGTCCCAAAGCTTTAGAAATGGCTTTATAACCTTTGAAATTGAACTCAGGTGTGATAAACCACAGTTAAGTTATTTTTTAACAAGGGGGGCAATCACTTTTTCACACAGGCCCATGTAGATTTGAAGGTTTTTTTCTCCCTTAATAACGTAAACCTTCATTTAAAAACTGCATTTTGTGTTCAATTATGTTATCTTTGACTAATACTTAACGGTTTTTGATGAGCAGAAACATTTAAGTGTGACAAACATGCAAAAGAATAAGAAATCAGGAAGGGGGCAAATAGTTTTTCACACCACTGTATATGAAATTATAAAAAAAACAAACCATGTTGCTGGCATGTGATTTATGAGCAATTGCAATTTAACAGACTGATGAACAGTCAAAAAGACCTATAACAAAAACAATATGGACTTTAATAAGCAGGACACACCAACATGTTACATATTTTAGATTTAACGTTCTTTATTGTGCTTTTACACAGAACACTTCCATGATACATACAAACAAAAGCACAAAAAGCTTGTTACACTTTGCAGGTACAGATGGAACAAAGGAGCATGCATCGGCTGTTGTTAATAAAAGGGCTCCAACATCATGGACACACAATGTACGGCAGCTTATCTACTGTCACTGGCATCAATAGGCTCATATTGAAGGATGCGCTTCATTTCATTTTACTCTGTCTGTACATTTATCATCGTGGCGAGTTTCATACCAACCAAAAGCGAGTCTCCCATTTTGGTTATATAAAGGAATATAAAGTCTTAAAAAGGTAGTTCACCTATAAATTAACTTTAAAGGCCTCCATACACAGGCCAATAAAAGCAGTCGACAGACCAAGTTGGCAGCTTATTGGCCCATGTGCGGGGCCATCCGATGGGCTTCCCTGATCGAAAGTCAGCCAGATCTCGATCGGACAGGTTTATAAATCCCGTTGGATTGCGGCCGCATCTATGCGGTCCCGCGATCGGGCCACCCATATCGGATCCATTATGATCCCATTGTTGGGCTCTAGGGCCCACAATAGGATCAAACCGATATTACCCACTTCAATGTGGACACATCGGGGAGCGATCCTCTCGTTTGGCCACATCACCAAACGAGTGGATCTCTACGTCTATTGCCAACTTTAACATGATGCAGATAGTGCTATTCTAAAACATGACCCCAATTGGTCATTATTAATTATTTTTTGCGTTTTTTTATTTATGTTTTACCTTTATGTTCAGAAGTTTGGAATCTTAGCAGTTATCTGGTTGCAACGGTCCAATTTATCCCAGCAAGCAGGCATTTTTTTCAAATAAGTGACAGGAAGAATTATAGGGAGAGGGCATGAATAGAAAGAGAAGTAATAAAAAGTAAGAGAAATAGAGAAATAGTTTACTGACTTATGGGGTCAGTTACCCCTATTTGGAAGCTGGAAAGAAGTAGAACAACATTTGAAAAAAATAAAAAAAAGGTAAACAACAAAGAGCAATTGAAAAGTTCATAATAAAAGGAAAATTTCATATTAAACACTAACTTAATGATAAACGCCTCCTTTAAGTTGGGTATTACAGTCATACAGAGTCATGCTTGATTTACAGATGAAAGGATAAGTAAACACTGGAAAGCAATGCATCATACCATAAATAGTTGAAAATGTAAAGAGAAGAATGGAACAGCTATTTACAGAACAGGAAATATAGCATCCATTTCTCAAGGTGCAAACGGCAACATTTGCCAGCCAGAGAAGTTGTATTTTTGCAACCATTGAAGTGAAAAAAGTTGCCCTAATTTGATTTGCAGGACAAATGATAATACTTTTGAGGACACTAGTCATATGAATATCATACGAGCCCAAAAACATCTTGATCATTGTGGTTTATCCAGTTCATCAGTTAATCCAGGCAAGATTCCCAGCAAAGTTCAAGTCTGCATTGCTTCTGCATTGAACCTGCTGCTCTTTTGCAGAAGGGACTGTTTGAGGGTTTTAATCTTTTGGTCAATTTCTGCCAAAGAATAGTTCTGAAAAATTAAAAAGCTGAAGTTAAATATAAATAGACTTCAGCCAGGCACACTATACAGTTCTGAAGAATACCCATAAAACCATAATTGTGTATGACTAGGACACAATTTGATTATTAGTAAGAGAAGTGCCATGTGTTTGCACTTCCAAAACAGCAATAACCCCAATTTTTGTTTTGTGCTACAGCATACCATTAAGTTTTATAATTTAACCCTGTACGTTTATGAGCGCCTATTAATCAATCTTTAGGAAAAAACACATTTAGAGGCAGGAACATTGCCAAATAATGTATACCGTAAAAGCTAAACACATTTCATTCCTAGGGGCATATTTATCAAAGACTGAACAGATATTTTGCCATAAGAGAACTTCTATGGGGTTTGTATAGTTCTCAGATGATGAACTATCTGTGCCAACTTAAAATAATAAGTTTAGTTGCTTTAAAATTTAAACCACAAGGTAGAATTGTTTGTGCTGTGTAAGGAAATAAGTGAAACGTGTCCTTTGTGTTGTATTGTTCTGCAACTAATCATCTTATCAACACTTATAAATGAAGATCTTATGCACAGCACACCCTGACATTTCAATCCTTACCTCTGATGTTTGGGGTGCTTTCCGCTTTTTGGAAATATCCTGATTAAAGTGAAAAAAAAAAAAAAGATCAGATTTTTTTTTTTTTTTAAGAGACAGTTCAAAACATGAAAAGCCACAGATTCTGTTCTAGATGTAACGTATATGGACATTATATCATGAATCACCTAATCTTGTTGTGCAGTTTTTGTTTTTGATATATTATCATTTTCACTTCAGCTTAAAATCGTGCATTGTTCAAATGGGCAACACTTTTTAATGGAAGTGGCAAAGTCTGAGCTTTTACATACACTGCGGAAGACAGTAAAGGTCTTTGACAAGAAGAGTAGATGTGACCAGCTGCATATATTGACTAGGGAAAACACATTTTAGTGTTCATAAAAAAAGGTATCCTCTTAAACAGAAAATATATTAAAAAGGATTACCCTTGATGCAAACAGATCATGATTTTTATGTGACAGATGTTACAATGAATATTAATGAACGTCAGATCGCAGTACCAAAAACAAGCCAGATTACTATGCATTGCTTGTTGACTATTCCTTTTTTTCCACAGAAACATTTTCCCAAAAAACAGAAGCTTGTGGGATCAGATCAAGTTCCATTAGCAACACAACACACTGCAGCCAGAAGGTTGTGGGACTGATCATAAGTTTAGCGTTAAAACAAAGAAACTGAAAGTTACTCACTACAGAATTAAAATATTCTGGTGAAATGCCTTCCAACTCCAATATCCGGTCTTCTAGCCTTTTAATTCTCTGGTACACATCTTTTGGCACAGGCCCGCCTGCATTATTATAGAAATAACATTCATTAGTGATTGAGTTTCTGAACTACATACATTTTATAAGCAAGTTGGCAGCTTTTATGGCAATAAATACACTAATACATGTTTTAGGTTTCAAAGTAGTTAGACCGGAGACAAAGTGCTATAATGGCATGCGTGCGTGTTGGGCCTTATGTGTGCTAGTGGATCACAAGACATTTTTAGTTTGTTGTTAAGGGACCACTTAGCTCATAACAAAGATAACAGAAAAAGGAAATAGAGAGATTTTTGTACTTACCGTTAAATCTTTTTCTCTTGTCCTATATTGGGGGACACAGGCACCATGGGGATGAAGATCCTGCAGCTGGAGAATGGACACTAACTTGTTAACTTGTGACTCCTCCTCCTGCTCTGGGCTTCATCCCCTGCCTCCTCCTGTTACTTCCAGTTTTAACCGAAGAAGGAGCAAAGCAACCCAAAACAGAAGAGGAACACAAGATACCCCTCAACAACCAGAAACATAACCAAAAATTTGTAGAGGAACTATGTACATAGAATGAACAGTGTCAAAAGCAGGGAGGGAAGGCCTGTGTCCCCCAATATAGGACAAGAGAAAAAGATTTAACGGTAAGTACAAAAATCTCTCTTTCTCTTGCCTAATTGGGGGACACAGGCACCATGGGGATGTCCCAAAGCAATCCCAGGGGGCGGGACACTGTATACACCCCTAATGCTCAGAAACAACGGTCTGGAGCACCTTTCTCCCAAAAACAGCTTCTGCCGAAGCCTGTGTGTGTAACCTGTAAAATCGCGTGAAAGTATGATGGGAAGCCCAAGTGGCCGCTCTGCATATCTGTTCAGCCGATGCTTGATGTCGAACCGCCCAGGAGGTGCTGACAGATCGAGTAGAATGTGCTGTGACCCTCAGCGGAGGGTGACGACCACGGACTGCATAAGCTCTGACAATCGTGGAACGAATCCACCTGGCAATGGTGGCCTTGGAAGCCTTGGTTCCCCGTCTTGGGCCGTTGGGCAGAATAAAGAGAGCGTCCACTCGTCTGATGCTCTTGGTGCCGTCTAAGTAAATCCTGAGTGCACGAACCACATCCAGAGTGTGTAGCTTACGCTCAGCCGGATTCTTCGGGTCTGGGCATAGCGACGGTACGACTATATCCTGATTTAAGTGATAATCAGAAACGACCTTAGGTAGGAAATCCGGGGTCGGACGTAATACAACCTTGTCCTTGTGAAAGATGGTGAAAGGAGCTTTACACGACAATGCAGCAATCTCGGATACTCTGCGGGCTGAAGTGATAGCTAGTAGGAAGACCACCTTCTCAGTCATGGACGGCAAGGGAACGGAGTCTAGAGGTTCGTAAGGATCTTCTTGAAGCACCGACAGAACCAAATTGAGGTCCCAAGGGGGTACGGGTGACCGATAGGGAGGTACAATCCTCATGGCGCCCTGAAGAAACGTTTTAATGTTGGACTTCATAGCAAGCTTCTTCTGATAAAGAATGGAGAGGGCCGAAACTTGAACCTTCAGAGAGCTCAATGCCAATCCTTTCGACAAGCCGTCCTGCAGAAAGGAAAGGATAACCTTCTCGTCAGCCCCCTGTGGGTTAACACCCCTGGCCTCACACCAGCAGATGAAAGTCTTCCAGACCCTGTGGTAGATCTTGGCGGAAACCGGCTTGCGAGCCCGCAGCATGGTAGGTATGGCATCCGGAGGCGCGCCCTTGCGTTTCAGCACTAAGGTCTCAAGAGCCAAGCCGTTAAAGCCCACAGATGTGAATTCGGGTGGACAACTGGACCTTGGGTGAGAAGATCTACTCTTCTTGGAAGTCGAAGCGGATCCTCCCGAGCCAGCTTCACCACCTCGGCAAACCAGGCTCTCCGCGGCCAGTAGGGAGCGACCAGAATGGTCAGAGTTCTTTCTCGCTTTATCTTCTTGATGACCTTGGGGAGCAAGGCCAGCGGGGGAAAGATGTAAACCTTGGCGAAAGGCCATGGGATGACTAGAGCGTCCACCCCGAGAGCAAGAGGGTCGAGACTTCTGGCCACGAATCTTGACACTTTCCGATTGTCCCGAGACGCCATGAGGTCTACCTCTGGAAGTCCCCACCTGTCTACAATTGACTGGAAGACATCGGGATGTAAGCTCCACTCTCCCTGGTCTAATGTTTCCCTGCTGAGGTAGTCGGCAATCCAGTTGTCTACCCCGGGAATGTGTACCGCGGAGATTTCTGGAACATGAGTCTCTGCCCACCGTAGGATGGAACTTGCTTCTTTCAGGGCAGCTGGGCTTCTTGTGCCCCCCTGGTGGTTTACGTACGCCACAGCGGTGACGTTGTCCGACTGAATTCGAATCGGGTGACCCCTGAGGAATGGGGCTAGCCCTTCTAAGGAGTACCTGATGGCTCGGAGTTCGAGGAGATTGATCGACAGCGAGGCTTCCTCCGCTGTCCAGAGACCCTGAATTGTCCTCTGACCCAGGACACCTCCCCACCCCGAAAGGCTGGCATCTGTCGTGAGTACTGTCCATTGATGACTGGGGAAGGGTTTGCCCAGGGACGTGCGACGTGGTAGGAGCCACCAAACCAGAGATTGTCTGACTGGTGATGAGCCAGCCGAATTCTGTTAGGGTCTTGAGAACAAGAGAGGTGTGGCTGGAGGCGACTTCCGCCGACGGGCCTTTTATGAGAAGATCGTCCAAATAGGGGATGACCGAGATCCCTGCGATGCGAAGGGTTTCCAATGTAGCTGCCATCACCTTGGTGAAGGTGCGAGGGGCGGACGATAGACCAAAGGGTAGGGCGACAAACTGCCAGTGTTGCCTGTCTACGAAAAATCTGAGGAACCGGTGATGGGATGGGTGGATTGGGATGTGGAGGTATGCATCCTTGACGTCTATCACTGTCATGAATTCGTTCAGCTCCATGGAGTTGAGAACTGATTGAATGGACTCCATCTTGAAGTGACAGTGTCTGACAAACGGATTGAGAGACTTGAGGTCCAGTACTGGTCGTAGAGAACCGTCCTTCTTGGGTACAGTGAAGAGATTGGAATAGTACCCCTTTCCCTTGTAAGGAGCTGGAACGGGTTGGATAGTTCCCGCTGCTGCGAGAGCTTGAACCACCGAAAGGAACTGTGCCCGGTTGGACGGGTGTGTGGGAAGACGGGATATGAAGAATCGTTGGGGTGGGGGTTGGGTGAATTCTATAAGAAGGCCTTGCGAGACCACCTGTAGAACCCAGCGGTCCTTTACTTTGTTTGACCACACCTCCCGAAAGGATTTGAGGCGTCCGCCCACAGGGATCTCTTCGGGGGTGGGCACCCCTTCAGGCTGTGCTGGGCTTATCCTGAGAGGGCTTGGATGGACCGCGCGAGGGCAAGCCACTGGGACGTTGTTTGTTCTGGAAACGGGAACGAAAGTTGGAGTTGGTCTTTTCCGTGTGAGACTTGTGCCCTTGAGTCTGGCGAAAGGGGCGAAAAAAGGGACGTCTCTTAAAAGTAGTTCTCCTGGTTCTGGTCTGAGGGAGTAGTGTACTCTTACCGCCTGTAGCCTGAGAGATAATCTTGTCCAGTTCTGCCCCAAATAGAAGTTTACCTTGGAAGGGGAGGCTGACCAGGGATCTCTTAGAAGTTAGATCTGCCGACCAAGTTTTCAGCCAAAGGAACCGACGGGTAGCAATAGATTGGGCTGAAGCTTGGGCCACCATTTTTGCTGCATCAAGGGCTGCATCGCAGATGTAGGTAGTCGCATCAGCAATCTGTGAGAGGAGATTGTCTGTCGTTGGGTCTTCAGAACCTATCGACTGGGCCGCTTGTTCAACCCAAACTTCCATTGCCTTAGCAACCCAGGCGATAGCGAAAATAGGACGAAAAGCAGTACCCGTCGCAGTGAAGGTAGATTTACAAAAGCCTTCAAGATGTTTATCAATAGGGTCCTTAAACGCTGCAGCGTCAGCTACAGGAATGGTAGTATTCCTAGACAGTCTAGAAACAGGAGGGTCCACCATTGGGGGTGACGCCCATAGCTCTGTGCACTCCTGTGGGAAGGGGTAAGTCTGAGAAAAGCGGCGAGAAATTTGAACCCTGTGGTCAGGAGTCTTCCATTGAGATTTGATTATCTCTTCTAATTGCTCGTATGCTGGAAATATGGCCGAACGCTTCTTTTGTCTTTTGAAGATATTCTTTGCAGGTTCTGCAGTGGAAACAGTATCTTCAATATTAAGGGTAGAAAGTACCGCCTGAATGAGGCCTTCAACCTCCTTTTGAGTTCTAGGCATATCTTGTTCAGGATCAAGGTCCTGGTCAGACTCACCCTCAGACTGTAGTTGTCCATCCTCATCGGAAGGGGACATAGCCGCCCTTGGAGAGTCAGGAGGGGAGGTAGTGGGACGCTTCGAGCCTGAGGGTCTACAGTCAGGAACCTGTGGCTGAGACAAGCGTTCGAGGACTTTGTCTAAAGTCTCGGGTATGCGGGCTAAATTTTGGATGCCTGCGAGTGAGAGGGACAGGGCCCTAACTAAATCAGCTTCTGTAGTGTCAGAAGAGGGTAGGGTCTTGGAACTACAGTCCACACACACAGACTCGGCAGAAGCTGTGTGAAATTTGGTCTTACAGAAAGTACAAGCCAGATAAGAGACCTGATTGGCCTTACGAGATTGAGCTGAGGATTTTGGTATCCTGGGCTCTTCAGTTTTGTCTGCCATAATGCTCATAAAAAACCTTTTTCTTTCTCTCAATTTTTTTTTTTTTTTTTTTTTTTTTATTTAAGTACTAAAACTTTAAAGAGAGAAGGAGGCAGGGGATACCCTTGGCAGGGATGACAGGCAGATCTTGGTTGCAAAGATGTGCTCTGTAGTATGAGAGAAGAAGGGAGGGGGGGGGAATAGCATTAGATCCCCAAGGAAACATCCCTTATATCCTTCCCCAAACACAGAGGCATAGTAAGTAGTAAGTACTTGCCTGTAGAAAAAGCTGTTAAGCTGTACCTCAGTACAATCGGGTCCCTGTGGGCAGTGTGCAGTGAAAGCGCGTTAAGAAGGAGCCGCCTGTAGAGAAGAGCCGCAAACAACCGGAGTCAAGGCGCCGTACGTAGCTCAAGAAGAAGCGCCAAGCTGAGAATAGAGCCGGAATGCGCTGAACAGAAGGCGCGCACCGGAAGTGCGCGAGAGAATTAGGGCGCCAGCGTGGGCGGAAGTGAGGGAAGCAGGAAGGCGCGAATAGGCGCACCAGTAGAGCTAGAATAGCGGGGAACACAGGGAAGGCTTAGAAACCATGCGCACACAACGAATAAAAAAGGGACCCTGTCCGCGCACAAACACACTACCTAAAAGGGAGCCCAGGGAAGGAAGCACGTAAAGTTATGATGGGGGAAAGAGGAGAGTATACTCACCAAGTGTAGCCAGCTGACGATATGCCCTATATGTTGTAAATCTGCCACCCTGAAATAGATATGTGCTTATTATATATTTTTAAATACAAGTATATAAACCTATAAATAAACACATATGCGTATAACACCAGATAAGGTGTATACCACTGGTGCAGCCTCCGTAGAGCGGGAATCCAGTGCAGGGGGAACTGGGAGCAAGCCTGCAGTCCTCCGTAGAGCGGGAAGGCTGTCGGGCAGAGAAATACTCAGTCAGCTGGAAGGGCTCTTGAATGGATCAGTGGCCCTTAATGTGGCATGATCTGACCGGAGTCCTTGATCACCTGCTCCAGCCACAAAAATCCTGTGTCTTCTCCTTCTGAGGACACTAAAGAAAACTGGAAGTAACAGGAGGAGGCAGGGGATGAAGCCCAGAGCAGGAGGAGGAGTCACAAGTTAACAAGTTAGTGTCCATTCTCCAGCTGCAGGATCTTCATCCCCATGGTGCCTGTGTCCCCCAATTAGGCAAGAGAAAAATGGATTATCAATCACCTCGCCACAGTATTAGACCATCTAGGACAGCCAATATGTTTTCGTTCTAATTCTTATCTCAGCTGACCTTCAAGCTACATTGTCAGTGGTATCCAGCAAGGCAAAAGTCATTCACCCCAAATCATTCCTTAACTCAGTGATCCCCAACCAGTAGCTCGCGAGCAACATGTTGCTCTCCAACCCCTTGGATGTTCCTCCCAGTGGCCTCAGAGCAGGAGCTTATTTTTGAATTACAGTCTTGGAGGCAAGTTTTATTGCATTAAAACCAGGTGTACAGCCAAACAGAGCCTCAATGTAGGTTCACATTCCACATAGGGCTACTAAATGGTCAATCACAGCCCTTACTTGGCACCCAGGAACATTTTTCATGCTTGTGTTGCTCCCAAACTCCTTTTACTTCTAAATGTTGCTCACGGGTTGTAAAGGTTGGGGATCCCTGCCTTAACTGGACTCCAGCCCCTGCTCAAAACTTTCCAGACAGGGTCCAGCCACCTAGTTTGGGAACTTCTGCATTTGCCTAAAGAATTAGGGACGCAACTGAGAAAGAATAAAATTCTGTATAACGATCTTATAGGTTATTTGAGCAGTTCTGTTTTTTTGTGCTGTGATTAGATATCTCTATGCTCTCGTAATGGTAACACCCTTTTATGCCGTAAGCTCTGATGTCAAATTTATAAAACTCTGATTTCTTTTTCAGGGTTCTGTGTGAGTTTAGAATCCACGGAGCTCGTTTCAAATAAACTTTATCTTTTCACCTCAAGTCGTCTCCGGTTGTTGCAGTTCCGCAACACAACAAATCCTATCACTTTTTGAAGAACTCAAATGTTTTTTTTTGTACACGATAAAATGCTATTTTTTAATCATTTGTGACATGCAAATAAATGTTCAGATTTGGTTTTGTGTTTGGAGGAATGCAAACATTTTGGATTCAGTATATCCATATATAGAATACAATCTTATTGTGGAAGAGACCAAAAATAATGTAAATGTGTGTGCTGTTGCAAATATGGCACTAGCTGCAAGAATAATCTGAAATTTCCTGATTAAAAAGAAAAGTTGCACAACGAGTTTATAGATGGGCAGGTATAGGGTGAACTGGAAATCAGTAATTCCCCCATAAAAGTGTATTTTTACTTAAAGGAACAGTAACGTCAAAAAAGAAGTGTTTTAAAGTAATGAAAATTTAATGCAGTATTGCCCTGCACTTGTAAAACTACTGTGTTTGCTTAAGAAGCACTACTATTGTTTATATAAATAAGCTGCTGTGTAGCAATGGGGGCAGCCATTCAAAGGAGAAAAAGCTCAAGTTACACAGCAGATAGCAGATAAGCTCTGTCTGTCTAATGGTGTTATCTGTTATCCATTAGTTAACCTGTACCATATAGCCGTTTTTCAATTTCCGCCATTGCTCCACAGCAGCTTGTTTATATGAACTATAATAGTGTTTCTGAAGCAAACAGATCAGTTTTACCAGTGCAGGGCAACACTACATGATATTTTCATTACTTTAAAACACTTAAATTTTTTGGTGTTACTGTTCCTTTAACACAGAACCAGTGAATACTGTGACTTGCTTTCAGCATTCTTAAAATTAAAAGAATCTTGCTGAAAAATGAAAATCTAAGTTTAAAAAAAAAAATATATAAGTTTAAAAATTAGCCAATACCTCTCTGCAACCGCAAGTGAGATTCAATGTTTTGGAGTCTTTCTTCCACAGCCTGATTCCCACACTCAAGTTGGAGAGGATTTGGTCTTAACCTTGGAGCCACTGTATTTTCCTTTCTAGTTTGTGGTCCATAAGTGTTCACAACTCTAGAAACTTAAGCGATACAAACAACAAACATCAGCCCTTTTTGAAGCCCTTTTACATAATTATATGTAAATGTGATAAGGAATAATGGAGAAATGGAACCTTTAATATGACTCTTAAATCCAGGATATGGTGTAAAAACTGCATCTGTTCTAGCACAGCTGTTTTCTGTAGAGGAAAAAACAGTTAAAACCTGCTTAAAAACTCACATTGCGATACAAGCTACTACATTTAAAGGCAAGACTCTAATGGAGTTATGCAATAAAAGGCATGGAGTTTACCCAGGTGCAGGAACCCATAGCAACCACTAAGCAGGTAGCATTTACTGGTCATTTGTTTAAAAGCAAACTTCCTATTGGTTGCTATGGGTTACTACTCCTAGGCAATGTCAGTGCATTTTATTACATATTGGTATTTATTAATATTAGAGACAAACATCAATTAGATCATTGCTTTGGTTTTCTAACTTGTAAGTGACTATACAAATCTAATTGCTGTTTGGTTGCTATGGGCAACATTATCGGTGAGGTTTGTCTCCAATGTTAGTAAACATGCTCCTAAGTATCATTTTATTTATAGAATTCCTAATCAGAAACCAGTTATCCATAACGCTCTGAATTATGGGAAGACCATATCCCATAGACTATTTTAAGCAAACAATTAAACGGATTTCCTTCTTGTCTGTAAAAAAACAGATGGTAACTAAGCTGAATGATTCAGATTGGTAGCAAAACAATCTTATTGGGTTTATTTAATGTTTAAATAATTTTTTAGCAGACTTAAGGTATGGTGATCCAAATTATGGAAAGATCCGTTATTCAGAAAATTCCCAGTCACAAGCATTCAGGAAATACATTTAACTTGCACAAATGAAGAAATAAACAGCTTCATGGTTCTAATATGAACAGAATTTTTGTAGACCCCTTGATTTATATATCTAGAAGGCACAGAGTTTGGCCAACCAGATTCCTGAATATGCCGTGTAATTGTATCGTTAGTACAGCACCAAGAAAAGCAGGTGTAAATTGTTGGATAATAACTAAAGGAAGCTCCAATGGCAACAATCAACTGCTGCAAAGAGACATTAGTTCTTTGAAGAATACTTGGAAAGTAAGCACAACTAGACATAACTTTTTCAGAATTTAAAGTAAAATTACAACATGCTTTGGACAAATTTCGCAATAGTTTCCTTTTATATACCCAGTGATTCTGTAAAGCAATGGCAATTTAGCAGAAATGAAAAGAAACATCACTGTATGAAACCCCATTATCACAGTCACTCTGCACACTACAGTATTTGTTACATGTCCAAACACACAATAAGAGATCTGGTTCAAAAGCAGCGTCTCATTCCTTTTACTGACAAGCATACTACCTTCTCTTAATGTACAAATAACATGAAAGTACAGCTTCTGTATTAATTTAAACCACCCATTATTTGCAACATAAATCAAAGAACTACTGGCTCTACAAAGCAGCGGTTCAGAGAAAGCGCGCATCTCTAGCCATGCATCTGACAGCCAACTGAGAAATGGAAAGACTGCAGGAGCGCTTACCTTGATTACAATCAATAACATTGCAGAACTCCCGGACGTTGTTTTCATTGATCTCAGCTTGCTTTCTCTCGATGAATGCCAATATCCTTCTGTCGATCTACAGGGAAAGAGCCAGCAAGAGAAATGGAATAAGGGAGGGAGTGGGAATTGCCTGTTAAAACCTCCAAGCAGTGCATGTATATACTTCCATCAATCCGTTTTAAAAAGCTGCTTTGATTTTGGACATTTGAAAATGAAGCTCTAAAAGCCAAGGCATGGAAGAGCTTTGAAGAGCACACTGGAGATCATACAAGGCAATTTGAGCTACACAGAATATGCACATTATATCAACTGCTTAAAGGGGAACTATTGTGAAAATTCAATATATGCTTCATCATACTGAAATAAGAAACGTTCAATTAAAAATTCTGTATCGTTTCTGAAATAATCAAGTTTATCTTCACTTCTCTCAGCATCTGTTTCTCTTCATTCTGTCTTCATGCAGGAGTTGGGTGTCAGATATTCATGGACAGTTAGATCCAATATATCTTATAGGGGAGCCGATTTTGCCTAGAATATGTATTAGAGTTCGTTTACTCTATTAAAATCACCAGATATCATGTCTCTCTACATGTAGGATTTGTGCAAAAGGCAGTTATTTTGTTAGATTTTCTTTGTACTGGAATCCGTTATTTGAGTGAGCTCTAATTCATCTCCCAGGAAAGGAAACACCCCCCAATAATACATAGTGGACATAAATGTCAATGAATATCTGACACCTAACGGCTACATGAAGACAGAACGAAGAGAAACAGATGCTCAGAGAGGGATAGTGAAAATAAACTTGAATAGTTCAGAAAAGGTACAGAATATTTAATTGATTGTATTTAGATTATATTTATCTTATTTCAGTATGCCGAAGCTTATATTAAACTTTATTTTCGTATGCGGAGATACCTCGGGTTAATGCAGACAGTGTGTAGAGTTTGGGTTTAAGGGAGTTTAACAAGTATATTCGAGGGCCAACACGACTTCTCCACTATAGGAAAGATACTATAGTTCAGAGGCAGGATGAGCATTACCTTGATTGAGTTTCACACAGTAGCATCGTTTGCAACACAGTTTTTGTAACTTATTGTATAATATATCTAAAACTTAATATTGCTACTTTGTGTCTGTTTTTAACAGTTTATTAGTTGTACAAATAATAGATGAACTGGTTTTCATGTAATCCATTTAGGAGCTTTGGGTATATAAATACTTATGGGACTAATGCTATTTCGAGGAAAGGATATATATAATGAAGTATATTTATTGGCGGTGACTTCTGTGTGACAATTGCCTGACGTCATCACTACTGCCGTTTTCCCTCCAGATCATGTATATATTGCATGTTAAGTGGTAACTAGTTACTTTGAGAAAGGCTTTAGGGTAGGCCGAAACGTCAGTCTGTAGCACTGCAATAAAAACATTTAACTGTGAGTGTGGATCTCTTTGGAATATATTATATATATATATAAAAATAATATCAAACAGGGGGGTTGTGGGAGCACTCTAAAGGCTTTAAAGTATATATACAAGTATAATAAATGGTATTGCATATGTACCCAAATAGGGGTTATTTTGTTACAAAGTTATGATCATAAAATTGATAAGCCACCATACCAAGTCAAGGTAAACCCCGAATGGCGGTCCCTAACTTGTTTTATTTTTTATGTGCATTCTAGCATTACCTGTAATCAATGTCCATTGAACGCTGTTTTTTCACTGAGGGCTCAATCCTCCCCAGCCAGCAATCAGGCTTTTAAAGGAGAGATATTCCCAAAACAAACGCCCAATTTTAAAAGCATAGGATCACCACTAGTTTAAAGGGGGGGGGTATGGGGTGCTACAACCACTGAAGCTATGCCACAGCTTCCAGCTAAATATACAATATCAAACAGGGGGGTTGTGGGAGCACTCTAAAGGCTTTAAAGTATATATACAAGTATAATAAATGCTATTGCATATGTACCCAAATAGGGGTTATTTTGTTACAAAGTTATGGTGGCTTATCAATTTTATGATCATAACTTTGTAACAAAATAACCCCTGTTTTGGGTACATATGCAATAGCATTTATTATACATATATATATATATATATATATATATATATATATATATATATATATATATATATATATATATACACACATATATACACACATATATACACACATATATACACACATATATACACACATATATATATATATATATATATATATATATATATATATATATATATATATATATATATATATATATATATATATATATATATATATATATATATATATATATATATATACACACATATATACACACATATATATATATATATATATATATATATATATATATATATATATATATATATATATATATATATATATATATATATATATATACACTTTAAAGCCTTTAGAGTGCTCCCACAACCCCCGTTTTGATATTGTATATTTAGCCAGGAGCTGTGGCATAGCTTCAGTGGTTGTAGCACCCCATACCCCCCCTTTAAACTAGTGGTGATCCTATGCGACAAAGATTTTTTAACCTGGCCGACCAATTTTCTGACAGATGTCGGCTGAAAAATCGTAAGATGTACGATCGTTCAAATCCCACTAGCTGCACGATAATTTAAAAGGATTGGTCGAACTTCGCTAAAATCGGTCGTTCGGCAACAAAAATCTTTGCGTCTATGGGGACTGAATACATACTGAATTAGTACTCATGTGTACAGCAGTGAATGAGACTACCAATCATGGTTACTATTCCACAGCTAATTGAACAATGCAAAAAAGTTCACCAAACCCTTCTACCCAGTAACCAGTGTGTCTATTCTAGAGGCTTTACTGAAAAACTGTTCCTATTATTGTATAAAAAGAATGTTGTTGCAGTATGGTGCTTGTATGATATTATGCAAATGCATTATTATTCGTATTGCTAGCTGTGGCAAAGAAAGAAGAAAAACAAATGGGAAACAGTTGGGTGATAGCAAACGCTTTGTTTCCCCCTCTGTGAAAAAATATATTTTTTTGTCAAAAATAGAGGGGAAATGCGAGCCGTTACACATTTTGTGGCAGTCCAACAACTCTGTGTAGCAGTGTGTACTGTTCATTTCACATAACTGTGTATAACCATGCAAGGGTAACCAGGTGTATTGCACAGGTAAGTTCCCAATCTAACAAAAAAAATCAGATCAAGGCTTTCAAGGCAACTGTATGTATTCCAATGAATTTCTGGAATTGCATGCTAAGAACAGTGCATGTGGGATAAAGAAACAGGCATTGTTCATCAAAGCATATATTATTCTATGTGTTCTATAGTAATAAATATAAAAAGAAAACCACAGACCAAAACAAAACATACCTCTGATTTTTTTGCCTTTATCTGTACCACTGAGGGGTCAAAGCAATCACTTGTTCGTAAGAATTCATCTGAACTAGATTCCGGTGTAATCTTTCCATCAGCCTCAATGTCCATCAATTCATGGTCTCCCTTCTCTGCAACATTTTGTGTTTTTGCAGAGCTATCATTTCGATGAACGTCTTCCTTTACCAGAGCCTGCAGCTTGTCTATAAAAGGCTATAGAACAAAATGTATATTTATTATAAAAGTATTTGTATCTATTAGAAATAGAAATGACCAAGCTTGTTCCACTCTTGTGCCTTAAAGGAGAAGGAAAGGTTAAAACTAAGTAAGCCTTATCAGAAAGGTCCACCTAAATATACCAGTAAACCCTAAAAGTAATGCTGCTCTGAGTCCCCTGTCAAAAGAAACACAGCATTTCTTTCCTTCTATTGTGTACTCATGGGCTTCTGTATCAGACTTCCTGCCTTCAGCTTAAACCTCATTGCCCTGGGCAAGAGCATGCTCAGTTTGCTCCTCTCCCCCCCCCCTCCCTTCTCTACTGTAATCTGAGCCCAGAGCAGGGAGAGACTCAGGCAGGAAGTGATGTCATACCATGTTAATACTGCAGCTCCTATCCTAAAGAAACAGAGAGTTTCTAGAGTTTTTTACTCAGATATGGTAAAACATTCTACAGAATAAATATAGCATTCTAGCTTGCACTATTGCAGCTAATCTATTGGCAATAAAATGCCTCTATAGCTTTCCTTCTCCTTTAAAGGAGTACCAAACCCTTAATTATAAAAACCCCTACATAGACCTCCCCTCCCTGCTCTACCCCAGACTAGGTGTTACCCTGGTAAATGCCCCTACCTCTTTATTTGCCCCTCAGTGCAGATTCTGTATAGCAGATTTAATGGGCACCATCTTCTTCCCTTCGGTAATCTTCGGGTCTTATTCCAGCACTTTCGGCGCATGCACAGTTGTCGCAAACTAAAAGATTGCTCCAACTGCGCTGATCTCTTCCCGAAGAGAAGAAGATGGCGCCAGTGAACAGATTCTGTACCGAGGGGTAAGTAAAGAAGTAGGGGCATTTTCCGGGGGTTAACACCTAGACTGGGGGGAGCAGGGAGGGGGGTTTTAGTAGGGTAATGTATAATTAAGGGTTTGTTTCTCCTTTAAGACAAGGGTGAAAGGCTACCACCAAATAAATCTCCATAAGTATTTTAACAGTGTGAAGATGAGAGGATCTGTTTTCTTAAGCACTGTTTATTGACTAACTTATTAACTTAGATTGTATTTATCTTAAATTCCAAAATAGGGAACACATTTCTCTTTATTTAAAGTTAGACCATTTAGACTGTGAGCTCTAGAGGGCAGGGACTCCATCCTTTTGTCTCCATGACAATAATCACTTCATCTGTATTGTAACTATACTTTATATTTATATGTATTGTATTTTTGTACTTATTTGTATTTATTATTGCAGTGACCCCCTGTTCTACTAATTTATTGTTCTGCATTACCGTGCTTTGCCCTCAAGGAGCGCTATACAAATAAAAATATACATACATGCAAATACTGACCAAAACAGGAGGTAACAGTGCTCATTAGACTAAAAAATGTTATACACTTGTTCATATAATTTGTTATACCGAATAACAATTACACAATGAGGTTAAAAAGTAAGGTAATAAATAATGCCCAACTTATAGAGACCATGTCATTTAATATACTATATGCAATATTGTGAGGAACATTTCCTATTCTTGGTTTCTGATTTGCTAGTACTCTGTGCTTTATTTATACAGACCATTGTTCTTTTCTACTTGCAGAGCATGTAGCAGCCTTTTATCACATCTTATTATCATACTGGCTTTCTAATATGCATTTCACTATGTTGCTAAACACATACACATTTCTAATACAGGGCGAATTATCCTTCAGCAGAAGACTCAGGTTTTCAAATGCACCTGGGACTACTTCAGCTTTCTATTGTGGCATAAAATAAATCTATGTTTGGCTTGTATCAATTGTTTGCTCTAAACAGAGCTTAGGAAAGCACCAGCTAAGGTGTGGCATATATGGGGGTGCTATTCAGCCACCATCTAAATTTTGTTTTTTATTTGAATACATTTTTCAAGTTTTAGTATACAGACATTTATATCCAGGAAAGTAGCACATGTTAACAAATCAGTAATGAAGTTGCCATAGAAGACCACATTGTCAAAACAAAAGTAGATCTGTAGAATAGTATATTATGGATGTCTGTTCTTCAAGTTATCTCAAGAAGCAGTTATACAACTAATCATAAACAATCCAATTGTGTAAATATCAACGTAGATACAGGCAGTCCCTGGGTTACATAAGCGATAGGTAGGTTTGATCTTAAGTTGAATTTCTATGTACCGTATATACTCGAGTATAAGCTGTCCCGAGTATAAGCCGAAGGTACCTAATTTTACCTCCAAAAACTGGGAAAGCTTATTGACTCTAGTATAAGCCTAGGTTGAGAAATGCAGCAGCTTCTGGTAAGTTTCAATCAAAAAATTGAGGGTTTCTGCTCCCATTGGAGGTGCCGGCGTCTTGTTTTTGGATGCCGGCAACCATTCTTGGACGCCGGTGAATATTCTTGGAGACTATTCTTGGACGCCGGCGACTATTCTTAGACGTTTTTGCGCTTAACCCGAGTATAAGCCGAGGTAGCGTTTTTCAGCATATTTTGGGGGCTGAAAAACTCGGCTTATACTCGAGTATATACGGTAAGTTGAAACATATACATTTACTTATTAAATGCAACAAGACAGATGTTTATCTTAAGATAGTACAGGTATGGAACCTGTTATCCAGAATGCTCGGGACCTGGGCTTTTCCGGATAATGGATCTTTCCGTAATTTGGATCTTCATACCTTAAGTCTACTAGAAAAATATGTAAACATTGAGTCAACCCAATAGGCTGGTTTTGCTTTCAATAAGGATTAATTCGATCTTAGTTTAGATCAAGCAAAAGCTACTGTTTTATTATTACATAGAATACATTTTTTTTTTAAAAAAAATTTGGATTATTTGGATAAAATGGAGTCTATGGGAGACGGGCATTCCGTAATTCTGGGTTTCTGGATAACCAATCCCATGCCTGTATTTATTTTTAACTTTCTGTGCTCTGCAGTAGACAACACATGCCAGAGGGGATTGGGCAGGTGGTTTAGCTGAATGCTAATAAAGGTCAAGCAAACCATAGTATGTTACTGCAATAGCCTCTGTTTGTAAGTACGAGTTATATCTAAGTCGGGTGTATGTAACTCGAGGACTCCCTGTATACACAATCAAAAACTACCGTAGTTTAAATAATAAAAGCTCCAGTGTAAGTTACCTGCCTGAGATCTGATTATAAAGTGATGCAAAAATGCACAAATCAGAGAGCGCTGTAGAAAACCGGTGCATAGAATGTAGAGTGCCTTTATCTGCCAACTTATTACGTATAAAATTACTATTGCTATAAGGAAAGGAGTACATTAGAAGAATCGTTACTATATCTAATCCATGGGTTCCAAATTAGCAGTAATTTTTTGTGGGTATCAAGTAGAATACTGGTCATTTTTCTCAAGTCATAAATCAAATTTTCTTTTCTGTTTTTAACTGGCTCAAGCTACAACTGCTTAATTTTCCATGATCTAGGTAGCGTTCTTTTAGCGGCTTTCATGATAACTATGCAGAGATGAAATTGGGTATGGTTTTTAGTTTGCATAATAATAATAAAAATGCTATACTAAGGTGTTTTGAAACGGCTAAATACAGAATAGATCATAATAAATATTCTACTCCAAAACCTCTGAGCTTTTGGGCATAACCACCATACATGCAACATTGCTCCCCGTTCCCCACAGTCTCCGACTCCCCTTTCTCCACAGCCTCTGAAACATTTAGGATCTGCAAGGAGCAAATCTGGATTTCAAGAGGCATGGTAACCCTGACAAACAGTAGTTTGGACCTGGGATAAAGTAGATGTGAGCTCCATTAGATTCTTTTTAAAAACATTTTTAAAACGCTCATGGTTCTCCCAGACCAGGCAAAATGGAGAATTTTATATTGAAATTTGTCAAGGTGCCTTAATGGGATCGACACTGGATGTGTTTAAAATAAATAGAAAAAGAAGTAGAAACTGCACAATGATAAGACCACCTAATATTCATCATTCCAGAGAACTGAAGTGAAACTACCTATGCTGAAGTAAGAAAAATGTGGTTTGTCCTAGTCAGTAATTTGTGTGAAGCTGAATAGTGGGAAAATTGACAAAATATGCTTCTCTCCATGCATCAACTAGTAATCCATACAAAGCAAGCCGGTTTAAAAGCAAAACTGCTTTTTTTTTTTTTTTTTTGCAAAACTGCTTCTTTATTTGGACTAGCTAAGATCTGCTTTTCAGAGAATACTAAGGGGCATATTAATCAAGGGTCAAATTTCGATTTTGAAAAACTTAGAAATTCAAAGAGACCAACCAAAATTAAGTCGAAGTTTTTTTTGGCCGAATAGGTCAGTTTTCGATCAAATACTGTAGGTCCGTTGGAATTGTACGAATCAAAGTAATAGCACATTTGATCGAATTTAATTTGAAAAACGCTCAGAAAAATCAGCTTTATCGAAGTACTGATGCAAAAACTCATATGAAAACCAGCGTGGATCAAGATTTCAAGGAACATCTTCAAGGACATCTGCGATTGACTTCTACATGACCTCGACAGGTTTGAGATGGGGTATGTTCGGATTTTTAGCAGCTTTGGGGTATAATAAATCTCTAAAAATTAGGGATGCACCGATTCCAGGATTCGGCCGAATCCTTCCGCCCAGCCGAACTGAATCCTAATTTGCATATGCAAATTAGGGGTGGGGAGGTAAATCGCGTGACTTTTTGTCACAAAACAAGTAAAATGTTTTTCCCCTTCCCACCCCTAATTAGCATATGCAAATTAGGATTCGGTTCGGTATTTGGCCGAATCTTTCACAAAGGATTCGGGGGTTCGGCTGAATCCAAAATAGTGGATTCGGTGCATCCCTACTAAAAATTTAAGTTTTTTTTCCTCTAAAAATTTTAAATTTCCCCCTTTAAAAACTCAACCAGAAAAATTTGAGGTTTAATAAATGGGCCCCTAATTGTTTGAGTAATAGGAGTGTAATATGATACCACTTTGAGGGAAGAATCAATATATTTATTAGCAATATTAAAACGGCGTTTTTGCTAACCTTTATTTAAAAATTCTAGAAAGTTAGTTAGCCGATTTCTGTCAATGAGATGCCAAATTTATTGCCACAGATAAGCAGGTGGATTCAGGAAGGCTGGTATTCTTATGGGGCTGGCAGGGAGAGTCTCTCAGGGAACATTTGCAATTATAAATGCAGTAGGGCCTACTGGGGAATTTCCTGGCACAAGTAGGAGAGATATTCATAGAATTTATTTAGTGTACACGTCGGTCTGTCTCCACAGCATTGTTTTGTCCTCTCATGCAGCTTGCCTTAGCAAATGGAGCACAACAAAACCAACAGAACATGTAGAGATTAATGCTTTGTGAGCAGCTGTGTGCCCTATGTATATAATATTTCCAATAGACTACACTGAACTGGCATCCTCTAGTCTAGTGAGTAAATGATTTAAAACAAAAACAATGCCTACTTGTTTATTTAAGTAGTAATGTATAAACAATGAATTTATCAAACATTGGAGTACCATTTATTCTTCTCTGCAAAGAGAAAATGTTTAAAGGAGAACTAAACCCTAAAATTGAATATGGCTAAAAATGCCATATTTTATATGCTGATTTTATTGCACCAGCGGAAAGTTTCAGCTTGTCAATAGCAGCAATGATCCAGAACATCAAACTTGACAAAGGGGTTCACCATTTTGGAAAGTGTCTGCGACACTCACATGCTTACTGAGCTCTGAGCAGCTAAGCTTAGGGGTTGTTGCAAATTATCAAGCAGAAATTGAGGGTTGCCTGTAATATAAGCTGATGCTACAAGGCTGATACTATATTCTTATGTTAGCTGCACTGGTTTCTATGCTGCCATGTTGAAATTATTTGTATTAATTATTAATCAGCCTTACATTGTGACATAAAGGGGCACATTTACAAAGCTCGAGTGAAGGATTCGAATTAAAAAAACTTCGAATCTCGAAGTGTTTTTTGGGCTACTTCGACCATCGAATGGGCTACTTCGACTACGACCGACTACGAATCGAACGAATCGAACTAAAAATCGTTCGACTATTCGACCATTCGATAGTCGAAGTACTGTCTCTTTAAGAAAAACTTCGACCCCCTAGTTCGGCAGCTAAAAGCTACCGAACTCAATGTTAGTCTATGGGGAAGGTCCCCATAGGCTTGCCTGAGTTTTTTTGATCGAAGGATATTCCTTCGATCGTTGGATTAAAATCCTTCGAATCGTTCGATTCTAAGGATTTAATCGTTCGATCGAACGAATAATCCTTCGATCGTTTGATCGAAGTATTTGCGCTAAATCGTTCGACTTCGATATTCGAAGTCGAACGATTTTAGTTCCTAGTCGAATATCGAGGGTTAATTAACCCTCGATATTCGACTCTTGATGAATCGGCCCCTTATAGTCTATGTGTACTGTATATTTTGAGTCGGTTCCTAAGCTAAGTAAATAACATTAGCACAGAGCATGTGCAGTGAATCAGCAGAAAAGAAGATGGGGAGCTACTGGGGCATCTTTGGAGACACAGATCTTTACTTTTAAAGGGATGTGGTTGCCTTGGGCTGTACAGAAGCCCAAAACATAATGTACAGCATTTCTAGCCTAATTCTTTAGTTAGGCTTTAGTTCTCCTTTAAGGCTAGTGCCTCACATGAGAAATTTTGACCTGCGGATAAAAACTGGCTGAGAATTAGCCTTAGGACTTGCTTGTGGTTGGTGGGCCGATGATATAAGCTCTTGTCTGGTAGGTCCCTTGCTGCCCCAGTCAGACACTGGTCTGGCTAAATAGGCACTTGCTTTCCAG
This sequence comes from Xenopus laevis, assembly GCF_017654675.1. Taxonomy (NCBI): domain Eukaryota; kingdom Metazoa; phylum Chordata; class Amphibia; order Anura; family Pipidae; genus Xenopus; species Xenopus laevis. Next base: position 100,517,150 of record NC_054385.1, read on the forward strand.
TTATGATTTCTGTTCAAAATTGGCAGTTGTGGGCTTATTTATTTCCCCCTACACCAATTATTTGAAATAAAAGTAGCATCTTCATACTATAGGTATGGGACCTGTTATCCAGAATGCTCGGGACCTTGGGTTTTCCAGATAACGGATCTTTCTGTAATTCGGATCTAATCTACAAGAAAACCATTTAAACATTAAATAAGCCTGATAAGCTGGTTTTGCTTCCAATACGGATTCATTTTAGCTTAGTTTGTCTCAAGTACAAGGTGGTAGTATATTATTACAGAGAAAAAGGATATAATTTCTAAAAAATTGGGATTATTTGGATAAAATTTAGTCTACGGGAGACGGCCTTTACGCAATTCAGAGCTTTCTGGAGAACGGGTTTCCAGATAACGGATCCCATACCTCCACTAAAATCTTATACTAATCTTCATGCTACTTATCTACACACTACCAGCATCTTAATACTCCAACTAACTGGACATATCTGACTTAGCCTCTTTTGGAGGATATATGGTGTTGTGTTGTTTAGCTGTGCCCAGGGATGTCCCAAATGATATCCTGGCAGTTTAACCAAGATTCACCGCTTAACAGATGAGAAGAAAAACATTTTTTGACAACGAGGAAAAACCCGTAGGTTGCAAGGCAAATTGCACTGGCTGGATCTTTCACATGATAAGCAAATGCTGCCAACAATTTTTGGACAGCGGCCATCGGAAGTGATCGTTTCTGATGATGTGCTCATACACCTTCCTTCAAGGTGTAAATGATGATGAGCCCACTGTTGTATTTAGAAGGCTGTTTGGGCCTTTTGCATTTAATCACAGCTGGAAATCTACCCAGAGTAACATTAGTCTTAGATACAGCAGCAAAGATTTGTCACAGATGTCATTTCACTCCCATTATCAATTCCTACAAAGGTTTTCTATAGGTTAATTATTCCAATAGCTAAACAATTAGCCTTCTAAATACAACAGTGGGCTCATCATCATAGACAGTTAGCAACATTCAATATTCAAAAACATTGTGTCCCTTTGTCAATAAATGTTTATGATCTATTTGTACATAAACATGTATTTAGTTTTAGAATGACTGTTGCACATCTGGGTAAAAATGCATTTGGAGATAATTCTATTGAAACAGCCATTTAAGTGTCTTGCTGTTAATTATGTTAATGTGTGGGATTACAGCCAGTACCACCCTACTACTGTGCTGATGCTATTCATGTTTTCCTGGCTGCAAACATCTAATGCATCGTTTCTTTTTCTAGAAAACTCTTCCCACACAACTCAGAAAATATTGCATTGATAATTACTATGAGATGCAGCACTTATACCAAATAGAGTAATGGCGGGAGTTTCACAATTCATTTGTAGAATACATTCAGCGCTATTGTTAGTGAAACTTACAGCGCAATTATTTTGATGGGATTCATCTAATGCATTTTGGAGGTGGAATTTGAAAAACAAAAAATGCTACCTGAAACAAAACCTGTGCACACGCAAAATGTAGAGCGTAGGCACGCCACTTCAATTATGCCATAGAATAAGGACTATATATTTGAAGCAGTTTTAAAAAAAAGACAAGCAAATAATATCAGGGAAATGGTGGGTATGCTTCAGTAAATAACACATAACAAAAGATTAAATAGGAAAGCATTTTAGTGATATGGGTATGTGTATCGTTTCATAATTGTGCTCTATAATCATATCTACGGAACACTTGCAAAAAATTTAATTGTGGGCCCTGTTAATGGATCAGTCCAAACCGCGGGAAGTCAGCACAGCTACCCAGAGTATTTAGTTCATGAATGCCCTTACTGGGTTCATTTAATAGATATTTTTGTGTAAAACTGACGAAAAGCACAATACTGATGTTATTTAAACTACTTCCAAAGTGTTGTCGCAGAGCACTAAGTCCCAAAGACAGGGCACAAGCAGCCCAAAAATGCTCTGGTAGTTCCAGTAACTCATATTAAAAACAATATCTTCTTGTATGGTACAATTATTTTGTTCACATCTCTTTTAATGAAAGGTCAGTGTATGTTTTGTACTGTTTATTGAATTTGCATCTTCTCAGGAAAAGCTTCAGCATCAAAGCAGTGAACTGCTGCGAAACCATTTACATAGGCCAGACTATAAATACTCAATCGATTACCATGCAAGATCATTGATGCATTTTGCAGTCATTGGCCAATCCCCCTATTAGAGTAAGCTATTGGTCTGACTGTGATCTAAATCCTTACGGTCATATTTTTACAATTGATTACTGCTTTTGTCTCTCAATGTTCTATCGCTATCATACTGGATCAACCATTATTTTACAGTGACTCCTATGTAAATAAATACACAATAAACATACTGAGTGGGATACCTGAATGTGGGCAACGTGCTGCTGAAGAAGTGAGCAAAGTAATGCAGGCTTGGCATCTGGCAGGCACTGAAGACTGTCCCAGTTAATGTCAAATCTCACAGAGTTTTCAGTCACCTTAAGCTTAAAAAAATAAACAAATGAAAAAAATCACAACAAGGCAATAGTAAAGATTGAATTTGGTACTTGCATTAATAGATTGGTGTATCACAATTCTTTCAGAAACAGTTTTTTGTTTTTTTTTAAAGAAAGGGAATACAATACCTTTAAATTGAGATTTGGCTTAAATTTTAAGTACATCTATTTCCTTATTGTTGACAAAACCAAAAGTGAACTTTTTGTAGAGCGTCTTCTGACTGGAAGGATTAAAGGGGACCTGTCACCCAGACATAAAAATCTGTATTAAATTTAAGACCCATATTCTTTGTTTTCACCTATATCTGTTATAAAGGTATTTATTAATCTCAGCTGTCAATCATATGCCTTAGGAATAGAGGTGGAGCAGGCTTTTATTTTCACTTTCCATTCTGCACTTCCTAGATGTCAATGCACTCTCACATCCCCCTTTGTCCCGAGCATCTATAACTGTGCATCGTGTGCATGGGTATGGGCATATGGTTGCCCGTTCTGGCACATAAGATTTTGGAAAGATGCAAAGCTTGACTTAATTGTTCATAAAATGGTGACTGCCTGCTTGCTGTGACTCCCAAGACTGAAGGAAGCAAGATTTCAAATATTTATATAGTGCAAAAAACATTTATTTGGTTTGACTAACACTATAAAGAGGGATTTGGAATTATTTCTTAGGGTGACAGGTGCCACAAATCATAAAATATTAGAAATTACCCTTTGCAACTGGATTGCCGAAATTGAAAACTGGATAGCTGCTGAATAAAAAAAAAATAATCTCAAAACCACAAATAATGAAAACCAATGGCAACTTAACCCTTCCTGAACTCCCTAGTTTCTGGGCAGATGCCCATGTAGTTAGATGTGAATTGCATAGTTGTACTATTGGCCAGTGAGAGAGAAGGGGTGGATCTTCCTTTTTTTGGCTTCTGGATGCTGATCCAGCTGGGTGTACCCAGGGAGCCTGGGTACAGCAAGGCCCAGTACCTCTAGAGAGATAGGGGCCAGTACCTCTAGAGCGATAAGGTGGGGAGTGGCAGGAATAGAATGTTATAGACTCTCTAGGAGAGTAAGGCAGAGGGGGAAAACAGAAAGAGCAGCTTTGTGCTCCATCAAGGATTGTGACCACGTGTGAGGTATTTCTGCCTGGAGGTCTGCTGTACTGCCTTGACTTCATCCGCAGGAAAATGTACCTGCCTCTACGTCTGAAGCTCTGTGTGAGTTGTGTGCCTATATATATTCTGCCACTACCTATGAGCTATTTGTGAGCCTGCCAGCTCTGTGTCTGCATATATATTCTGCAAATGCCTCTGTATTGATGTAAGTACCCTGTGGATCATTTGTCTCGGACAAATATAAGTTATTCTGTTATACTGCAAGAACCGCATGGTACCCATTCTTTTCCTGTTTTATTGCACAGTAGCCTGCGGGAGTTGTAGTTAAACTACACCACACCTGAAATCTTCCACTTAGCGAAGGCCCTAGCCTGAAGTGTTTAAGTCACATGTAACCCATGCTGTAACCACTAGCTGGACATTAACCCTGTTGGCCTGTATAGCCCAAGTTAGCGTTCCACTAGCCTTACTTCTTACTATTTAAAATAAAAGAGGTTTCATTGTTTCCTGCTGCAAAGGCCACATGGAAAATTTATATAATCCTGAAAGAGTAAAGGACAGTGGGGATTATGAAGTAAAAAATGCAAAGTTTGCTATAGGTCGTCACCTAGATTGCATTTGCTGGTCACCTGTTTAAATGCAAGTTTCGGATTGGTTGTCATGAAATGGAACACACACTCCTGTCAAACATTGCACCTTCCAGTTACAGTACCCCCCCTCCCCCCCAATATTGCTCTGCTTCCATTGCTCTGTTCTTACTATTCATTGGATGTGATCGGATAACACAAATGAACGAGTCGCTCTCTGGAAGCAATAAATGAACAAAAAAGAGAACGTAAGCACTCCCACGCTATAGGCAATTTTTGTATCATAACCAAAGAACTGGTGAAATACAGTAGAACCCCCATTTTACTTCCCCTGATTTAAAATTTCCCTCATTTTACATTGTTGTAATACATTTCACTGATTTCACATTTTCCTGGATTTTACACCTTTTTTTCTGGTCCCCTGAAAAACGTAAAATAGGGTTTCTACTGTACTTTAGTTTATTAGACTGCAGGTTGTAGCGATCAGACTATAATGTTGCTATAGGAAGGGCGGAGCCAATACAACAAGTTACAGCATAATATTTAAAACGCTGCAACAATGAATGGGCCAAGCAGAGCGACACACGATTCTAGCAGCGCCTCCCCCCCTTCTTCGTTTTTGCCTGACCCTCACCTGTTGGGTACAACGCTGTAAAGCAAGAAGAATTCCCCTCACCGCCTCCTCATAGCTGTGCGAAATTACACCTTCTTCCCCAACCTTCTCCGGCTGCTGCGTCTCCAAGAAATCCATGAAATCGAACAGAATTCGGCGCTAGGCCGCACACATTTCGTAGCCTGGCAACAGTGAAGTCCGGCCGGCGCACAATGTATGACGTCGCGGCGGGGCGGGGCTACTATTTTCTTGGCGGGTAATGCACAAGATGGGATTTAGTTTAACTGTGCCGCCAGGGAAAAACAAATTTGTAGTACATTTGAAAATTAACTGCAATGTATCGACCCTAAGCTATGTAAATAATGCAATGCAATGCAACTCAGGTACTGCGTTATAAGGGCGACAACAAGTTTCTCTTTATTATTGGTGTCGATTCAACTGACGTTGTATGGATTTTTTGGTGCTACTAGATTGTTTACCTCTTTTTATTAACAAAGATTCATTATTTAGCGCACAAATAAAGTATTTGCGTAGTACTAATGATGGAGAGGCAATAAAGTGGCAACAGCAATACCATTGCAAAACATATCACACACTGGGGCTCATTCATAAACAGTGGGCAAATTTGCACCTGGGCAGTAACCCATGGCAACCGATCACATGATTGCTTTCAGCTCTCAACCTTTTGCAATCGCTGATTGGTTGCTATCGGTGCATTTTCCACTGTTTATAAATGAGCCTCACTGTATAGGGTTGCCACCTTTTTTGAAAAAAATATCGGCCTTCCTGTATATTTACATTTTTTTCCTATTAATAACATTGGGGCCAAGCATCATTTTTACAGGTCAGGCTGGTAAAATACTGGCCAGGTGGCAAACCTAGCCCCAAATGGGATTGCCACCTGGCCGGTATTTTACTGGCCAGGCCGGTAAAAATGATGGTTGATCCCAATGTTATTAATAGGGGGAAAAGATAAATATATAGTAAGGCCGGTATTTTTTTTCCAAAAAAGGTGGCAACCCTAGCCCCAAAGTCAGTACTTGGCAGGATTCATCTTCACTTCTGTGACACGGGAAACTTCAGGCAAATTCTCTCTCCGCTGTGATCCCTACACTAACAGGCAGTATCACCCAGTGCCGGGCCAACCCGGGCAGGCGCCCCAGGCAGCCTGTCCCGGTAAAGCGCCCAATACCCTAGTGCGCATGCGCGAAGAAAATACGAGTGCGCATGTGCGAAAAAATACGAGTGCGCACTTCCGTTTTTTCGCGCATACGCCGGCCAGAACAGGGACCGGACTAGGGGGATAGCAGAGGCAGAGAAGGTGCGTGCCTGGCGCCCCTCCAGCTTTGCGCCCTAGGCACATGCCTTCTCTGCCTACCCCTAGTTCCGGCCCTGGTATCACCTGGCAGAGATACCGCCAATCTATCCTACGTTGGAGCTCAGAGCTGCTCTTTATAACTCAATCTATCTGACTTATTTATTATGCAGTGTAAAAAACAGCAGGATAATACACCACACATCACCAGGCCGTGTAAAAAAATGCGTAAAATTTCCTTCCACCAGAAACAATGTAAAATAACTGTGGTAAATCTGGCATTCGTATGGCATAAAATTACACACACCTTGATAAATTTGCCATTTATTTTGCGCAGCTTTTTATACCGTTTTTTTTTGGCAAATTTTGTTTTGCACAGCATAATAAATTTGCCCCTTCAAGTGTAGTATAACAGAAGCTCCCCTACCACTTTCTAAATATCTTATTGATGAGGCCCTGTTCCCCAACTTTACTAAGTGCTTAACTCCCTTAGGGACTAGATGTCCCAAGCTCTCCAGCAGACATCCACCTTCTTCAACAGGTGGAAGCCAAAGAGGAAGAGATCTAGGCTTCCAGTCAGTATATTAAACTATAACAGGAATCGGTCACAAACCGCCAATAGTGAACAAATCCCACAAGGTATCCAGATTACAGGTAACACAACTTTGTTAAAGGAGAAGGAAAGGTGAAAACGAAGTAAGCCTTATCAGAAAGGTCCATCTAAATATACCAGTAAACCCCCAAAGTAATGTTGCTCTGAGTCCCCTGTCAAAAGAAACACAGCATTTCTTTCCTTCTATTGTGTACTCATGGGCTTCTGTATCAGACTTCCTGCCTTCAGCTTAAACCTCATTGCCCTGGGCAAGAGCATGCTCAGTTTGCTCCTCTCCCCCACACTTCCCTTCTCTACTGTAATCTGAGCCCAGAGCAGGGAGAGACTCAGGCAGGAAGTGATGTCACACCATGTTAATACTGCAGCTCCTATCCTAAACAAACAGAGAGTTTCTAGAGCTTTTTACTCAGGTATGGTAAAACATTCTACAGAATAAATATAGCATTCTAGCTTGCACTATTGCAGCTAATCTACTGGCAATAAAATGCCTCCGTAGCTTTCCTTCTCCTTTAAGAAAATTAATGTAAAACCTTATAGGAGATTTCCCAATACAGAAGGCAATTTCCCAGGCCAGTAGAGTATTTAACTATATTAATCCCTATGTTGAAATAGTCTAAATATAATCAAGTAAAAAATCTGCAACATATCTGAAATAATCCAGTTACACTTTACCTTCCCCTCCCCCCTCAGCATTTGTCTCTTCATTCTCTCATATTTAGATTGATAGTTAGGTGTAATACAGCCTTTGGGGAGGGTGCACCCTTAACCTAAAATATGTTTTAGAGCTCATTCTTTTAAAATCTTACTTCATGCTTGTACCAAAGTCAGTTATTTTGTTAGATTATTTTTTTGTGCTGTTTTTTGAGTTACATCTGCTAAAAAAACAGCACTCCCATCCCACAACATTTATTAGATATTACTGTCAATCAAAATCTGACTCAGACTCCTACATAATGAGGGAATGATGAGAGACTGCTGAGTTGGGTAGAGTGGGGGTTGAGTCAAGAGACACATCATTATTTCAGACAGAATTTTTAATTGATTATATTTAGATCATTTCTTATTTCCGTATGATGAAGCTTATATTAAAGAATTGTTTTCTTGATAGTTCCCCTTCAAATATAAAAATATTTTTAGACATAGGCTGATTAATATGCATCATTCAGTTGTTATAGTAGATGAATAAGAGGATGGTGGGACCTTCTTGGGCTGATACCCATTTATTAAAAAGGGATGAAGGAAGCTCATTGTTGAAGTGTACAGTGCATCCTGTAATACTAAATTACATTAAAACTGTACAAGTCATCTAGTTGACAAGAACACTAAAGAATTTTCCTTTTGAAAAGGAATATCTTGAGATATCGACTAAAGGAAATCACCATGAGGAGCCAATAATGTTACAGGAAAACTAACTCCTCAAGCAGGAACTTGTGCACTATAAGGTGACCCATTGTCTTGGCAGATGATCCTGAGTACTAATCATTTCTGTGGAATCCAGGAATGGAAGTGGCTAAACAAGGCATCCACCATTCCCACTGCACAGGTCTGTCTTGGTAGAGTTGGTATAGGGCATCAAATATGTTTGATGCTTTGAGAGCATCAAAGGAGTACGGGGCAGTGGGAAAAAAATGCTGCCGGGGGTAGCGGGCTTTGGTTCTACTTTAAGATAAATCTGTAATAGGTTTACATTGACAAGGAAGTGGTTCCAGAGAGTTCCTGCATGTGCAGTAAAGAGACATTGGGGATGTTGTTGAAAAAGTGTTTTGTGTGTTTTAAAGGTTTTAGTGGATAGGGTATGTAAATAAAATGTCTCCCTTGTTTAAATTACAATTTACGTTTTAGTGAGCTCAGTTTCCTGTCTATTATATAATCATCCAAAATACTGCTGTTATTCAAAATATGATCTATAGTAACAATATGTATGACCATACATATCCAAATAAAATAGTTTATAACCTATTGCCCTCTTATAATCATGTGTAAGTATAAGGTATAGATGTTGTAGTTTTCCATGGATAGAGTTTAGTGATGGGCGAAATTCCACGAAACAACCGCCGGCGTCCGTTTTTCGGCGTTTCGCAAATTTATTCGCTGGCGGCGAATCGTGCAAATTCGCCGTGAATTCGCGCCTGGCGAATAAATTCACCCATCACTAATAGAGTTTATTCTGTTTTAGTTTTTTCATTACCAGATATTTGTAGTTTGTTTTCTTTGTTTTGGTTACCCTTTTATGACTTCTGTTACATTTAGTTCTGAAATCCCTTCCAGTTTTCCTCTTGCTTTTAACTGAAGAATCAGAAATGTTTGATAGTAGACAGCACATGTGCACTTATTTCTGAAAATTACATGTTTGGCACAGAGAAACCAAGAATAAGAGGTGTTCAGGTTACCCAGATGTATGTCTAAAATGTAATCAAGAACAAGCAGAATATATCCATGTATTTTGGGACTGCACCAGAAACCAACAATTCTACTAACAAATGGATGCATACCTGCCACAAAACTGCCACATATGCAATCACCTACACGTTGCTTGCTGGGACTTACAGAAGGACTTGCCTTGAACTCCAGCAATAGACTTATTCTACAGCTTTTCACTACACCAAGACAGCAATTCTGATGACTCAGAAGGCTGAAGAAGCTCAAACACTGGAGGTGCTACTGTCTGACACACACTGGAGATGCATCCATATAAGAAAAGACCACCTGCATCAAAAAATGTCTCAAGCTGTAGAGACCCTTAAAGGGTATTTTGCATTTCTGCTAAAGAAATATATTTGAAGATTTTATTATTTCCACCTCAACTATCCATTAGGAGAATTTGATTTTCACGATAGATCCCCTTTAAGGAACTTGCATGGTTCTGATTTGAGTAACCTAAAGGCATAGCTTATTCCTATTTGCTCTCTTTCTTAGCTTATACAATTTCTTTCTTTCATCTTACTTCTAAATATTTTCTAAATATTATCTTATTTCTTACATTTTGTTAGTATGCAAGAATATTATGCATGCTTTCCACCATTTTACATGTGTGTTGACTCAGTTTTTATATATGTAAGCACATCCAGTAATTACAAAGCCCTCTCGTTGTCATAAAGATAGTGGAAGACAAAATATCTCGGCAAAATTTCTATCAGGCAGGTTTGAAAATTTTATCAGACAAGGAAATTTTCGACTGCTCTCTGTAAGCCCGCTGTAGGATCAGATTGCTAACTGCAAGCTGCCCTAGCTCACAGCACCCTCACTAGCACACCCATATGTGCTGGAGCACTGGGGATTACGCATCCGTAGGCTGCGGCTGGGAGGCATGCCACGTCTAAAAACTTGCCTGACCACAAATCCGGGCCTGTTAACTGCATATCAACGACTGCTAGAGAAATAGACAACATTAACTTAATGGGAATCCATACCCCTGAACATGGCATCTCTTTATAAAAATATCACGTAAAATAAAAATAATAAATAAATAAATAACCCTAACCCTAACCCTAACCCTAAAAAACATCCATGCTATGTTACCTCAGCCAATGAATGGACAGAGCTGCGTCTACTAATTCAACATTTCTCCCTTTTACCTGCATTCAGGGGATCGGGGAACACTGAACATCACAAATGGTGGCTCAAGATGTAAATATATATATATATATATATATGCTACTTTGATATTGTTATTTTATCAGTCATTTTTTAAATGAATATTTAAATTGTCTGTTGGTTATCTATTTTTGTAAGCATATCATTTTCCTTCATCAGATCACAATTGGCAGCTATAGGATATAAGCAGCAACATACATAATCCTCTTGATCCGTTTTTTTTTCTTTATATATTTCTGTAAGAATTTTTTTCTTCTAAAATTAAAAATTACAGTAGTCACAGTACAAATAACATAGTCAACTTAGTCAGGGCTATGCAAATATAATAATATATACAGTAATGCCAGCAATAAACAAAATAAAAGCACATAAATACCACTTTGCTTTCATGTACACATTATAAACCAGTAGTCAGACTATTTAAAATGACTAATTAACAGGTTTCATTATTTATCAGTATTTGTAATTGTGAGTAGATGTTTTCAGGCACTAAGAAAAATCTTGTGTTGAAATATGTTAGTGTAGTTATATTTATTTTGTGTGTTTTTGTGGTAAATATATATAATGGTGCTTGTACTAGTAGCAAAATAAAGTCTCTTCATTCTGCAGGACAAATACTGTCAATCTAACTAAGCTGCTCCTTTCCCAGGTATTGCCTGCATGTTTTTTACTAGATGAATAGGAAATGGCTTAAAGGGCACCTGGTTCCAGCAGGTCCCAGGGGCAGCTGTCTGGCCAGTGAATGCCTGATTATTTCTTAACATGCTTTTGGCAGAATCTGTTTTCTTCATTTGTCTTTTCAGCAACATTTTCATTGACAGACTCTGGATATCCAGTTATAGAAATGTTGTTCATCTAAATTGTGAGCAGGAACAATTGAGTTTTTTCTGTGGCACATGACTGTGGGAAAGTCTTCTTTGGCTATTCAGGCAATTTTTGTAGCTTTGCACTGAAGAGCAGACATTGAGGAGAGCAAAAAGTACAATTAGGGAACAGCTATTTGCCATTGAGAGTGTTAGTGTAGTCGTCTGTTCTTCTGGGTTTTTTTTTTTTGTAACGGGAGAATTAAAAAAAAGACCTTGGTGAAGCTCTTAGCTACATGAATAATGAAAAAAATACTTCAAAAATGTTTTCTTTTCTAGCACAATATTCTTTTAACTTGAAGTAAAAGAAAAATGACACTCAAACTGCTGCATAAACTAGGTTACATCAACTGCAAATGAAATGTGAAAAAAAGACACTCGTATCCCTGCATATTTTACCGAATATCTACCTCAAATGGGATTTGACCTGAAAGTCGTTGAGCACGAATAGGCTAATTATATCTGCATTTTGTGTGACAAATTCGTATCAGGATCTCATAATAAAAAGCTTGACCATGAGGACTTGTCTGTTGCTGAAATGTGTGTAATGAACGGATTATAATCTTCTAATCAATTGTACGGCAACACTTTTTTTTTCTCCAAAAAATGCATTTCTTTATGAACAGATTGCTTTTCATCATTTTAAGTATTGAGGAAGCAGCATTTTTTTTTTGTTTTCAGTGGAACTGGTTAGTGCAATTATCTGAAAAATGTATATTGTGTAGTATTCATATATATTATACATATAAAATAATAGAAAATATAAATAGTTTGTTATTAAGAAACTATAAGGAAAAATAATAGGTAAATCATTTATCAACCATCAGCACACCAGAATATATAATTCTGCTGGTGAGAGCATGCTGTATAAAGTACATAATGAATATCTATGGATAGACATTCTCAGATACACACTTTAACAAGTTATTCATCTGTGCTGAATTTCTACAAATATAAATGTACTATATGTGTAAATATGATGTTCTTTCACACCAGTGTGGAAAGGTAATGTAATGTAAAATGTTAAAATATCAAAAATTTGACTTTGAAATTGACTTTGTAATGATCCATTGTATGCAAATAAAATGCAGAATTGAACTACAAATTTGTAAAGCTTTGTTATGGCCCAGTCTTAAGTCATTAGTGATTAGCCTAATAAAAAAGGATTTATGTGCCATTATAAAGAGTAAAGAATAAAGAGTGTGTAGCATATTATTTGCGCTGATACATGAGTGAATGTAGTCATAGTAGTTATTGTTTGATGCATTCTCTGTAGCATGCCTTAAAACATTCCTATTTGTCATAAAGATGGTTCATTTCACACTTTGACACAGGGAGACATAGGGAGCATATGACAGTTTTATATTTTTATTTTAATGAAATCGCTGTTTCTTTGACTCAAAAGTTACCTTGAAACTATATATGTGCATTTAACATCTTTAATGTCTCGTTTATTCTTCTCTTGACCACAATCAAAACAATATGGTGCTGATTTACCAAACCCTTTTTTCATTTTTGTTGTTAAGAAAAAAACACTCCGCCACACCAGGTGGCAAAAAAACTTACCAATAGACAATTCTGTCTGTATTTGGTGACAATAGTAAAACTTGTGAGACGACCTACACAGCATAAACGTGATATTAAGCAATAATATACATGTGTGCCAGAAAATCCACAATGACATAAGTGCTCGCAATTTAGCAAGCTTGCTCTTGGGTTATTTTCTGGCTCAAGACATTATCGCTCACGCACCTTAGTAAACGTACACTGTTGTGCATGATTGGGGTCAAAGATGGACTAAAATACAGATCGCTTAACAAAACAGTATAACAGCAGTAGCAGCAACATACTCTCACTCACAGCCTTTGTACCAGGTGAACCAAAGTTTCCACAATGAGGAATGTACAATGGATTAAAACAGAGCATTACCAGAGTAATATGATACAATAACAATTTCTGCACACTAATTTCAACCTACAAGGTTGATATAGCATCAACATAACTTATCACAGTTCACTCCCAATTCCACTACAGGAGGGACTCTAGGGGCCAACGAGTGATCCTTTGCCTCAAGCCCATTAGAGCTTTAATGAAAATGTTCACCACTTGACACTATCTTCCAATTTAGCAATATGCCTTGCATTTTTTGGCTGAAGTGGAAGTGAATTAGTATGGAAAATTAAAATAATGCTTGCAGAAACGGAAAAGAAGAAGTCAATGTTTTATTGCCAGTTTAACCAGTATACTTTATTATAAAGTTCCATTTTCACTGTGTTGAAATGAGCATAATATTTTATATGTATATCCTTACTAATGGGGTCTACTATGGGCCTTCCCTTGTCTGTTTTTTTTATCAATGCTGATGAAATATGCATCCTTTGGCCAATATAAAGACTAGCAATAAAGTCAAAGTAAGTGGCTGTACCATAGTTTTTGTGTAAGAAGGATGATAGCTAAAGAAATAACCATTGCTACAATACAGGGTAGACATCCAGAGACATCCAGTATCTCGCAGTGAAATGTATACTTTACTCTCAAGTAAACCTGTCTGAATTCACCAGCTATTTCACAATTAGTTGTCTCCATTCTCAATTTGTTCCATTGTCTGAAATTATTGCTCAGCCTTATTGGTAATCATCTTTGCTGTACCAGGTTTTACAAGGAACTGTCCACACAGAAATTTCACTAAGCATGGGAGATCTAATGGTGATAAACTTGGCGGCCCAATTTGTGAATCAAACCCACTGTTGAAGGCACTCTACTAAAATATTTTAGAGAGATGTCTTTTTGCTTCTGTTTCTATAAATACATAACTGCTATGCATGGACTTTCTTCCAGAGTAACTAGGTTAATAGTGTGTATTATGTGTAGTTCAAAAGAATTGCATGATAAATAGAGCAAGATATTGCTATTTCTCCAAATAACGTGTCCACTGGAGGGCACTTTTTGAGGCCCATTTATCAATGTCTGAATATTCAGATTATTTTCTGAAAACTACTCCAACCAAATCCACACTTATTTTTTCTCTCTATTTATCAATACATTTTCCCAAAAAATTCCTGTGCGGGTAAAAAACCCTGAAAAAAACGAATCGTACAATTTTATCGGATTTTCCACCCAAAAACTCAGATTTTGTATGATTTTTGCCCAAAAACCACAATATCTTCGGATTATTGTACAAACCATTGATTTATGTGCAACCTCTGCCAGATTTTCAAATTCTAACTTTTCCCATCCTTGGGGTATAATAAATTCTGAAAAATTCTTGTTTTTTTCCACTAAAAATTAGGATTTTATAGTAAAAAACAATTTTTTCTGGTTTTTGGCATTCAGAGTTTAATTAATAACCCCCTAAGAGTTTGATGGAAATCATGGCTGCCCCAACAGTATGAATAAATACAAATTTGCAGATAAATAAAGTTCCCTGTGTAGAATAATATTTATAATAATATATATATATATATATATATATAATAATGCTGATTTAATCCATTAGACTATGTTGCCCTTTTGCTTCTAATTCTGAAATTATTTTCAAACTTAAACTCTGAAATATATCACATTTTTCCTATCTGCCAGGCACTTTCTCTTCTGTAAGAGGAAGAAAGTTTTCACTAGTATCCAGTTGGTGGCTGGTGATGTGTATTGATCAACAACTCACATTATGCAAACAAGGCCAATTATAAAGAATCTAATGCTGTTTTTTTTCTTTACTAAAATTGAAGGGTTGCACCAACATTATCCCAATACAGACTATGATTCTTAATACAATAAAAATGTAAAGCAATGGGTAGCAAGGAGCCTTTAAGGAGTCAATATACTCTCCTCATGATTGCATACATTTCATCCATCAATCCAAAAACATACAGGCAGGTCAAATGGATTCTAAAGAATCTCAGATTAATTAACTGTAATAGGGAAATTAGACCGGAAAAGGGACTAATGTGAAATATTAACATCAACTGTGTAATATTTCAACGCTGTGTAATTAATGTATAATAATAAATAATGTTAGGCAAATAACCTGTGCTTTTGAGTTGGCTGTAACTCATGCTATTGATGTTAATGGCATTGTCCTATTATTACATATACAGTACGTGGCAGTTTTCAGTCTGAAAATGCTTGTATGCATTTTAGGGCCAAAATCTGCCCTTGTAAGCAGTTACATGTCATTGGAGAAACACCATGTCTGACTTTAGCCCTTGTGGCAGTTTTAGAAAAATTCCAACTGAGGAATCCTACATCTTTCACAGAATTTCAGCAAATATTACTACTCCCATAAAAGTGTTTAAGGTGTTAAAGTGTTAAGGAATAAGAATATTTATTTATCAGTTTGTCTGAATTCTTTCAATACCATTTCTCTTCTACAAGACACTAGAGCTTAGTGGCAGTGCTGAGCTCTAACCCCTTCCACATTGTTGATCCCTCCAAATTTTCTTAAAATCTATGCAATGCAAGTTAATGGAGGATTAAATATTTGAAAAGCTCTCAAGTTAAATCTGATAGCATTGTTATTTGTTGTAAGCATTATTGCCACTCACTAAAATATTGAACTGCCCCTAAGTCATGCCTTCATATTTTGCTGTAAAATAAGATAGATAATGTCCATTAGATACTTCTTTTGAATAGTGTAACCAGAACTTCTGTACACTGCAAAATCATTTTAGGGTCACCAACACTATTTGATCAGTTAGGACCCTACTGGCCCCTTTAAATTATTGGCCACAAATCACCTAATAAATCAGCTGCCCCTGATAATATCTCTGGTTCCTTTAAGTCACCTTTTAAAATGATAAAGAAAAATCTGAAATTATCCCTTTTTTTTTCCTAACCAGAATCATTGTAATACAAGATATTAATCAGGTGCATCTGTTGTATTGTGATGGGCACAACGAGTCACGATTTAACTTAGTACAGAAGAACGCCAAAGAATTTAGACTCCTACTAGGTGTACCAGGGTAGAATAAGGCCATTCAATGTTTTTACTTGTACTGTCATTACACAGACTGCATTACAGTGCCCTTTATATCGTACCTTTCAATTAATTCATTTCCGAAAAAAAATCAGTGTTTATAATTTTCATTCTATAGCTAGGATGAGTTTAACAGCTTCCAGCCCACTCGATGAACTCAGGAAGGCTTGGATAGAGTGTAAAAGCAGATTTCTTTCACGTAAAACAAAATGTAATTTGGAAATATTTGGCTTGAAAGCTAAATTGCATGCTGGTGAGATCCCAAGGTTACATTTGATTGAATGGGTGATATGGAATAAAAGAAAAGTGCTTTCTGCTCAGCTCAGTAAAAGCCCTGAGTGGAATTTGTAAAACAAATGTTTATGAACACAAGAATAGTGATTCGACAATAGTAATTATGTAACAGTGACAAAATAAAGTTCATCTAATCACTGCATTCAGGTCCTGTTATAATAAGACGAATAATTGTGTATTTATAAGGCGCTTTGCATTCATTAAGAGGTTATACATTATAATTACCCAATTACAATTAGCACTGAATTTATCTGCCTTAGCAGGATGAATGGCTGGCTGTGATGGGTAGGAAAACAACCTGCGATTATTGGGTAATTTTTAAGGGATCCATGTTCATATTACGAGGCACAAGTATATTTTGTTTCAGTGTAGTATTATTCAGTCTTCCCTCCCAAGTTCGGTGGGAATAACTTGGCTTGGCATTTATAATTGTAGATTTACTTAACCTTTTCTTCTGTTACTCTGTTAATCAGAAGCTTTTGTTTTTTTGTGATATATTTTAATATATCTTAGCCTTTCCCTATATGGAAATATAATGTAGCCAAGGCCAGTGTCATAGATTATAAGTGCTACAATCCAAATTTTAGTTTCCCAAACACTCATTTTTTATCTCAAATGTTTCATGTAAAATAGTTTAAAATAGTTTAATTACAAGAGACTGGCAGAGTATTGTAAATAGGCCATGATTCCTAAGAGCATAGGAATAGTATTTACAAATGTCTAAAACTCTGTGGGTTGAACATGACAACATTTTTTTCATGAGAATCAGTTGGTTTTTTGATAGTAGCAGAAAGTCCTGAGAGTGACCCCAAGGGTTTCAATTGTTATAGTGATTGGAATTACCAGAACGTGTGGTTTATATCTTTAATGCTCATGAAACTTGCATGATCTATGGAGAAAGACATTGCCATCCTCAAAGTCAGGATACAAGTGTTTCATTTCAAGATTAAGGTCGATTTTGCATTAATTATAACCATGTGCTTCAAACCCATGTCAAGTAAATGCAGTATGTCCTATAAGGCTTATGTTACGCTGGTGCCTGTCGTCCCAAAAATACAAAAATGCTCTAACCTCCTGTTTCTTTTGTGCCAGAAGGTTTCCATTAAAGGGTAGCCACAGATGAAAAAAACATTATTTGTCATCTCTGGTCAAGGAACCTTTGTAAATCAATCCACTGCTTATATGTTTGGCTTGAATTGTCAGTAGAACTTTTGCTGCTCTGGTCTGTTCTCTTTATTGTATGTAAGTTAATCAGAGCTGGAGCTGTAAGGTTTGCCATCTCCAACCTAGACTTGTGTATTATTGATATGGTATCTTTGGTAATGAATCAGAGGAATGGGGATCCAGACAATTATTCAATAAGATCTCCGAAAATGGTAAGAAATGCAGAAGGTGTTTTAAATACTTTTCTTATTGACAATCCCAACTGAAATTTGCCATATGCTACATATGCGACAAAATAATTTAGTTACATGGCTGCAATGATAGAATGGCAAGTGTTTGGGTTATTAGATATAAGGGTTAATTTACAAATAACCAGTGGGGATCCTTTTGGGAGGTGTTTGGGCCTCTGTGTACCTAAAAAGCCAGGGTCTAATTTGAATCTCTATCTGGACCTGGTGAGATAAATTAAAGGAGATCATGAAGCAGTTGTGTCCTGAATTTTCCAGTGATCTGCTAACCATATTGTATAACCCCATGTTTTCTTTTTACCACATTGCTCCCTGCATCTGTCATAGTACATTATATTACATATGTAAAGAAAATACATACGTTTATATTAGGTAATAGCATATAAAGCATCAAAATGTTCTGAAATGTATAACAATCACTTTAAAGCAAGAGCTTTTATTAGTCAATTGTGGGTACAGTTGTGAAAGCTGAAAATTCACTGTAAATATATCTGTCAGGCTAATGTTCTTCCTGTTTTATTCAGGAAATATAAGAGGAAAGTTGAGTTTTTTAAATGTAAGTCAAATATTGTTAGCTGTGTCAAAAACTCATAAATTGTGAATGTTTCCCTGTTACACTTTTTTTTTACCTGCAGCTCCAGGAACAAATTGCTTCTTGATTAGTTCTTAATTACCCCTTGATTGTCAGCTGCTGCCTGAAACTGTGCCCAATTCCAGCTTTGTCCCGGTGCTGTTGCCCATGTTAACTGCCCTTAGTCTCCAGCACTGAAAAACAAATGTAAATGTTTTTAAAAATTTGTAAATATAAAATGTAAGTTTCTTAATACCTACTAAGATATACTGTAATCAATCATTATTAGAGGCAAAACAAAGTTATTGGGTTTATTTAACGTTTAAATACATTTTAAGTAGAATTGGGGGCACATTTACAAAGCTCGAGTGAAGGATTCGAATTAAAAAAACTTCGAATTTCGAAGTGTTTTTTGGGCTACTTTGACCATCGAATGGGCTACTTCGACCTTCGACTACGACTTCGACTTCGAATCGAACGATTCGAACTAAAAATCGTTCGACTATTCGACCATTTGATCATTCGATAGTCGAAGTACTGTCTCTTTAAGAAAAACTTCGACCCCCTACTTCGGCAGCTAAAAGCTACCGAAGTCAATGTTAGCCTATGGGGAAGGTCCCCATAGGCTTGCCTGAGATTTTTTGATCGAAGGATATTCCTTCGATCGTTGTATTAAAATCCTTCGAATCGTTCGATTCGAAGGATTTAATCGTTCGATCGAACGAATAATCCTTCGATCGTTCGATCGCAGGATTTGCGCTAAATCGTTCGACTTCGATATTCGAAGTCGAACGATTTTAGTTCCTAGTCGAATATCGAGGGTTAATTAACCCTCGATATTCGACCCTTCATACATCTGCCCCTTAATGTATGGAGATCCAAATTACAGAAAGATGCCTTACCTGGAAAACCCCAGGTCCCCAGCATTCTGGATAATAGGTCCCATTCCTGTACAATGAAGATGTGAAGGAAAACTTTAGACTAAAATTTATAACTTAAAATGAAATCATGTCAAGCCACATTAATGATTTAGAGAGTTTCACTAGGACTAGTTGCCCTTTAGGAAATCATGGTAAGCCCCTGCTGTGCCCCCTCGCACTGAGAAGGATGTATGGCGGAAGTAAGTCAGTGAAGCATGCCCACTTAGCTTTGACCTAGTGCATAGCCATCTAAAGTATCACACTGTGCTTTTCTGCTTTTCAACTTCTCTCCCTGTTTCCTTTTTCTTGTTAATGCTCATTTGCTAAAATGGGGATAGAGGAGACATTCATGTAGTTTAATGGCACTGTGCTGGCCACTTTCCAGTCTTAGTCACATACCCCTTGTTAATAGATTTTCTATCGTGTGCACCAATATATTTTTTTTCTCGTATATTTATATTGATATGTGGAATGTCTGACTATTTGTCTTCTTTGTTATCTTCTAACAGAGTCGAGTACAATTTAACAAAGTCTATATTCCTCTGGGATCATTTAGTCTGCATTATTATTTTCAATCCATTCTGCCTGCGTCCTTTAAAAAATGTTAGCGGATCTCTCTCTTTTTGTCTTTTTTACTTTTTCACACATCATGGCCAGTTATATAATGCACTAGCATCAGCTAGACATCAACAGATTGCTTCTTATATGTCAAGAAGCATAAGAATCAACCAATTTCATCATCGTCACTGTATGTATAGATGTAGGTATTTAAATATATATATATATATATATATATATATATATATATTTAATTTAATAAACATTCCGAAGAGTAGCTTCGGGGTTTGGTGGTGGTTTAGTCTCTCGCTGACACATTTGTTGAAATGTAAGGATGATTTGACGTGTTTGACAATGTGGCAAGTTGTAAATGGTGCCTTTTGTCAAAACAAAAATTCCCCTTTGTTAATGCCACTCTCCCAGTGTGATGTGTAATTCTGTGACTGTAATGGCTCACTTAATTTACTCAGTATGCTTGGTAACACTCTTGGGGAATTTTATCCCTGAGCTATTTCTTACTCACCTGAAGTTATGATATTGGCATTGTCAACTATGTAATAGGCTTATTTTTATTGTTTAGCAACATTTCTGCTCTTTAGTCAAATTAGGTGGGCCAAATAAATTGCTTTGCTTGTCTATATCTATCTATCTAGCTGTCATCTATCTATCATCATCTATTTGTCTATCTATACACAGAGAAAGCCAAGAGCCAGAAGAATATAGCATTTTACTCTCATACCACAAAGGTAAAAAAAAAAATAGGGGCTCATTTACTCACATTTGTATTCTGGGCCTAGTAAATAGTGCAAATATATATATCCAAGTATGAGACCTGTTATTGAGAGTGCTTCTGGATAATTGATCATTAAATAACCCCAATAGGCTGATAATTATATCTTAGCTTGGATCAAGTACAAGGTACTGTTATATTATTACAAAGAAAAAGAGAAATAATTTTTAAACATTTATTTGAGTCTATGGGAGATATTTTGGATAATGGGCTACGGATAACAGATCCCATACCTGTACATTAAAGTTCTAAAAAAATCAGGTTACTTTGTGTCTTTTCCTGCTATTTACTATATAAATGTTCCTGCTATGGCAAAATTGTATCTAGATTCCTGCATTTTATAAAAATGTTGATCTAAATTTCGACAACGATTTTTTTTTTACTCCTGGAAACATACATCCTAAATCTTACTCAGGAGAAAAGTGGTTTTCTTTCATTTCCATTCAGGAAAAATGATTCATGAACTGCCAGAAGGCCATTAACATTGAAGTCAATGGAAGGTGGCAGGGGTGGTTTCTGGCACTTTTCTGTTAGTCGGGGGAAATACCCTGACAGAGAAAACATGTAAGTGCTATCAGCCTCAGAATCAGAGCCTCTGCCCCACAAGAGCGTGTAGGCTCTGAAAATACTAATGTGACAGAAAAGAACCCAGCACTATAAAGCATGTATAAAAAAGTGCTTGTGCAGAGCCTAAACATTTCAGATATAATAGATCCCATACCTATACAAGTTTCTGTTAACGTTTTTACCATAAAGCGAATTGTTGAATTTTATTTTTACATGATATATTTTCATGCCGTTAATCAATTGGGAAAGAGTTAACTGAGTTTCCTTCCAACTTGTTTGTAGGGCCTGACATTATGCCATGGGGAAAATCGACTGTGTTCTCTGCCCGGTGAAGTGATTCTGCTGTCACTCTGCTGCAAAGTGTGAATGGGAGAAGCCATATAAATGCAAATTATTATGACATTGTTATTCTAATTAAGAGGACATCCATCCATTCACTCAGAGCTGATTAAATTATCATCTCACTCCCAAAAGCCTCGGGGAATATGCTAGAGGTGCTCTGCTGCATGGGGAAACAGCACTTCTTTTGCATGTCTCATACTGACAGGTGAATTTTTTTTGTAGTTAATTAATGTCCACGTCAATTTTTTATTCAGGCTCTGCAGGAAGTTACGTGTCCCGCTGCCCATCCACACCTTTCAAAGCAACTGTTGCTTGTAGTGGTTTGGAAAAGCTAACTGCAGGTGGTTGTGGACTCTATGGGATCTAAGGAGTTTTAGTTTAATAAGGGATCTCTCCCTAATGTGGGGCGCCATGCCATAATTCACCTTAAAAATTTTAGACTTTAAAACATTTAGAACAATGCAGACCCATATTTTAAGACATTTCTTTGTTTTTTGTGATTTTTTAACGATTTTTTGTTCTACAACAATTGAACTTGGAATTACAGCTGCTATCTGGTCACTAGGGCTTGACAGCCTTAAACATGGATTTATGTTGCTTAGTTGTCATCAAGTACAAAGTCTAAAGGCCCCCATACACAAGCCGATAAAAGCTTCCCGCAGACCAAGTCGGCAGCTTATTGGGCGGTGTGTGGGGGCCCCCCGACAAGCTTCCCCGATCGATATCTGGCCGAAAGTCGGGCAGATGTCGATTGGCTGGGTAAAAAATCCCGTTGGATCACAGCTGCATCTGTTCGTTGATGCGGTCCTGCGATCCGACTGCCTGTATGACTTCCATTATGATCGTTGCGCTGTAGGGCCCACGATCGGATCAGCCCTCTCGGAGAGATCACCAAACGAGTGGATCTCCCTGTGTATGGCCACCTTTATTGTTACAGATTTTTCTCGGTAATAGATGCCATGCCTGAGCCATGAGTGAAATAAATAAACCGGTATAGGATCTTTTATCTGGAAACCCATTATCCAGAAAGCTCCGAATTACGGGACAGCCATCTCCCATAGATTCCATTTTATACAAATAATTCACATTTTAAAAATGTTTTGCTTTTTCTCTGTAATAATAAAACAGTACCTTGTACTTGATTCCAGCCAAGATATAAGTAGTCCTTATTGGAAGCAAAACAATCACATAGGGTTTAATTAATGTTTTAATGATATTAGCAGGCTTAAGGTATCGTGATCCAAATAATGTAAAGATCCCTTTTCCAGAGCAGTCTGAGCATTCTGCACAACAGGTCCCATACCTGTATTGTTTATTGCTTGTGTTTTTATAGGGGGGAATCTATGTAAGTCTTTATGAAATTTGGATGTCTATACTGTTAAGTCTACTAAAAATGATTTAAAAATCAATTAAACCCAATTGGCTTGAATGAACTTGGTAACTCACAACTCGAATGGTTTCTAATTTAAGAAAAATGGCAAATGGCAAAACTCGAATCAGCGAGTTTTGGGTTAACAACTCGAATTAATCGAATTTTCGGCAAAAAACCCAAAAAACGTGAAACTTTTTTTTAACCCGTAAAATCTATTTTTGCCCAAAAAATAACGTCAACAACTCGAAAACACTGGAAAACACAACTGGACCTTAATAAATCTGCCCCTAAATAAACCCAGTAGGATTGTTGTGTCACCAATATAGATTCATGCAGCTTAGTTACCATCAAGTACAAGGCATACTTTATTATTACAGAGAAAGCATAAACAGTATTTGGGCAGGCGTCACCTTTAAATTAAAACTTTTTTCATATAAAAAGTGTGATTTTTATCTATAACATATTTTTAAGCCATGTACAGCACTGTACAATAGGAGGATGTATATGTGAAACATGCAAATAACATACAATTACTAATCCATACAGGGGGCGGAAGGCACTGTTCATTAGAGCTAACAGTCTAGAAGTTCAACATTTTTTCATATTTGGCAATGAATGAATCCCTCTGCATTTTCCAGCTTTATGTAGAAACTTGATGCTCATGTTTCTTTTATTATGACATAGTAATAAGATATGCTATAGTATGAAATCTAAAGGATACTTGTATTACTCAATTAGCTATGAAATAAATGAAAAAAAGTGTAAAACCCATAAATATTATACAGGTATGGTATCCCTTATTCGGAAAAGCTCCAAATTACATGAAGGCATCACCCATTGATTCCATAACTTTTTTTTTTTTTTTTTAAAAATTGGTTTCCTTTTTCTCTGTAACAGTAAAACAGTACCTTGTGGGTTTATTTCATGTTTAAATCATTTTTAGCAGAATTGAGGTATGGTGATAAAAATTCCAGAAAGATACCTTATCCGGGAAAACTCTTGGTCACAAGCATTCTGGATAATAGATCCTACACATGTATTTCAAATCTTTTGGGACAGAGTGAGCATCAAAGAGTTACTCGTGTTAGCTATGAATGTTGTGGCCTGAAGTTTCTTGATGCCTCTCAAACAGCCTCCGTGCTTAACAACAAATGCTCTTCATTAACCACAGACCACTTTTTGTCTGATATATGGAAATCTCAGAATATTACTGTAGATGGAAATAAAAAGCTCTGACTTGAGCAGTCATTTGATTTAACCTTTCTGATGTGATGAAGCCTGCAAACAATTCTGTCGGCGATTCCGGGCTTTAGGCAGCCTTGCAGCTTGCTCCGTTCCCACAAATAAAAACAGTTTTATGTTGGCTAAAAATGAATACATTTGTAAACAATTAGACAGAGGATTGATAATTGCTTAGGAACCTCGGGCATAGTTCATGTGACTCTTGGGCTCCCCCCTCCTCTCCCTGACCTCCTTGTGTGCTTTTAAACATTGCTGAAATCTCATTCATTCCCCTTGTGGTCTCATCATGGTTTTGCTCTCTCTGCACCTGTCACCTGTGTGTTAGTATTCTTCAAAAAGATCGATTTACATAACCTCATTTAATGGTTCATAAATCAGGCCCATTAAGCACCGCCAGCAGGAACTGAGGGTTCTAATTTATGCTGCTTTTCATAGCTGAAAATTGGGAGGCTCTTGCCCTTGGGATAAAGGGGCCAGGTCCTGCCTCTGATTGGTGATTGTCATGGAGAATGTCTGGTTGATGAGGACAGATTTTCACGTTATTGATTCCCTGCCAAAGCTCAGCGTGCGGCATTGTGAGGCGGGGAGATGTTGCCAGCCGCGCTGATAGCTGAGCAAGTTTAGCATCACCTCCCCCATCAAACACATACACACTCTTGTACCAAGACAACATCGGGGTAGGGGGCAGGGAGGTGAACAATGCCAAGCGGTAAAAGCTCTAGCAATACCAAAATGAAGTAGGACTCGTTTGTAAACCCTTTCACTACTTTATGCGCCGTGTTGGCCACTCGAGGAAATCAGAAGAATCTCTAAGAGTTTTTCCCACTCGGGTTCTGAACATTCACTGCATTGTTGCCGTGATTTTCTTCAATGAAAAAAGGAAACATAGGACCCCAGGGGTTAATTCTTGTACCTCACCTCTAACAGAGGCAGATTATAATAAGAGTCTCTGCTTCAGGTTTACTTCATCAGAATAGCCATGTGGCTTGTTCTATTACTTGTCCTGCTTGAAATGGGAAGTACTTGTTTTCTTTTATTAATCAGACCAATAATGTTATCTTCACATTTGAGTACACTTAGTGAATTAACGCTTATTTCTACCGCCATTCTTTGGGCAATAGAGAGGTTTGAATGTTATCTCAATGGATAAAAAAAGCGCCAATGATTTATTGCAAGCGATAAGTACAGTGCTATGGAATAAACTCCAGATGACGACAGTACATTAAAAAGCTTTTTTGGGGATAATAGATTAAAGACAGGTGATTACTAAATACAGTTCCCTGTTGTATCTGCATATTAATTGCCCAAATTGATGGAGTTATAGAATAATATGAGCAAAACAGCAAAATATCAGATTTTGTGTTCTAAAATTACCTTCACACAAGTCATAGTTAGGTTATTGCTAATCAAAAAGTTAACGGATGGTTGAGATCTTCTTAGTGTAGTATTAACAGAAATGGATAAACCTTATTCAATTTGTATCAGGGAATTGCCGTTTTTTCTATGTCTGTACGCTTGCTGTGAATTATAATAAAATGTGAAAATTTAAGTTTAACACACTTAAATGGAAACACAGTGCCACATTTAAGTTTTTCAAAACTTTTCTAATATTTAATCCAATTACCTCTGTTACCATAACATGAAAATATATATATTTCAGTGGAAATTTTGAATTTAAAGACCTGTTAGTGCGGATCATTTTATATGGATATATATATATATATATATATATATATATATATATATATATATATATATATGTATATATATATAAACTGCAGTAAATAAAATAACTTTTAATCATAATATATTGTTCTATCATTTTTTTACACTGAAGTAAACATTTGAATGGCCCAAAAACGTGTCAAATAAAAGTTGAAACCGGAAACTATTGTGTTAAAACAATATCCTAAAACTAAATGATTCAAATCTGTTTGAGAATACTATATTTTGGAACTTTTATTGATAATTTTTAAAAAAAGGAAAAAATGCAAACAAGTTTAAATGGTTAACAAAATGTGAAATATGTTAGCAATGAAATTTGCCTCTCCGAATCAGATCAGTATGGAATTGCTATATGGGGGACACTATTCTCTGTTGATTTTTATATAATTTGTTCATATATATATATATATATATATATATATATATATATATATATATATATATATATATATATACTGTATACATACAAATTCACACAATTTGTCTCGTATATAAAGGGGGTTATTTACTAAACTCAGAATACAAAAATCCTGAAAGTTTGTGATTTTTTTTTTATAAAATCTGACTTTTGAAAAAATCACAAATTTTTCGGAATTTTTTTAAACTCTGAGAATGAAAAAGTCTGAATCTGAAAATCCGGCATCTCAGACCTGTCGAGGTTGCATATAAGTCAATGGGAGAGTCCCAATGATTTTATGACGTGTGCTGGGTTTTGTGCAGTTTTCTTAGTTTTCGGGTGAAAATTCAGAAAAAAACGTGAAATTCATCGGATGAAAAATCATGAAAAATCAGATTTTTTTACCGCAAAGCAAATCTTCAGGAAAATGTAATAATAAATACATGTAAAAAATGAGCGGATTTGATCGAAGTTTGTAGCAGAAAATATTGAGATAAATTCGGACTTTGATAAATAACCCCCATAGTGTGTCAATTTCCAATACCCTGTATGCTTATAGTCTGGGATCGATGGGGGCTCAAAAACATTTATTTCACATCAGAACACACAAGTAGTGGCTTGTGTGATAAACAGAAGCCTTACTAACCAGCACCCTGTTCCATTCAGCTAAATCACTGGGTTTGTCTAGAC
The DNA here is from genome assembly GCF_017654675.1 of Xenopus laevis. NCBI lineage: Eukaryota > Metazoa > Chordata > Amphibia > Anura > Pipidae > Xenopus > Xenopus laevis. The sequence continues at coordinate 100,544,201 of NC_054385.1, forward strand.
TTGAAGCTGTAGTTAGTCCTGGAATGTGCTTACAATTGTGTGCACTAGTGTATTCACACATCTTATAATAAGGAAAAAATGTAAACAAAATAGCAATATGTTAACAAACAACAGACAGAAAGTAGGTAAGAACTCAGTATTAAAAAAAACATGTAAAGGTAGGAAATCTAATTATTTTATATAACTTCTCCAGTTTCATACTATTGTCTGAACATAAATGAATGACTGAAATAATTCAAAAGTAGTACATTCAGACTACTATGTCCTGAATAATGCATATTGCTAACCACATTTTAGCTTTAGCTGAAATCATTTTATAACTGTGTTATATTGCATTTACATGTCATAAATAGGCATTCAGATAAATATAACATGGGTATTTCTTGTTTTTGCAGTTACATATAAACAAACCACAGACCTTAATGTATTATGAAATGTAGCTTTATATGATATATGATATTTTTATTTAGCATATATAATGCATCTTGCATATATAAATGGTGTCCATCAGGAATAACCACAAATAAAATCACACATCAGAACAGGGGACTATGCAAAGTTATATGAATGTTATTCTCTGTCGGTTCTGTGTTACAGAGTTGTGAATGTATTCATGACGTGCTACAGAATCTGCGTGCCTTTGTTGACTGCCTATTCCAGGAAAGAGAACAAGCAAACAAGAAGAAAATTCCTGAAACAGCAAAATTATTATTTTCATCTTTTTCTTGTCTTCAGTAATTGACCTTTAATTACAATACAAAAAGGTTGTAGCTGACGGCTGGAAAAAAAAACCCTCGCTGTATGGTATTTAGAGATCCCTTAATGTTGGGTTATTGTCCTGTTGATGAATTATTGTTGAAGCATAAGACAAGTCAAGGACACTGTAATGCCACTCACTGTGAATCGAATTTGGCATGATAGCCCTCATCTAATAGAGAATCAATTCAGACATGACATTTACCAGCTCTAAACTTGTCACTTGTAGATGCTAGAGTTATTCTTGTGTGGTGTTTTAACAAGTCAACAAGTTCTGCCTCACACAGAATGCTTGGTCCCCATCACACACACTTAAAAACCATACTTGAAGGAGACATGGTTATCAAGGCCTGTGGCACAACAAGAAAAGAGATAGGGAGAGAGAGAGAGAGAAGTGGGATTGGTGAATATCTTTAGTATCAGCTCATAAGATCTTGAAAGTATTTTAGCTCATAATGTCCTCTATGAAAAACGAGTATGTATTATAACAACATAACACATTAAGTATGTGCTTTGTCTCTACAGGGGGCTATAAAGACACCCAGGAACACAGAACAAGCTCTTTCTACAGATTGCTGTTTCACGCAGTTTGCCCAGGGATTCCACTAAGGAGCTGAGAAGCAGTTCTATTTTTTCTTCCTTCTTTTCCTCACTTAAAGATAATTTATGAGGACAAGCAGAAAGAGGTGCTTGAAAATGCTATAGCAACTGTCACCCAGCAATCCGTCTTTGGATTTTAAACGGAGAGCTAGTGGGCTGTCTGGAAAGGCCTGGGGACTGCCTTCTGTTTTTTGAATTGCATTTCTTGATGTGTGCAATGCCAGCAAGCCCATCAATGGAGGCATAATATCAAGAGGTTTCAGCATTTAATTAAGAATATAGCATGGAGGATATTTAGCTCTCATCATAACCCCAATAGTAATGTAACTCTAGAGGCATAGTGAAATAGTTCACAATTGTTCAAACAAGGGGCTATCTACATAAAGAACCTGACAGCATATGATATTATGCATTGTTTTTTGTGGTGTATCATATGCAAAAACAATCCTTGATGGGGTTATTTATCAAAGGTTGAATTTGTGAGGTATGTGAGTTTTTTTCTAACTTGAATAAGCTCACAACTTGAATGTATGCTTATTTATGAAAACACTTGAATGTAAAAAACTCGATTGAATGCAATTGTGGGAAAAAACTCAAATACTGGAATTGATTAAGTTATCTCTAAAAAAGCTCAAAAACCTCAAATTGATCTAGTTTTTGAGCAAAAACCACTGTAAAAAAAACACAAAAATCATGAGGGCAAAAAACATCTTCAAATGGTTCAAGGGACCTCTGCTACTGACTTCTACATGAACAGGTTTTAGCAGGAGTATTTTCTGATTTGGGCTTTTAGTATTTTTTTTATTCCGAAAAATCTAAATTATTTGTGAAAAACTTGAAATTTTTGGAAAAAACACGTCGAGCTTTTAATAAATAACCTCCTTAATAAAATAAGACATATATATGCCTTATATATTTGATGAAGTATGTTCACCTTACTGTGTGCAAAAGTACATAATAATAGAAATGTAAGATTTGGAGTGGGGGTGTTATCATTGGCATGGCACCAGAGATGGCAGTGGATGGAACTGGGAACCCTATCCAGATCTGCAATTCTTCCGTCATATTTGGGCATGAGAAATAAAAGAATCTATGCACAAAATATTTATGTCAGGGATTTGTTGTTTTACTCATTATTATTATAAACATGAATATATAAAGCACCAACATTCTGCAGCGCGGCACAATAAATAGGGGGCATCTATTGAACATGCAGATTTACATATGAAGACCAATAACCGATACAAGAGGTAAAGAGGGCTCAGCCCAAAGGAGCTTAGATCTCTTGGTGCAGAACATTTTAGGTATTTGTTTTTAACATATTATATAGTTTCACCCTTGCTCTTTGGAAAAGACATTTGGAGACAGCATGTGGTTTAGAAAACATTAATTTCTAGAAGGTACATTATTTTCAGTTAGGCATCATGGGATTTAGGTTATTAATCTAAATGGGTTTTAACACACAGGTTTTAGCACCTTTCCACTTGTTCTCCTGTTGTCTCAGTAACATCAAAGTTATTAAATAAACAAGCTTAATTATCAGGCTTAGACTTTTAGCCTATTGATTGAGCGTTTATAATACATCCATTAATACCATCATATCACTGAGTAAATCAATTGCTCTTGTGCTCTCTTTCCTTGTGGGCAGGGTTTCCTTTGCCTGTATAAAATACATGATACATTTGCCGAGGTTGTGTTGTTTGGGGGGCAAGAATCCTTATTTATAGGTTTTATAGGCTTTATTTATCATACTGTAATATTACAGTTTTCATATTTATTATTCGAAACTGCTAAATTATATTAAACAGTAATCCATTCAGTGTTAAACGGAAAATATTTTAATATATAACATTTTATTGTTTTAATTCAAGATGGGTTTACCCTTTCATTATCATCTTCAAAAGATAAATGGCATATTTTATTGTGTCCACATATAGGTGTTTTTTACACCTATATTGGATCCCAGTAGGATCTTTACACGTAGACACTGTCTCTATACCACTGTGCTTAGTTTCCAAGACAATATCTGGCTACACTTGGGATAAGCTACTGGATGTAAGATTGATAATAGATGGGATAACTTGTTAGATACCTTCACTTTATCTAGAATTGATCAGTAAAATATATTGGCAGATAATATTCTGTGCAGGAAACCTTATTTGTCTGCATGCTTGTGTTTATCAATCACTGGGAGCCGCCATCATGGTTCTTACATGTTCTTATTTAGACAGGTTAACAGATAGATGTGCCAGATTCAATGAAAAGACGTATCCCCTAATTCAATTCCAAATTCCTCTTCTATTGAGTTTTCACAAGATAATCCATGAGTTAATTTTTATCATGAAATTTAATCTGGCCCAATATATATTTATCCTACATATGTTTTTATACGTTAAATATACACATTCTACATCCGATAATCTACTGAAACAATGAAAAAAGAGTTAAAATTACAGTGAAAATGATCAATAGCTACCAGAAAATATTGACTTTAAGGGCTCTTACTGACAAACGGTTGAAGCTGCGCTACCCTGCATCGCGTTTTTCTGCGTTCAGACGCAGGGGAGCGCAGGAATAGACGCATTTAGCTTTTTTCAATGGGGCTGCACTCACACAGGCGCGTGTAGGCGACGAACTCAAGAAAAATGCAGCATGTTGCGTCTCAACCTGCGTTCGGCGTCTACACGCGCCAGTGAGAGTACAGCCCCATTGAAAAAAGCTAAATGTGTCTATTCCTGCGCTCCCCTGCGGCTGAATGCAGAAAAACGCAACGCAGGGGAGCGCAGCTTCAACCGCTCGTCAGTAAGAGCCCTACATACAAAATGTCTCCATCTAAAAGCTTGAGAGGTCATATAGAGGTTAGAGGGAGCTGTCCTATGCAAATTATAAAATCTATTTTTGCTCTGTACTTTTAGAGGTTGACGTGTATTTTTTCATTTGTAATCCCACAAGAATTCTTATGAAAATGAGGATTTCAAGGTTTTTGTATTCTTCTATTTATTCGTTCGTGCTTTATATATTCAGAGCATTTAATAAATAAATATACATTCTTATTTTTTAAAATGTGAGTTTGGTCGTGGTTGAAAAAAACTCTAAAGCTACACAAATTGGATTTTTGATATATAGTTTTCTATGTGTTGTCTGAACAAACAAATATTCAGATCAAAACCATTCTGGAAACAAATGGATTCTACCTAGACATGCTGGAAAATATGTAGGCCATTGTTAACCCAGTTAATGAAGTCAGGGCCTAAATGCCTGCGGGGCCATATTGGTGAATCTGCTTCTCAACTGTGCTGCAAGTGGTGGTGGGATGGCATCTTTCCACTTCTTTATTTCTGTGAAATAGCATCCACTCAAGGGTATGCAATAGTTTTGAATCCTGGGATGCAGCAACCAGCAGCAAAATGTGTACTCTCCAAAAATATATGGTTTTCTGAGGTCTTTGCACTGTTATGGGGTCTTGTGACACACAATAGGCAGGCAGGGGGCATTGTTTGCAGATGCTGAATTACAAGACAAAAAACTTTTGTCTGCAGTATTTTCATTTTACAGTCCCTACAGGACACGTGCTTTGGTAAATCTATCATACTGTTTAGTAGTTGGAAAGTTCAAAATGGCATTGCTTTAAAGGACATGTAAAGCCTACATTTTCCTACCATTTATATAAGCTGGGCATATCTTCCCCACCCAAGCTCCATCATTTGTACTACATATACCTCCTCCATTTGCCAGTGCCATGACATTTTTCTAAAAAAAAGCTTTCAGCTTTTACCCGGTAGCCATTTTTCTTCTGACACATCATCAGTAACATTGACATGTGCAAACAGGACATGCATGCTGTAAAGTTCATGCAGTGCAGAATGCAGGTTACAAAGGCACAACATACTTTGATAAAAAGTTCTGCTGGGGTTGAGCACTGTAATGGTTAAGCTGAGCTCAGGAGAGGTGGTTAGGAGAAAAAATAGGATCAGACAGCTAGAGCAGAGTTTCTATGGGAACCAGCAATGCTATCTCTTCTTTGGCTGTTAGACTGGAGGGTGTGTTTAGAAGTCTGAGCTGAGAAGAACTGAGCATGCTCATGAGCCAACAGCCAAAGGAAATTCCTGAGGGAGGGGGCAGAGTGGGTTAGAGGAGGAGAAGGAATTTTAAGTTATTAGGAAGGAATTATAAGTGATTAAGAGGATACTGCAGCCTTACTGTTAACCTTTTAACAACCAGAGTGGCAGGGTTCAAAGAGGCTGTTCACTGATTAAATTTTGGGGCGTTACATGTCCTTGAAAGTGGGCAAAACCAGGAATTGTTGGTGGGAAATTCTTATTATATTATTACAACGTGCATAACTTATAATTATGGTGGGGCTACTTTTTGTGCAGCCCGCTTAGCATGGTGCACATAGCATCCCTCCAGTTTTTTTTTCACCAAGATTCCAGGACTGCATGAGGTCAATATGGGCCTTTAAAAGGAGACAAAGAAATAATTTTAAATCCCATTTTATGATGTTAGTCAAGCAAACTAAACTTCAATTACACTATATAAATTATTTAAATCTTGTTTCTTTTAGTCTTGAAATTAGCAAGCAGGCAGCTGTCATTTTGCGGACTCTGTTATTAAGGCAAGTGTCACATCATGCCAACATCTTGTTTACACATCAGAATGGAGGACCTGATGCCCAAAATGAAAGTAATTGCATAGAGGCGGTGCAGCTGAAGTTTATAACAGGTATGGATATTTTAAGAGAAAAAAATTGGTGGCTTCATGTCTAGTTTGAAAAGGACTTTTATTATGCAGCTTTTTATGTCTGGGTGACAGGTTTAGATATAGCCATTTAAAATCTTGGGTGCCATGGCCCCTTAACACCCAGGTTTTGCGGCGCACAATGCAATGCACAATGCCATGGCTGATTTACATCTTTAAATACTGAGATATGGATGGTGTAAAATTGAACATAAGAAGAAAAACACAGCTTTATAAATATGCCATTTATTTAACACCAATTTTTTTTTAAAAAAATACCCCTCTAATCTGGATTACTTTCCTGCTATATATATAAAAAGAATGGTAGAGCACTCCTGGGACTTGAATGATATTGTATTTTATTTCTTTTTTTTTTTCCCCTGTTGAAATAAAATACAATATCATTCAAGTCCCAGGAGTGCGCTACCATTCTTTTTCTATGTATATCCAAATCCCAGGAGCAGCACCCGGGCGAACCTCATAAGGGTTAACAAGGAGAGTGCGGATCTGCATGGTCTATATATATATATATATATATATATATATATATATATATATATATATATATATATATATATATATATATATATATATATATATTATATGTAATAGTGTTGGTAACAATCCAAGATAATTTTTAGAATTTGGCTGCCTAGAAAACCAATTTACCCCTAACATTGCCCTTTCTTTATATGTAAAATGTGTAATTCAAGAGTTCATAAACATTAGGTATGACTGGGACTGTACTGTACAGATGTGTCCATTTCCTAATCATGTTCATAGTGTTTTTGTGGTGCTTCCCTTCATTCCTGTGTATTTATGTGTATATGTAATCATGCTGGCTTGATGTTAGATGTCACGGCCAGATTCACAGACAAACAGAAATGAGCTGTCATTCCTCTGTGTGATTGCCAGACGCTGCCAGTTGTTGCTGAGGCCGTCATGCTGTTAAATTAGCTCTAATGAACGAGTAATTGCCTTAGATATAGTCAAGCATTTCAAAGAAAACAAGGATTCTAATTGATTTGCAATTTGTTTGGCACGTAGCATTGTCCAAGGGCTATGGATTGGTCTTCTGGATTTCACACTGCATGTGTTATCCTTTATTAGTGGAATAACAGTGCTGATTACCTGCCTTCTGGGCTTAATGTAGCGGTTAATGTAAACTTTGTTCTCGTGGCATGTCAGTGACAAGGGAGGAATAATGGGCGAGTGGGTGGCCCTATAGCTAACAGAGTCTCCCGCTGCTAAGGTCTCAGTGCTTTAAGACATGCTGATAAAGCAGATTAAGTGAAAAGGTTACAATAGCAGGCCTTGAGATTTAAGCCCTGATTAGGACAAGTTGCAGGTTCAAGAACCCTCCCACCCTTTCTCTGTCTTTTACCTCCCTCCTCAAGTAAAAGCCAGGACCCACTGGTTCATTTAGCCTTTTCTGTAACTGTTTCCTCGTCTGGCACAGAGCTGGGGTTTTTTTTCTTATTATTTCCCAATTTGATTTTAGTTGAGCAGAATACAAATTAGTGCAAGTTTGTTATTTGAATAGTCTCTAATTATGTAATTTTTAAACTAAAAGTCATTGAGATGAATATCTTAAGATACTGAACCTTGATTCCCCTATAAGTACAGGAAAACTACATTTATGAAAACCTATTATCCAGAGAGGGCAGAAATATAGTAATGCATTGTGGTAAATACAGTAATTATGGTAATTTCCTATAATCGACTATTCTAAAATACAGTTCTTCATTTTGGACTGATTTGCTCTGGACTCTGGATGGGGAAATAGTATTTTCTGAGGAATATTTCCCAATGTGTGCTGTGTCTAGGGTTGCCTCCTGGCCGGTATTTTACAGGCCTGGCCAGTAAAAATGATGGCTGATCCCAATGTTATTAATAGGGAAAAAAGATAAATATATAGGAAGGCCGGTATTTTTTTCCAGAAAAGGTGGCAACCCTAGCTGTGTCTCACGCACTAGGAGCCAACTCCTGGTACAGACAGCCATGCTGCGTCATACATATGAGCAAGTATCCAAGCTCACTTAGAGGGGTTGTTCACTTTTAACTTAACTTTTAGTATGGTGTAGACACTGATATTCTGAGACAATTTGCAATTGATTCTCATGTTTTATTATTTGTAGTTTTTCAGTTATTTAGATTTTTATTCAGCTGCTCTCCAGTTTGCAATTTCAGCAGCTATTTGTGCTAGGGTCTTGTTTTCCTTAGCAACTAGGTAGTGTTTTGAATAAGAGACTGGAATATTAATAGGAGAGGGTCTGAATAGAAAGATAAAGAATAATAAGTAACAATAATAATACAATTTTAAGCTCACAGAGCAATTGTTTTTTAGCTGCCGGGGTAAATAACCCCCATTTTAATGCTGGAAAGATCTAGACGAGGAAGGCAATTAATTCAAAAGCTCTAAGAAAGAAATAATGATGAACAATTGTAAAGTTGCTAGGAATAGGTCGTTTTATAACATAGTAAAATACATATACTTAGGTCATTCATTCTGAGCCAATTGGGAAACTTGCTACCTCTGATGGGGGAAATAATATTTTAATGATAGGTGTAGAGCTCCACATTAGGCCTAGAACAAGAGAAAACTGTGCATTAAGACTTGTTCACAACTTACTGCTAAAGGCTGATAGTCCCATACAGATACAGAAAATATGGGATATTAATTGTGCTCCTAGGAATTGTAGGTAGTTGTCTCCAGCACCTCCTTTTGCCAGAAAGTTGTCCACAGAATGCTAATCAAATCATTGCCAAGGATGGTACTCACAAGCTCACTGCTAATTAAGAAGTAGTATTATATACAAATGAAAAATACACACGTTAACCTTAAATTTAAGAACTGTGATGCCAATCCAGAATGGCCAATTTTATTTATACTATATTACTTGTGTACAAGAGAGGATTTGCCTTTTGCACTGGTGGCAGGCTTAAAAAGACTTGAAAAGGCGCAACAATGTAAGAGCCCAATTTGCTTACGTTTGTATTTTGCCGGATAAGTGTGGATTATACTAATTAATTGAATGAATGAAAATGTGTAATTTATTAAAACGAAAAAGCCCCCCACAAAAAACACTACTGCAAAACTTTGCCGAATAAAAGCTGTCGAGGTCATATAGAAGTAAGTGGGATTTGTTCTTTTCCAGTTGTAAAATCTTTCTTTATTACAAGCTTTTAGAGAGTATTTGCATGAAAAATTTGAGGATTTTGAGGTTTTCGTATTAGTATTCCACATTTTTAGTTGTTCATGCTTTTTCTGTAAGGCTGTTTTCATAAATTACTTGGTATTCATGATTTGAAATAAATGGTTTCTTTAATCTTTAAAACCACTAAAATCGGAATGGGTCTCTATGGGGCTGATTTACTAAAGGGCCGTCGCTAGCGAAAATTCACCAGAAATCCCATCCGCAGGGACATCGCCAATTTACTAACATGTGTAGAGGACAATTCGCTAGCGAAAGAGACCATCGCTAGCTCAGTTTTGCACCCTATCGCCAGAAGAATTTTCGCTCAGGCAAACGATTGTTACTCCACAAATTCACTAAAGTGCGGATTTTACAGAACATTACCTCTTTGCCCACAGTTTCCCTCGTCACCTTAAACCTGGGCGAACTGATGATATGAAGTTTCATCCTCCACAATCTTATGTCATTGACATCATATCCTGTATGCCGAAAAGTCATAAAAATTCTAAAAATAAATTCAGAAGTTCTAACCATTAAAAATGTTTGTGTTAACATTTTTTTTCATCCATTTGAGGGGCATGCCATATTTGATTTAGGGTGGGCTCATGTCTAGGGCATTAGAGGATCTCTTTAGTCTTTATTATGCTTCGTTTTTTGTAATTATAAGTGGCCACTTCAAGCATTTGCACCAACATCTCTAATAAACACGTCTATACGATCCATAGATTTTCAAATTTTCAGATTTTCTTTACAGTATTGCACTGTATTAATTAAAAGGTATGTCCGTAATGCCTTCTTTTGTACACTATGGTGCAAAATCTAACAAAATGAATGATTAGTAGCTGGCCATAGGAGGTGCAACCTAACTACTATACAATATTTACAGAAGACAAAAAACTTTAGGAAAACCGGGACAGATTATAATGGAAAACATTTGAAAAGCAAGTTAAAATCTGAGCAAAGCACCAATTTAAATGCAATCAAATTGGAAGGACTGCAATCTAAAAACAATGTTTTGCTTTTTTTCAGATTTAGCAATTTTTCCCCGAGTTAGAACGAATCAAATAGATCTTAAACATGTTAATTCAATACTTGTTTGTTTTAGGAGATTCTTTTGTGTGTTAGAGCTCAGCAATGCCACTGAGCATCACCCCGCGTAGAAGGGTTATATATAGGGTTAAAACAGACGAAAAATTTATAACAAATAACACATTCTTTACTTTGATAATATGTAATTTATTAAGCATTTTTCCAAATTTGTTCCAAATTTTTCCAAATGAAATCTGCTAAAAATCGTTCCCCAGAATGAGTTTATTAAATCTACCTTTTTATACTTCAATTGGCAGCACACTGTGCAAGAGGAGGAGTAGGGAGTGTGTCCTACAGATTCAAAGGAGAGTGAATGCCAGAACTCCTTAAAACACAAGCCCTCTGGTGGCCACTTTGTTGTAAATGAGAGAATGCTAGTTGTATTTTCATAGGAAAGAGCACTTTGATAAAGCATCTTTTAGGTATAGAAATTAAATTTAAATTAAATTATTGTTTTGAAATCCAAGGACAGTAAAACAGATGTAGAGTTCAGAATGGAATTGATATCAAAATAGTACAGGTATGGGATCCATATCCAGAAACCCGTTATCCAGAAAGCTCTGAATTACAGAAAGGCCATTTCCCATAGACTCCATTTTATCCAAATAATCCAATTTTTAAAAATTATTATCTTTTTTTCTCTGTAATAATAAAACAGTACCTTGTACTTGATCCAAACTATGATATAATTATTGCTTAATGAAAGCAAAACCAGCCTATTGGGTTTATATAATGTTTAAATGATTTTCTAGTAAACTCATTTAGAAAGATCCGTTATCCGGAAAACCCCAGGTCCTGAGCATTCTTGATAACAGGTCCCATACCTGTACAGCATACTTTAATAACATTATTTATAATTTCAATAACATTTTCAGAGCTGGAAATGTTTGCTTCCATAGCAAAGGAATATATTTCACCAGCTTTGGAGTGTAAACATTTTATCAAACATATTGTTAAAAAAATCAGTCTTTCTATCAGTTTTTCTAGGCTAAAATGAGCCACAGCATTTAAAGTAATTTGTATTTTATATTTTATGAAGAAACCTATCAACTTAGAAGATGGTTAAGGACTTAACCATCAAATATTGTGTACTTTTAAGCCTTTACTCTATATGATATGAAAGGGATGGAGCAGCAAGGAGAGATCTCATAGCAACCAATCAGTGACTGGATTTTTTCAGACAGTTGCATCCTGAACCCAGGTGTAAATTTGCCCAGTGTTTATAAATGGGCCTAACTATACACAAGTCTGAAACCTGTTATCCTGAATGCTCTGAGCCTGGGCTTTTCCAGTTAAGGGATTGTTTCATAATTTGGATCACCATACTTTAAGGGGGTTGTTTACTAAAACTCATTGTTGTCTCATATTTTATCAGAAACAAATTCGACCTAAATCCCATCCATGAATATGGCAAGTTTACTAATAACTAAACTCGAGAAAATCGGATAGAAAAAAAAATCTGAAAATGTCAAATCAAGTTTTTTATTAATACCTCAAATTTTTTGAGTTTATAGACTTAAAATCCTGAAATGTATGGAGTTTTCGAGCAAAAACCAGCATCGAACATCCCAAAACACCAGAAGGCAAAAAACATCTTCAGGTGGTTAAAGAGACCTCTTACATGAATTGACTATTACATGAATTCAACATGTTTTAGCAGGAGTATTTTCGGATTCTGATGTCTTTCTGCTATGGGGTATAATAAATTTCTCAAAATTATAGTTTTTTTTCTCTAAAAATTCGAGGGTGTTTAGTGAAAAAAAACTAAAATCTTTAGAGAAATCAAAACTAGAGATGTCGCGAACTGTTCGCCGGCGAACTTGTTCGTGCGAACATCGGGTGTTCGCGCTCGCCGGAAGTTCGCGAACGTCGCGCGACGTTCGCCATTTTGGGTTCGCCATTGTTGGCGCTTTTTTTTGCCCTCTCACCCCAGACCAGCAGGTACATGGCAGCCAATCAGGAAGCTCTCCCCTGGACCACTCCCCTTCCCTATAAAAACCGAAGCCCTGCAGCGTTTTTTCACTCTGCCTGTGTGTGCTGAAGAGATAGTGTAGGGAGAGAGCTGCTGCCTGTTAGTGATTTCAGGGACAGTTGAAAGTTTGCTGGCTAGTAATCGTTTTGATACTGCTCTGTTATTGGAGGGACAGAAGTCTGCAGGGGTTTGAGGGACATTTTAGCTTAGGTAGCTTTGCTGGCTAGTAATCTACCTTCTACTGCAGTGCTCTGTATGTAGCTGCAGTGGGCAGCTGTCCTGCTTCTGATCTCATCTGCTGACTGCTGCAATAACAGTAGTCCTTGTAAGGACTGCTTTTATTTATTTTTTTGTTGTTTTACTACTACTACTACTACTACTACTATAAGAGCCCAGTGCTATTAGTCTAGCAGTGTTGGGGAGTGGGACTGGTGTGCTAATCTGCTGCTCCTAGTAGTTCAGCAGCACCAACTTTAATTTTTTTTTTTTAATATTCATTTTTTTTTATTTTACTTTTTTTTATTTTACTACCGCTGTAGTAGTGTATAAGTTGACCTTTTAGGCATTATTTGCCCTGTAGGCATTATTTGCACAGTGTTTTCTTCAACCCGCCATCTAGCTGTGTGACCTTGTTCACATTCTGTCTAAATATCCATAATATTACCGTCTCCAGAAAAAACACCGGAGTGACTTTTTTCAAGCAGCCATAATATATTTTACGTAATCCGTATCCACCGCTGTAGTAGTGTATACGTTGACCTTGTAGGCATTATTTGCACAGTGTTTTCTTCAACCCGCCATCTAGCTGTGTGACCTTGTTCACATTCTGTCTAAATATCCATAATATTACCGTCTCCAGAAAAAACACCGGAGTGACTTTTTTCAAGCAGCCATAATATATTTTACGTAATCCGTATCCACCGCTGTAGTAGTGTATACGTTGACCTTGTAGGCATTATTTGCACACTGTTTTCTTCAACCCGCCATCTAGCTGTGTGACCTTGTTCACATTCTGTCTAAATATCCATAATATTACCGTCTCCAGAAAAAACACCGGAGTGACTTTTTTCAAGCAGCCATAATATATTTTACGTAATCCGTATCCACCGCTGTAGTAGTGTATACGTTGACCTTGTAGGCATTATTTGCACAGTGTTTTCTTCAACCCGCCATCTAGCTGTGTGACCTTGTTCACATTCTGTCTAAATATCCATAATATTACCGTCTCCAGAAAAAACACCGGAGTGACTTTTTTCAAGCAGCCATAATATATTTTACGTAATCCGTATCCACCGCTGTAGTAGTGTATACGTTGACCTTGTAGGCATTATTTGCACAGTGTTTTCTTCAACCCGCCATCTAGCTGTGTGACCTTGTTCACATTCTGTCTAAATATCCATAATATTACCGTCTCCAGAAAAAACACCGGAGTGACTTTTTTCAAGCAGCCATAATATATTTTACGTAATCCGTATCCACCGCTGTAGTAGTGTATACGTTGACCTTGTAGGCATTATTTGCACAGTGTTTTCTTCAACCCGCCATCTAGCTGTGTGACCTTGTTCACATTCTGTCTAAATATCCATAATATTACCGTCTCCAGAAAAAACACCGGAGTGACTTTTTTCAAGCAGCCATAATATATTTTACGTAATCCGTATCCACCGCTGTAGTAGTGTATACGTTGACCTTGTAGGCATTATTTGCACACTGTTTTCTTCAACCCGCCATCTAGCTGTGTGACCTTGTTCACATTCTGTCTAAATATCCATAATATTACCGTCTCCAGAAAAAACACCGGAGTGACTTTTTTCAAGCAGCCATAATATATTTTACGTAATCCGTATCCACCGCTGTAGTAGTGTATACGTTGACCTTGTAGGCATTATTTGCACACTGTTTTCTTCAACCTGCCATCTAGCTGTGTGACCTTGTTCACATTCTGTCTAAATATCCATAATATTACCGTCTCCAGAAAAAACACCGGAGTGACTTTTTTCAAGCAGCCATAATATATTTTACGTAATCCGTATCCACCGCTGTAGTAGTGTATACGTTGACCTTGTAGGCATTATTTGCACACTGTTTTCTTCAACCCGCCATCTAGCTGTGTGACCTTGTTCACATTCTGTCTAAATATCCATAATATTACCGTCTCCAGAAAAAACACCGGAGTGACTTTTTTCAAGCAGCCATAATATATTTTACGTAATCCGTATCCACCGCTGTAGTAGTGTATACGTTGACCTTGTAGGCATTATTTGCACACTGTTTTCTTCAACCTGCCATCTAGCTGTGTGACCTTGTTCACATTCTGTCTAAATATCCATAATATTACCGTCTCCAGAAAAAACACCGGAGTGACTTTTTTCAAGCAGCCATAATATATTTTACGTAATCCGTATCCACCGCTGTAGTAGTGTATACGTTGACCTTGTAGGCATTATTTGCACACTGTTTTCTTCAACCCGCCATCTAGCTGTGTGTATTATCGTTTCCAGAAAAACCAACTGAGTTTTTGTTGTTGTTGTTGTTTTTTAAAAAATAATGCCAGGCAAAGGCAGGCCGCCACGCAGAGGCCGTGCTAGGGGCCGTGCTGCTATGCAATCCTGTGGCCCTAGCAAATTGCCCAGTTTTAAAAAGCCAATGACCCTGAACTCCCAAAATGCTGAAGAGGTAGTTGACTGGCTTACACAGCACACCCCATCCTCTACCGTTTCTAACTTTACCACAACATCCTCCTCATCCTCCACTGCTATGGCCACCCCACGTAACACTTCCTCCACCACCGGTGCCCCTTCTTCACTGGGGTCAGAGGAGTTATTTTCCCATGAGTTTCTTGAACTGAGTAATGCGCAACCATTATTGCCAGAAGAAGATGAAGGAGATGAGGACCTTACACCAGATTTAATTCTGGCAGAGAACACGACAGAGATGGACATAATGAGTGATGAGGAGGAGGTCCCCGCTGCTGCTTCCTTCTGTGATGTGTCAGAAGAAATTGATGCATCTGAGGAGAATGATGATGAGGAGATTGATGTTTTGTGGGTGCCTAGTAGAAGAGAGCAAGAGGAGGGTAGTTCAGATGGAGAGACGGAGAGTCAGAGAGGCAGTAGGAGAATAAGACTTAGAAGAAGCAGGGAGGACAGCCCGCAGGGATCAGTAGGGCAACAACATGTATCGGCACCTGTGTTCAGCCGGCCAACGCACCCGCCATTGCCGCCAATGCCGCCAACTTCTACTGTTACCGCCAGATCGCACACTTCCAAAAAGTCAGCAGTGTGGGATTTTTTTAATGTGTGTGCCTCTGACAAAAGCATTGTAATTTGCAATGAGTGCAGTCAGAAACTGAGCCTTGGTAAGCCCAACAGCCACATAGGTACAACTTCTATGCGAAGGCACATGAGCGGCAAGCACAAAGCACTTTGGGAGCAACACCTCAAAGGCAACAGGCAAACTAAAAGCCACACTCCTTCTGGTCCAGCATCTTACTGCTCTACCTCTGCTCTCCTTGACCCGTCTGAACCACCCTCCACTCCGCCTTCCACCTTGACCACCTGTTCCCATTCCCAGTCATCTGCCACCAGCCAAGTTTCTGTGAAGGCCATGTTTGAGCGTAAGAAGCCAATGTCTGACTGTCACCCCCTTGCCCGGCGTCTGACAGCTGGCTTGTCTGCACTCTTAGCCCGCCAGCTTTTACCATACCAGCTGGTGGACTCTGAGGCCTTCCGCAAATTTGTAGCAATTGGGACACCGCAGTGGAAGGTACCCAGCCGCAATTTTTTTTCTAAAAAGGGAATACCACACCTGTACCAACATGTGCAGAGCCAAGTTACCGCATCTCTGTCACTTAGTGTTGGGCCAAAGGTCCATATGACTACTGACGCATGGTCCTCCAAGCATGGTCAGGGCAGGTATGTCACCTACACTGCCCACTGGGTGAACTTGGTAATGGCTGGGAAGCAGGGAATGGGTAGCTCAACAACAACAGTGGAGTTGGTGTCACCGCCACGGATTGCACGCGGTTCTGCCACCACCTCTACTCCTCCATCGCTCTCTACCTCGTCTTCTTCTTCTTCTTACTCTGCTGCTGGGTCCTCCTTCTCCTCCTCCACACCTGTGCACCCCCAGCTCCCCCTAGGCTATTCGACGTGCCAGGTACGCCGTTGTCACGCTGTCTTGGGGATGACGTGCCTGGAAAGCAAAAACCATACCGGATCTGTACTCCTGTCATCTCTGCAGTCACAGGCCGATCGGTGGCTGACCCCACACCAACTGCAGATCGGAAAAGTGGTGTGTGACAATGGAAGCAATCTGTTGGCAGCGTTGAGACTAGGCAATTTAACACATGTGCCCTGCATGGCACATGTGTTAAATTTAATAGTCCAACGTTTTGTCTCCAAGTACCCAGGATTCCAGGACGTTCTCACCCAGTCCAGAAAGGTGTCGGCCCATTTCAGACGTTCCTACACAGCCATGGCACGCCTTGCTGACATTCAGCAGCGCTACAACATGCCAGTCAGGCGTTTGATTTCTGACAGCCAGACTCGCTGGAATTCAACGCTCCTTATGTTGGAACGTCTGCTGCAACAACAAAGGGCCGTCAACGAGTACCTTTTTGAACTGGGTGGTAGGACTGGATCTGCACAGCTGGGGATTTTTTTCCCCCGTTACTGGGTGCTTATGCGCGATGCCTGCAGGCTCATGCGACCTTTTGAAGAGGTGACAAATATGGTCAGTCGCACCGAAGGCACCATCAGCGACCTAATACCCTTCGCTTTATTCCTGGAGCGTGCCGTGCGACGAGTGACAGATGAGGCTGTAGACCAGCGTGACGAGGAGCTGGAAGCGCACGATTTCTGGTCGGAATCACCAGAACGAACCCAGGCACCTGCTGCAACGCAGGGAGAGGTGCCAGAAGTGGAGTCAGAGGAGGAAGGTGGCTTTGTGGAGGAGGAGGAGGAGGACCAACAGGAGCAGGCTTCCCAGGGGGCTAGTGGTGACCTTTTGGGGACCCCTGGTCTTGTACGTGGCTGGGGGGAGGAGACCGTGGATGATGCAGTCCTTGATAATGAGGAAGCGGAGATGGATAGCTCTGCATCCAACCTTGTGAGAATGGGGTCTTTCATGCTGTCATGCCTGTTGAAGGACCCCCGTATCAAGAGGCTTAAGGAGAAGGACCTGTACTGGGTCGCAACGCTACTAGACCCTCGGTACAAGCATAAAGTGTCAGAAATGTTACCAACATACCACAAGTCCGAAAAGATGCGGCATTTACAAACCAGCCTGCAAAACATGTTGTACAATGCTTTTAAGGGTGATGTCACTTCAGGAACTCATCAACATTCCAGGGGCAGAGGTGCCAGTAATCCTGCCACGAGCACACCTGCAAGGACAAAGCCCTTTGGCCAGTCTGTAACGTCAGACATGCAAATGTTTTTCTGTCCAAGGCAGCGCCACAACCCTTCTGGATCCACCCTCAAAGAACGCCTCGACCGGCAGGTAGCGGACTACCTGGCATTAACTGCAGATATCGACACTCTGAGGAGCGATGAACCCCTGGACTACTGGGTGCGCAGGCTTGATCTGTGGCCAGAGCTGTCACAATTTGCCATGAACCTCTTGTCTTGCCCAGCCTCAAGTGTGCTCTCAGAAAGGACCTTCAGTGCAGCAGGAGGGATTGTAACTGAGAAGAGAACTCGCCTAGGTCACAAAAGTGTCGATTACCTGACCTTTATTAAAATGAATGAGGGGTGGATCTCGGAGGGTTACTGCACGCCGGAAGACTTGTTCTGACTTCTATGCAGCTGTCCTTCTCTTCAAGCCTCATGACTCCACACACAGCTGTCCTTTAGCGTCCTCCTCCTCCCTCCGCCACCGTTACAAACTAGGGTGCAAACCCTACTGGTTTAATTTTTTCTGGCCTCTGTGCTTCAGTGGCTGCAACCAAAAAAACTGGGCAAACAATGTCTACAAGGTCAACGTATGGCAAAAAATGACTATTTTCAGCATTTATATGGCATATTTTTTCTGGCAACTGTGCTTCAGTGGCTGCGTCCAAAAAAATGCATATTTTCTGCATTTATATGGCATAATTTTTCTGGCCTCTGTGCTTCAGTGGCTGCAACCAAAAAAATGCATATTTTCAGCATTTATATGGCATAATTTTTCTGGCCTCTGTGCTTCAGTGGCTGCAACCAAAAAAATTTATATTTTCAGCATTTATATGGCATAATTTTTCTGGCCTCTGTGCTTCAGTGGCTGCAACCAAAAAAATGCATATTTTCAGCATTTATATGGCATAATTTTTCTGGCCTCTGTGCTTCAGTGGCTGCAACCAAAAAAATGCATATTTTCAGCATTTATATGGCATAATTTTTCTGGCAACTGTGCTTCAGTGGCTGCGACCAAAAAAATGACTATTTTCAGCATTTATATGGCATATTTTTTCTGGCCTCTGTGCTTCAGTGGCTGCGGCCAAAAAAACTGGGCAAACAATGCCTACAAGGTCAACGACGTTGACCTTGTAGGCATTGTTTGCCCAGTTTTTTTGGCCGCAGCCACTGAAGCACAGAGGCCAGAAAAAATATGCCATATAAATGCTGAAAATAGTCATTTTTTGCCATATACGTTGAGTCAACGTATGGCAAAAAATGACTATTTTCAGCATTTATATGGCATATTTTTTCTGGCCTCTGTGCTTCAGTGGCTGCGGCCAAAAAAACTGGGCAAACAATGCCTACAAGGTCAAGCAGATTTTTTTTTTAGATGTTAAAGTTCGCCTTCCCATTGAAGTCTATGGGGTTCGCGAACCGTTCGCGAACCGCTCGCGTTTTTGCGCAAGTTCGCGAATATGTTCGCGAACTTTTTTTCCGACGTTCGCTACATCCCTAATCAAAACTCGACCTTTAATAAATGGACTCCTAAGTCTATCAAAACATAATCTAAACATTAAATAAACCTGAATGAAATACATATTTTATCTCAGCCAGTGATCTCTCTCTCAGCTAGGCTGTCGCAATGTGTTAGAGGAAGGATGATGGAAGCTGAACTGTAACTCTGTATATTATTTACTGAAGTAATAAATAGGCACCAGCGATTCTTAACCAGCAATACAGTTTATTGAACAATAGTACATGTACTTCCTGGAGTACAACAATTGGCGAGTGTCAAGGATTAGGTAGGGGGCGCTGTGGAGACTGATAGGGAAATGCTGAGTCCTTGAGGCAGGAGCTGTATGTGCCTAGGGAACACTTAAAGGGGAGGAAGGAACAGGTTGATGAGGGCGAAGAGTCAGTCTGGATCAAGTGCAGAGTAGAACAGGATGGAGAGGGCGAAGATCAGGACTGGACTAGGCGGGATGAAGAGGGCGACGACTCAGGACAGGAACAGACTGGATGGGACAGGATGGTAGATCAGATCAAACTGGCGAGAGAGTGCAGAGGGAGACTAGAGAGCAGGATAGCGGGAGAGAGGACTGAAGCAGGATAGCAAGAGAGGGAGACTGGAGCAGAGGGAAACTGGATAGCAAGATAGCATAGGGAGACTGGAGCAGAAGGAGACTAGGGAAGCAACAAGACAGGGTACAAGGCAGAGCAGGTCAGAAAACAGGAACCGGTAAGGCAGGTACAAGATGAAGTGAGTGAGAGATACAAGGTGGAATAGGAAATGATAATAGTCAAGGGTCAGATCAAGGTCAAGGACAGGCAGACAAAGGCAAGGAGGAATAAGGGAAAAGGGGCAAGCGCTAGAACTACCTAGTTATGGGCGCTGCCGCAGTACTAGGGAGAAACAATGTAATGCTCTGGCAAGAAGTGTTCCAAGTGCTGCCCTTAAAGGGATACTGTCATGGGAAAAAAAAAATTTTCAAAATGAATCCGTTAACAGTGCTGTTCCAGCAGAATTCTGCACTGAAATCCATTTGTCAAAAGAGCAAACAGATTTTTTTATATTCAATTTTGAAATCTGACATGGGACTAGACATATTGTCAATTTCCCAGCTGCCCCAAGTCATGTGACTTGTGCTCTGATAAACTTCAATCACTCTTTACTGCTGTACTGCAAGTTGGAGTGATATCACCCCCCTTTTTCCCCCGAGCAGCCAAACAAAAGAACTATGGGAAGGTAACCAGATAGCAGCTCCCTAACACAAGATAACAGCTGTCTGGTAGATCTAAGAACAACACTCAATAGTAAAAACCCGTCTTACTGAGACACATTCAGTTACATTGAGAAGGAAAAACAGCAGCCTGCCAGAAAGCATTTCTCTCCTAAAGTGCAGGCACAAGTCACATGACCAGGGGCAGCTGGGAAATTGACAAAATGTCTAGCCCCATGTCAGATTTTAAAATTGAATATAAAAAAATCTGTTTGCTCTTTTGAGAAATGGATTTCAGCTCAGAATTCTGCTGGAGTAGCACTATTGACTGATGCGTTTTGAAAAAAACATGTTTTCCAATGACAGTATCCCTTTAAATAGGGAAGAGTCAGCCCTGATTGGCTGATTACAACTAGGCAGCAGCTGGGTTGGGGCTGTAGAGGCTAAACAGGCTGCAGCTGGGCTGGGGCTGGAGAAGCCAATCAGGCTGCAGCTGGGCTGGGACTGCAGAGGCCAGGTAACACATAGCGAGCAACCCTACAGGCTGCTCACCTGGCTAAATGGTTAAGGTATTGAGCCAGATATCCAAAGGTCCCTGGCTCGGATCCCAGCAATACCTGACAAATAGTTACAAAATCCCTGGGCCAGTTAGGGCAAACCTCCTCCCCCAGGGCATAGTTTACAGAAATGAGTCATTCTAAACCAAACTGCCAGCCAGTGCTGGGTAGGGTTGCCACCTGGCCGGTATAACAAATTTACCGGCAATGTAATACCCTTAAAAAGACCCCCTCGGCTAGCCCCCAATCCCTTGTAAAACTTACCTTGTCCTTCGGTTCTTGTCCTGGTCGTGGCCCTGCCCCTTTGTGGCATAACCCCGCCCATTTGATGTCACACCACACCCCCTTTTTGTACATGCCCCCACCAGCCGGAATTTTTTTTGGGAAAAGGTGGCAACCCTAGTGCTGGGCCAAGCTGACTGGGCGCCTTAGGTGACCCGGCCAAGCCACCATGCTCCCCTCCATGTGCGCACCCCCCAATGAAGTGTGCACACACATGCGCAGATTGATGGAGGGGAGGGCAGGAGAGATTGCCAGAGGCTAGGGGAGAGGCAGGGGGGAAAACGGAGGGGGAGGGGAGAGGAATGGGAAAAAGCAGAAGGGGAGAGCACTGCAGGGGAATGGAGAGGGACGGGAAAGCAGCAAAAATGGACTATGGGTATGCAGAAGTTTCCTGCCCAGTGCCTCCTTTTTGTTGCACCCTCGGCAAGTGCCTCTTCTGCATATCCCTAGTTCCGGCCCTGCTGCCAGCTTCCATGGACTTCTAGCTCTCAGTAGCATAGTGATGTGCGCAGGGGCGCTCCGCCAATGAGGCGAGTTGAGGCACTCGCCTCAGGCGGCAGCGCCCCCCTGGTTACCAGGGGCGGCAAAAATGCCGCTCCTGGTAACTAAGAGCCGAATTTCCGGTTTTCAACCCGGAAATTCGGCTCTTCTAGTGCAGAGCGCGCAATTGCGCGCTCTGCATTAGCGACGTGGACCCTCCCCTACCCAGTCAGGAAAAGTGAGTACCATGGGGAAGGGGGGGGGCGGCAAAACGAAGCCCGCCTCAGGCGGCGAAATGCGCAGGATCGGCCCTGGATGTGCGACAAAAAGTCAGCTCTCACCTGACCCTAACACACTCGCTCCTGACCCGCAAGGCTTTTCTATTTATAGACCCACACCCTACCAGCACATCCCTGACATCACAAATAGGGGTGGGCAGGAATGAGCCTATAAATAGGGGCTGCTGGATGCAGAAACCAGGCAGTGTAAGGTCTTGGGCAGGTAGAGCGGAAGGAAACGCTCAGCCTGAACCGACCGCATAATACTGTGTAGGTGATTTGGTGCAACTTTGTCCAATTTGCAACAGAGGGCATGCACAGTTTCTCCAAGCAAATTGCCACACTGTTCATGCCAGGCTGCTAGAATTCTGGTAAAAACCACTGCATTGTGGGGAAAAAACACACAATTGGAGCTTGCACACTGTGCACTTTGGTGCAAATTGGATTCAGTTCCAACTGCCTGGCGTCCTTTAGGTGTTCAAGCGTAAGTGTATGCGCCCTTCAATATCTAATGAGGTGAAAGGAAGGGGGTGCAGTGCAAAATAATCCTTCTCAGCCACTCAAGTGAATCTACATATTATTAAGCAGAATTAACTTGTGACTTCAATCTGTTTTTAAGCACTGATGCTTCTTGTACAAGGTTAGTCATAAAAAATAATATTTAGCAGAAACCCAAACACCTTACTATTTTACTGCCAAAAAAATTAAATCTGTAGCCTAAGAACGTAATGGAGGAAGTAATTATCCTTAAAAGTAAAAAGTAGTATACCGGGAAAAAAAATCTTTTATATTGTGTTGCAAAATAAATTTGAAAGGCTGATCCTCTTAACACCTCAACTCCATATTTTGTTAATTGAGGTTATGCACTGCAGCTTGACAATGTATAAAGCCAAACTACTAAGTACCACAAACTACATTTCTTAAAGAAATTTGCTTTAGACCACAGCTAATTAAATTCTACTTAAATGAAAATACAAAGCTGCCCATTACAGTTATGGAAACAGTTCGTTTTATCAAACTCACATTAGCAAATGTTTTTTTTTTCAGTTGTTCATTTATAATAGACAAAACTCTGAAAGATGTCACAATAGTTACTGTCCAAATGGTTTCAGAAAAAGAATTGGTATAAAAATTCTGTTTTGCTTCAAAAAATAGTTCACTAATAGACTGTTTATGAATCAGTGGGAAATTAGAGTGTGCTCTTGGCTCCTAGCAAATGAAATGTCCTTCCTATGGCAGACACTGGCAATGTCAGTTTGGGAATACTTAGGTTGCTCACTTCAGTGGTCCCTTACAGTCATCACCAGGGTCTGTCACAAGTAAAATGTTGCTCATTTACTTAAATTGGAGCTAATTGTCAGACAAAGAGGGGTGTCTACCTATTGTTTTTCCTGAGCGCAATACAAAAAGGAAAACGTCTAGTATACTACAGGCCTAATGTAGCCTGATATTAGGATTGATATGTAAGTGTGCCAGCAATTAGATTTCAACAGTTAGAAAACAAAAGCAAAGATCTGATTGGTTGCTATGAGCAGCATCACTAGTAATGTTTGACTCAATGTTTTACACAGCATGATAAATAGACCCCCTAGTGTGCTATAGGCCTAACCCAGCTACTTAATAGGCTTAATACATTTAGTGTGTCATAGGCCTAACTAACTAGTTACTAGGCATGATACACCTAGTATGCCATAGGCCTAATGCACCTTGATACTAGGTATGATACGTCTAGTGTACCATAGGCCTAACGCACCTTTATATAAGCCAAAACCACATTTGTGATAAGGGCAATTTTACATGTATGAAGTACTTTTGCCAGGAAACTGATTACTAGATATTTACACGCATGGAGATCAAGTGCAAGTGGCCAAGAAGTGGAGCAAACAGAATATGCTCCTACCTCCACTTGCACTTTGTCTCCTTGCTTGCATTAGTGTATTTTTAAAATAAATTATGCACAAATGCATAATTTATTTTCACCAGTTTGCCACTTCTTACATTAATTAACATACATTTTATAACAAGTTACAAACCCTTTCCGTTCAAGGAATGTGTTGTCATTTCCTAAGAGCATAATTTACATACTAACCATTTGGTATCATGCTAAATTAAATTGTGGTTCCTATAAAGACCCCATTGTCGACCTCATAGAGAAAATGGGAAGTGAATACTAACATTTGCCAGTTAGAAAGTGAGCAAGGGAAAGCAAGGGGTTCTATTTACACAAGGGAATAGGTTTTATTGACAAATTCTCACACAAGTACATTTTTGTCTGGGTTTCTCTATTTTCTATGACTTTTAAAATCGGACATTATGTTCAGCATACAGCATACAGATGACATTGCATCTTTAGTTTCAGGCATTCTACTGTCCATCTTCCATTCTGAATTCCAAACTGCTGTCTGGTCGCGAGGGTAAAAGCCTGCCAGCAGCAGGACAAAAATGCTACAACATCAGAAGCAGGGGGGGAAAAATCAACCATAATTGCATATTGTCTGAGAAAACTACTGTCTGCAGCATAATAAAAGTTCATTTTAAAGCAAACTACCCTTTTAGATTTAAAGCCCACCTGCACCTTTTATTTACCCACCCTGTCCATTTTGGGAGTCGTGGGTTAGGATCAAGGGCTTGACCACCCAGTGAGGAGTCCTGCATAATAATTAGTAGGCTTCTTTCAATTTATTGGCACTTGATGCTGCTCTGGGTTTAATGAGGGCTTAAATGTATGAAGGCTCTGTTTATAGTGATTAAGGATTCATCAAATTTAGGATTCAGCTCTATATTTGCCAGATCCTATCATAATTGTCAGGATTTGGTTTTCCAGCATGTAGCCAAACCAATTGGATTTATAAGGTCTGGCCAACTCAAGCTGACATATTCTATTCATATGATACGGTTTTGGTAACTTTTTGGGGAACTTTTTTCCTGAATTCTTAAACTACACATTATGGTACAGATTGAGTTCTGTTTCTTAAAGGGAAATCTTCTTAAAGGGAAACAATGTCTAATTCTGAGGGATAAGAAATATTAGTAACATTAATTTTGTATGAAAAGTATTTTAATTTATACAGTTTACAACACAACCAGGGTTTCAGATAATATAACTTCATGGGACTGTATGGAGTCAATAACTTTGTACAAGGTTTCAGTTCAGTTTCTTTGATCTGAAATTTACTTAAACCATTCCTATATTTGGCTTGGTGCCTCTTGCTTTGTTTAAATAGTTCTGTCTCCTGGCGGAGCTAACAAGTGCCCTGACTGGAGACAGAATCAGGCCCTCAAGTGACTGAGCCCAAAAACAATATTTATCTTTGAAGCAGAATAAAAATGAAGCAAAGAAATACAAATGATAAAGCTGGAAGAATTGTGAAAGTTGAAAGGGAAAACAGTTTTTACACAATTACCTTTCTGTTTCCAGTAATGTTATTAGTCCATGGTATATACCAGGGCTTGGAAAACCACTTCCTGCCAAAGAAACACAAGAATAAGATTATAATAGTGTGGGGAGGGTAAAGCAGTTCTGTTTGCAAAACTCATGGGAGTCACAGAGGCCAACAGAAATGAAAGCAAAAAAAAGCATTAATAGAGGGGTAGTTGTAGGGAAACCAGCCTGAATAGGGGTACCTGTGCCTCGTCCTCCTTCATTTCTTAGTGGAGGACTTTTTTTTGTTTTCTGGAGACAGACAATCGGGGGCAGAAAATCCACTGATTGCATTCGATTTAAATGCAGTTTGCAATCAGTGCAGCCCAGCAAATTGCATTTAGCAGATTTGTCCCTGATTGTACACATTATCTGGTAGCCACTTACTAACAAGATGTCCATTTGCTCTTTGCTGTATCCCATAGAAACCACCCTCTTCCATAATAATTTCACTAGAGTAATCTGGTAAGGTAATTGCAGATTGAGCTGCTATTGGCTAAGGCCCTGTAGTGAATTTGAACCAGGATAGTTGATGTAACTCTGCACCTTCACTACACCTGGTTTAGGGAGACTATCATCTAATTAGCAAACTCAATTCAACTTCACCTCTTGCCATTTTACATCATCGTGGTTAACTCCTATTGAATTAAGTTTTTAAAAATGCTCGATAATGGCAATGTCTTTTTAGTAGATTTTTGATGACAATGCATGGGCTACCCATGTGATTTTCACATTATTACAAAAGCCAGATCCATGGCCTACATATGATCCAAGATGACATCTGCAATCCTCAGAAGAAATTGCAAAGAGTTTGGTGAAATCATGTCTTAGAAGTGTCATTTTAGTGTGTCTAAACAAATATAATGGAGGGAACTGGTGCCACAGCAAATGCCTTGGATTATTTTACTGTTTCTCATCTCTTTTAAATGCAAAAATGATGTAAAAACAATACTTATAAAGGCAAAGTCTGACAGCAATAGGGTGTATGTATACATAAAGCTTTATATACACATTGAGGACATGTGACATTTTTCCTGGTGATCCTGTATTTTATCATTGATATTTAAAATGACAAAGTTTCCTTACCGAGCTTTTTTTAACCAGTAATTAACCAGTAAAACATTATTTTATGATTTGAAGGAACAATGTTGAAATACAGAAAAGGACCAGTGGCGATTTTTGGTTTTCTATTGTACAAAGATGGGCAAATTCAGAATGATGAG
Organism: Xenopus laevis; assembly: GCF_017654675.1. Classification (NCBI taxonomy): domain Eukaryota; kingdom Metazoa; phylum Chordata; class Amphibia; order Anura; family Pipidae; genus Xenopus; species Xenopus laevis. The sequence continues at coordinate 100,570,891 of NC_054385.1, forward strand.
GTGGAAGCACCAAATCAATTATTCTTGAACTTGGCCAAATTTGATATCCTCCAGAAAAATTAATTAGTTAAGAAAACACTGCAAATGAGTAAAAGCATGTTACCCACAATGCAGCTTAACACTAATTCAAATTCTGAACAGTATATTGGGTTTGATACATGCATAGAATAGATCATGAGATCGTGAGTGTAGAACTGGCCAAACCAGGGGTGACCATGACACAACTGGCAAGTGTGGACAAACTACATCTTTTGTTTTGTTTAAATGTGATTGTAGATTTAGTAGGTTTTGCAAAATATAGGCTTCATTAACCAAGGGCAAAGTCTGATTTCTAAGGACTGCAAAATAGTACTGCTTAGAGCCACATATATAACACACTTGTAAAAAACCCTTGCCTTGATGACCTGCTCTCCCCTGAGCTGCTTTTTGTGTGTCTCCGTAGCACCAAAGATCTTAGTCTTGTGCCAAAAACGAGTCACAAGTATTCAAGTCAGTTCTTTGCCTTTTGCTTTAGGTATGGGACCCATTATCCAGAGTCCTCAGGACCTGCGGTTTTCCCTAGAAGAGATCTTTCTGTAATTTGGATCTCCATACCTTACGTCTACTAAAATATAATTTAAACATTAATTAAGCCCAATGGGATTGTTTTGCTTCTTATTAGGATTAATTATACTTTAGTAATTTACTCAAGTAGAAGGTACTGTTTTGTTCTTACAGAGAAAAGGGAAATAATTTTTAAAAATGTGAATTATTTGATTATAGTGGTGTCTATGAGAGATGTTCATCCCTTAATTCAGAGCTTTCTGGATTATGGGTTCCTGGATAACACATCCTTTACCTATATTAATGTGAATGCAAATGCAGAATTACAGGATTATATTATACTTTTTTCTAATCAGTACTATATTTAGAGGGTAGGTGGATTCTACTTAAACATTTTTTCAATCAATAGGAGTCATTATTATCTTAAATATATATTTGTGTGATCCAACCCAGTTTATTGCATCTGTTTAGTTTTTCCTTGTATTCTTGCTTGTGTTACTTTGGCTTTGCTTGTACACATGTGGTGAATGTCACATTCACTAATTGGACCGTTAAAGCTAGTTAGAGACAAAGGAGGAATGGACCAAACCTCTTGACTGTGGCCTTTCTCTGACTAATCCATGGGTTATGACAGTTCCTCATAGAAAGACATAGATAAAATGGAGTATTGAAAAAGGGTTAAAGAAAATACAAAAAAAATCCACATAATAATTATCGGCCGGGAGCAATTACCCTGATAAGAAGATACAAGGATTATGCATGGCAAACTGCAGCATGCGAGATGGGAATTGCATGTTAGGTAATTGTTAATTTTAGCAAACGCACTGCCTAATTGCTGTGAAACACACTAACTATTAACAGGATGCCCTAGCACCTGCCTTCTGCAATAAGTAAGCATACGAGGGGCCGACACAGGAGCCACACGTATAATTAGTGACCATCAGTTTGGTGGGGTTTTTTTTACTGATTCTTTTGTCAGCTATGAATATAGCATAATGACATATTTTATTAGAGGGCAAATGACTGTTTGGTAATGGGGAATGCTTTGAGAAATCCTATGCGAGAAGGGACACAAGAGGGGGTGGGGGCAAAGGAAGAACATCTTTCACCATCCACAAGAATTGAAACTGAGTTTTTCTTTATCCCTGGCCAAAAGGGGTTATAGAAATTTAAGCTAAATGGAGAATAATGATATATACAAACACTGCATTCTGTAATTGTATGGACAAGAATCGGGTCTAGTCTTCTTTCTGTGGCAGAGGAAATGCTGGGAGCTTGAAAAGATGAAAGCCTTCCATATTGCTATTCCTATATTGTTAAATTATTGAAGCAAACAATATTATCTATCTATCTACATATATATATATATATATATAGACAAATACAAGAGGTCCTCTGTCTTAATATATTTAAGACAGCGACATTTTGTGCATACTGCTACTGAAAAATGCCTTACCCTTTAAACAAAACAGGGATTGTTTGTCCATATATTGCAATATATTTAAGCTGGCCAACTACGTCAAAGTCATCCCATATCTGGCCAGTCCTACGCTCAATTTTCATCTGGTTCATTAAGAATTGTTTTGCTTCATTATACATTTTATAAAGGGACTAAGTTTTACCTGCAACTTACTAGCTGCTTTCAAAGTAAAACTCCCAAACTTGGCTGCCCTTTTATTAGACACCAGTGGGATCACCTGACTATAGCTGGGAGGGGTGGGAGCTACAACATGGAGCTGGTCACTGCTCCTGTATAACTATAACAAACAAGGGAAAGTTGTGCTCACCACTAATTTTTAAAACCATTAGGCGGGGTTGCAATGAGGCTGTGACCACAAAATACATATAGTCAAATACAAGAGTCCTCTGCACTCAACCCATTATCAATATATTTAAGACAGAGACATTTTGTGCATACTGCTACTAAAAAATGCCTTACCCTTTAAACAAAACAGGGATTGTTTGTCCATATATTGCAATATATTTAAGCTGGCCAACTACATCAAAGTCATCCACAGATATAGGATCAGATATAGGATCAGTTATCAGCAAACACATTATCCAGAAAGCTCTGAATTACAGGAAGGTCATCTCCTGTAGACTCCATTTTAATCGTTGTAAGGCCCAGGGAGCCACCAAAATCATCTGAACTGACCAGTGTCGCTAGTAGTGCTCTTGTACCCCCTTATCACTCAAGAGTTATCTCACCTAATTCAGTGAAACCACATTGCCATTTCTCCGTCACTGTCGACATATTAACAAACATTTCATTACAATATATGTCAGTGCATATTGTGGAATGTTAAGAAACTTCCATGTTTTTAGCATTGTGATATAGCAGAAAATTTTGGTATATGAGGCTGTGGGTATGCATAGAATGTGTCCACATTTTGAAGTTCAAATTCATTCTCGTTAATCGTAGCAATTTATTGAAATAACTAGATTAAGATCTCTTCTGCTTGGGACCCACATCTCTTCAGAGTTTCGGCATACATATTATAATAAACACTAATTTATTGTATATGATCAAATAGATTTCTTTTATCCACCACACGCTCTCCATTGAAACAAATAGGAATAAGTAAAATCTTCAAAATGCAATTTATTTCTAGAATTCTCACCATACAGTATTACTCTTTTTCAGCTATGCACTGTGCTAGTGGCTTACAGCCTGACATCAAGAAGCATCTTTGACTGCTCATTTTCTTCCTTAACTAAGACATCAATAACTCACATTGCTCCAAGACAGATGCAAGTCCGGGGTATTCAGGTCCCCTGCTTGGTTCATTAAAATGGTATTGTGCCACATTTTGTGTGTTTTCCCAGACTGCCTGTACATAGAATGAGATTCATTTCCACAAGTTTGAATAAATTTATTCAGCTGACTGAATCTCTTGTTCAACTCAGTGTAACTCACTAGGTAGCTTTATAGACCAGTAATTAGCCTATTAAATAAAAATCTAGACTTAGAATTTCCATGAACTGACAAATCAATGGAATATGCTTTTAATTTCACTCTAGGAGCAAATAATGGAAAAAACCCCCAGATAGAATGAAATAAAATTATTTCTATGGACCTGACACAGTATCACATAGCAGTGACCAGGAGCAGAGAGAACAGGGATATAATCCATTAACGGGGGAATGTAATAAAAGTCGGTAACGGAAAAACAAGGTTATACCTTTGCGCGAACAAATGTTGCTTTGTGCGAATTTAATATAGCTTTTGCGAACCCGGAAACTGTTTAGCGACTACGTCCGAGAGTGGTAGACCGTTTGCAAATCCAAACTAAGACATAATTCATCCTTATTGGAAGCAAAACCAGCCTATTGGGTTTATTTAATGTTTACATGATTTTCTAGTAGGTATTAAGGTCCAAACTCTGGAAAGAAATGTTATCCGGAAATATTTACTACTGAATGTTCTCTTTATTTGTGAATTAATGAATTTAATAACAATTCAATGAAATAATTAATTATAATGAGCTATTATTTAAATAGTATTTTAACCATTGCCACACACTAATAGCAGGTAGTAAGAAATATTTCAAGGTCTGTTATTTTGATTGAAGAGAAGGTCAAAGTCGTTATTAATGTGGCAAAGTAAGACAAAAAACACCCCTCAAATTCATACTGTATTTAACCATTTCTATCAAATCTGAAGTTTTTAAAGTAGGAAAAGATGGAAAATTCACAATATTTTCTGTGACCATTTTTTTTCATTGTTGTTTCTTTTAAAAATAGACCCTTAATGCTCTTGCTAATAATTTTTATTATGACTCAACTTCGTAACTCAAAAACATCAGTAATTGTAACCATATTAAACACAGACAAGTGCTTTAGATTCTTAAAATACATTCATATAAATCCAGTTAGGTATTCTTTTTGGCTAGAAAATTGACATTTTATACATGGACCATAACTGCAATCTGTCCTTAGTTCAAATTTATGCAAAAGAAAAGCAACAGCACCCAGTAAAACCCAGACCACATCCTCTGTATTTTCTGTTTATAAATAAGAATAGAAATAAGAATAGAACAGATTGGTAAAGTCTATAGCTGTACAGTTTGAGAATCCTCCATTTTTTTTAAACATTATTATAGAAGCAATCCTTATGTGAATGCCCTGTCAATCAAAGTTCAGCAGTTCCACCTTTGTGTATACGGCATAGAGGCGTATCCCAAAACTCTGCATTGTTGCTCCATTATGTAGCACCTTCACATGCACCAAACGTGCCGGAATTTGCCAAAGGGAAGAGGACCCAAAGAAGACCAAAGAGCCAGAAGAATTTGCCAATGAGCTCTGCTGTACTTACTTGAATTTTTTATTATACCCGGAAGCTGCAAAAAGTCTCAAACCTGTTGAAGTCATGTATAAGTCAATGGTAGATGTCCCTTTTACAATTCGAAGATATTTTGATCTGAGCTGGGTTTTGTCCAATAACCCGAAAAATTTGGGGTTTTCGGACGATAACACAAATAATTCTAGCAATTCGGGCATCAAATTTGAAAAATATTTCAGATTCCGATTTTTCATTCAATTTTACCTGTTTTTTTCCCGACCTGACTTTTTCTAATTATTTTATTGATAAATAAGATAAAATCATGGATGGGAGTTTGGTAAAGCTTGGTTTAATAAAAATATAAATTGAGTTTTAGTAAAAAAAAACTCTTTGTGTAATACAGGAAATGTTATTGATGGTATATTGAAAAAGGGGCAAGGCAAAGGATGATGTTGAATTTTGTGCCAAGCATATAATCTGGTTTGAAGCACTAGCCTTTACATGCAAATACATTTTTCTCCATCTTTTAATTTGCTGCAGAATGAATGCCAAGCTCAAATATTTTATGCAATGCTAACTACCGAGACTCCGTTTTTGTTCCCAATTCAAGTTGTTATTTTGTGTTATTACTAGAGGAAAGTAAAAATAGGGCATGCAGTATTTTCTATAATCACAGCATTGGCAGTGCCTAATTGTAAGGCAGAGTCTTAATAAAACTGAGGTTTAAAATCATGTGTCTCAATTCAGGATAAATCTAGAGCACACTACAAAGAATATATCACACTGTTATGCAGATTTCGTAGATAAAAACACAGCAGAGTTTTATCGCTTACTGAACAAACCTAGGTTATGTTTATGCAAAAAAAAAAAAAAAAATAGAATATGCACATGCCAAAGTAATATTTTGAAGGTGTTTTAACTAAGATAGAAGCATTTTAAATCTAAAACACAGCTTTCTGATGTGTCTTGCATTCTTTTAATGGCCACCTCATATAGCAAGTTGCATCAGAGAAATAATTTAAACTGATGATATATTATCAAAACACAATATGTACAAGAGATGGCTGACAAACAGTGAAAGCCATCAGCATAATTACTCCATCTAGAGACCGCCTGCTAAATATGACTGCTGTGGAATGAGATAGCCTAAATCACATTAAAACTACCCTCAACAGGCTTTTCAACTACTGTAGCCAATAGCTTTCCAGCACATTTTGTACAAAAACAGGAGATTCCAAAACTTTTTGTAATGCAACTTTCTCTGAGCTTATTAGGCCTACCTTTTAGGCAGGGCATGTTTATTCTGGAATCCAAAGTCGCCATGTCTGTATCCACTATCCCTGCATTAAAAATGTAGCTGTATTGGGCCTTATATGGAGTATCTACAATTTCCTAGTTTGCCCTGTTCATAGTTAAAACTATAGGGAAAAGTAGCACCATTAAGTGTAGCCCTCCAGAATTACAATATTTAAAAGAGAATAAAATACCAAAAGGATGACTTTCCCTATCATTAGTTTGATATTTTGAATTATTTTGAATTATTTATTCAAATATTGATCAGACAGGCCGGGAAATCCTACCAGATGAGGACAATATAGGGACAACTGCACAGACTCCACTTGTGACCTGATCACTGACCCGATAGTTGAACAACCATATCAGTCTGAATTGCCTCATCACATGGATGGCTAAACTTTGCTGAGATCCACTTCAGTGATGACCACGGCAAGCAAACGGGTCTTCCCATATGTGGTCAGCTTAACATGTATCTGGCTGGTCTCAATGTGTTGATTAAGCTGTTTAAAATGGCAGAGAGGTGATTTGGAAGTGGAAGTGATGATCAGATTGGGTAGGGGGGTGAGATAAATGGGGCAATGGTTCTGATAAACTGGGCACAGGGGGTTAGTGAACAATAATGTGATATGAACAAAATAACTGTGTGCCTGTTTGTATGCGAGTGTAATGACCTCAAGACTGGGCTTTCTTTTCTCTCGGCTTTATATATGTCACTCAATTTTAGGCATAAGACTCCAAGTTAAGCATGAAGACATCCAACAGTGCTTAGGCAATATCCTGCAGGTATTTTAAACTGTGGGTCGCTGGCTCCCTGCGAGTGTGTTTTTAAAGAGTTTAACCACAAACTAGTAGTGGTCATTTACAAAAGCAGTTCAGGTTGCAAAGTGCAATTTCCTGACACAAATCACCATGGGGCAGATTCACTGACCGGCGAAAAGTCGGCAGCGACCGCTTTGCACCGCACCCATATATTCGCCAGACGAAAATTCGCTCTGACAATGCTAATTCACTAGAATGCAGAGTTTCGTCGTGGGCGCCGAACGATGGCAACTTTTTGCTAGTGTTACCTCGGCAATGTGAGCAATTCAAAGCAAAGATGCCTTCGCATTCATTTCTGCCTATTGCAAATTCGCTAGAGGGAAACTGAAAGTTGAATGGACGCCTTTATGTTATATGTTACAGCAAATATATTACATATCCACTGTTAATTACACATTTCCAGGGAACCTTAAGAAAAGACATTAGAGTTAATATAAAGCCCTACACAAGAGCCCACTGTATAGTTAATGTTCCATATGTTAGAAAATGTGTGAGGGAAACCAGTTACCCAGAAAAAAATGTAAGGACTTTTGCAGGCTATCACTCTGAGAAAAGGAAATTACGCCAGCGTTTTTTGAACGCTTTTTACACTCAGAATATGATGTAAGTAACAAAAGATTGAGGAAGATCTATGCACTGCAGTGCACTTTGCCTGGTCTGAGCTGGCGAAGGCAAGTCTGGAGAAAGGGATAACGTTCAGTAAAATCCGCATTTTAGTGAATTTGCGGAGTAATGTTCATTCGTCAGAGTGAATTGTCGCCTGGCGACAGAGTGCGAATGAGCGACAACACCTACCTCTTTCGCTAGCGAATTGGTGCCTGAGCACATTAGTAAATCTGAGATGTCCCTGCGGGCGGTAACACTGGCGAATTTTAGTAAATCTGTCAACGTAACTGCTGCCTCGCAATTGGATAGGGCATTATTGACAGGGTTTTTTAAAGTTACAAGGGGCAGCTTTATTGTTTTACTTATTTACTTAAAGGGATACCGTCATGGGAAAAAAAATTTTTTTCAAAATGAATCAGTTAATAGTGCTGATCCAGCAGAATTCTGCACTGAAATCCATTTCTCAAAAGAGCAAACAGATTTTTTTATATTCAATTTTGAAATCTGACATGGGGCTAGACATATTGTCAATTTCCCAGCTGCCCCAAGTCATGTGACTTGTGCTCTGATAAACTTCAATCACTCTTTACTGCTGTACTGCAAGTTGGAGTGATATCAGCCCCCTCCCTTTCCCCCCCAGCAGCCAAACAAAAGAGCAATGGGAAGGTAACCAGATAGCAGCTCCCTAACACAAGATAACAGCTGCCTGGCAGATCTAAGAACAACATTAGTAAAAACCCATGTCCCACTGAGACTCCTTCAGTTACATTGAGAAGGAAAAACAGCAGCCTGCCAGAAAGCATTTCTCTCCTAAAGTGCAGGCACAAGTCACATGACCAGGGGCAGCTGGGAAATTGACAAAATGTCTAGCCCCATGTCAGATTTCAAAACTGTGTATTTAAGACAATGTCGCTGTCCTAAATATATTGATAATGGGTTGAGTGCAGAGGAATCTTGTGTTTGACTATATGTATTTTGTGGTCACAGCCTCATTGCAGCCCCGCCTAATGGTTTTAAAAAATAGTGGTGAGCACAACTTTCCCTTGTTTGTTATAGTTTATACAGGAGCAGTGACCAGCTCCATGTTGTAGCTCCCACCCCTCCCAGCTATAGTCAGGTGATCCCACTGGTGTCTAATAAAAGGGCAGCCAAGTTTGGGAGTTTTACTTTGAAAGCAGCTAGTAAGTTGCAGGTAAAACTTAGTCCCTTTGTAAAATGTATAATTAAGCAATTGAATTCTTAATGAATCAGATGAAAATTAAGCGTAGGACTGGCCAGATATGGGATGACTTTGACGTAGTTGGCCAGCTTAAATATATTGCAATATATGGACAAACAATCCCTGTTTTGTTTAAAGGGTAAGGCATTTTTTGGAGTAGCACTATTAACTGATGCGTTTTGAAAAAAACATGTTTTCCGATGACAGGATCCCTTTAAGTAAGCATTTATATATAGAGAGTTGTTACAAGGGAGGCCAGCTGGCTAGCCCCCATTCGGACATATGTCAATAACACATCCTTCAGCCTGCGACATGTGGAAACTGATACCTTTTTCTTTCATCTTTTTCTTTTGGTAAATGCAGTTATTTTGATTTAAGCGTTGCTACCACTAGTTTTAATCTGCAGCAATATCGTAGCAAAATGTGATATGTTTTTTTGCCCATACGCAGGGAATCAACAGGTACCATTGTGTTGGGATTAGCTTACAATACACAGAATCAGTGAAAAGACAGGGACCATGCTGTTGCCATTTAAGAAAATGCACACGTAGGTGCCCCTGCTATAAAAGCCTGGTTTCTGTAATCGCCTATTCAAATAAAAGTAATTTTCAGGCCCCTAAAGAAAGTCTGATTTAGTTATAAAAATCCCTCGCCCCTGATGCCTTTATTCCACCAAATGCCATCTAATTGTGGCTGCGCCTATTACAGGGAATAATTTTCGCTTAGTTAAAAAAGATAACACACAGAAGGGAGGGTGGAAAAAAAAGAACATTTTTACTGGTTTTGTTCAGCTCTCATTCACTCGCCATTGAATAGTTTGCGTTTCACAGATGCAATTATTATGCTGGGAGGTCAAGTATTACTGAGCGTCTTGTATTACGGTGTGCATGCTAAGTAATTCACTCTGCAAATTGACCCTTCAGTGTACTGCATAATGCCATAAAAAACCCAGCTAAAATGCAGGACAATTAGCAATACTTTCACTCTGCGCCAACAATAGCAGCAGCCGTGCAAGGTGATTGCATTTTCAGTGGAGCTTTTCTTCTCCAAACACATTCGTCCTTGCCTCTCTTCAATACTGTGCAGCATTTATGAAGAGCAGCCATTACTATATTTCCAATGTTTAATTATGAAGGAATTCAGCGGCAGGACAATGAGGCATCAATTAGGATGATATTTTGTAATAAAAAAAGAGCTATTGCATCCATTTCCAGGCTGAGGGTTAGGTAAGAAAGGTTGAACTGATGTTTTAGATCATGTGCTTCGAGATTAACTGGGTATTGAAAACCTGGCGTCGCTGTCTAGGTCAGGCACAGGCAGTTCCTGTAATATCAGAAGATAGCACGAATAACAGCTAAGTCACACTAGTGCTTTGAAACCACTTGCAGCGATAACAGCTTACAGAGATACATGGATGTACATGAATGTGTATGGATGTATCTTTATACAACTATTATAGGATGCTTATACACAATAAGGCTCAGTTATGATGCAGAGCTGAAGCTGCAGCATATGTGGTGTAGTTTCTCCGCTCTGAGCCAATACAGTTACCGCTCCTGCTAATAATTCTGAATAATATGCATCCTTGGGTCATGGCAGGAGACAACTATATGGCCCACGGACGTGCCCCTCCTATATTGCACCCATTTTCTGCACTTGCACTTTGCTCCTTTAATAAATGAACCCACATGTTTGCAACATTTTCCCATGTATAGCAAAACATTTAAAATAACTAAAATAGCACTGGATAGTATTGTAGCCAATATGTCCATGTTGTATGCAGGTATGCACATACAAAAGGCCAGCTATGGCCACCCGAACTCTGGGATTGAGTTTATTAAAGACCAAACCATGAAAGCCAAAGCTGCTAGGCAATTATGGAAGAGCTGAAGTCTAAACAATATACAAATATCTGAAAGGTATCTGTATTTTATATACTAAACTTAATAAACTAACCCAAAGCTTGAGCAATCCTATAACATTAGTAGTCCAGCCCTTTGACGTTGCCCACAACATCTTTCCCACTTTAGGCCATCTATTGAGTGACAATGCTCATGCTCAGTGTATTCTAGGCTGCTGCTGAAAAGTTGTAATGGGCCGGGCCATTGAAAATCATCAAAACAGTAGCAGAAAGATAGAAATTATCTGTCATGAACTTAATGCTGCAAGACTGGATATGAATTAAATTTGAGTCACCATGTCCTGAGTTCTGTGCTGCAGTGTAATGTGAGTTTGAATTAATTACTCATCAGCCATTGATAATAAACTTTACTGTATGTATATAGATACTGTATATACACACAAGTATGAGATCCGTTATTCGGAAACCTGTTATCCAGAAAACTCCGGATTATGAAAAGGCTGTTTCCCATAGATGAAAATGTTATCCTTTTTCTTTATAATAATAAAACAGTACCTTCTACTTGATCCAAATTAAGATATACGGTAATTAGTCCTTATTGGAAGCAAAACCAGCCTATTGGGTTTATTCGGAATAATAAACTTTACTGTATGTATATAGATACTGTATATACACACAAGTATGAGATCCGTTATTCGGAAACCTGTTATCCAGAAAACTCCGGATTATGAAAAGGCTGTTTCCCATAGATTAAATGTTATCCTTTTTCTTTGTAATAATAAAACAGTACCTTCTACTTGATCCAAATTAAGATATACAGTAATTAGTCCTTATTGGAAGCAAAACTTCCAGCTCTTTGGTAATCTTCGGAATGAGAGTGGCGCTTTGCCAATTTTCGTCACTTTTGGCGCATTCGCATTTGTTGCGAACCCAAAGATTACCGAAGAGAATAAGATGGCTGGCGTGAACTCCGCTGGACAGAATATGCACCGAGGGGTAAGTAAAGAGTTAGGGGCATTGCTCTGGGTTGCAGCTAGGCTGTGGATGAGGAATGATGGGGGTTCTCCTTTAAGGTATGAAGATCCAAATTAAGGAAAGATCCATTATCATAATAGAATTATACCCCTAGCAGTTAAGCTGAATCTTTGCTTTCTTGTGATACTTTTCATGTGTTCCTCAAATAGGGACTTGCTGTGGAAAATGAACCAGGATGAGATTGTTATACTAAATATCTATTGATAATAACTGTTACAATGGATATTTGAATGTTATAGATTTATTCCACCAGGTCCAGCACACTAAGAGGCACAATGGGCCATCTTTTCCTGTGTTTTGGGGATAAGAAGCAAGGCAAGCTGTTTATGCGGCTCTATTGCAAACTGCAGGGAACAATCCCAGGCTGTGATAATGGCACTTATGTATCGCTTTAGAAAGCTTCCTGCTAACAATTGCATTGTGATAGATTATGGCGAAACTTCCTACAGCACAGAGTAGCATAGGCAATCACTGGACTACTTCGTTTTCAACTACATACTGTTTAAAAAAATCCCATCAGCAGTATTACCAGGGCTTTTTGTCTCTGTGGGTGAACTCTCTGCTTGCAAGGGCAAGAAAAATATGTGGAGTGCAGAAAACATTTTCAGCCAAAAAAAAGAAGGAAAAAATATCTTGTTTTTTCCCCGTTAGATATCCGTATTTTTATTTAGCAAAATCTGTTGCATACATGATATGTTATTGTGGTTAATAAGGCTTACAATTTAAAGGTTAATAAAAGGGGCAAAGTTTGCCACAGGTCAGCTGACCCATACTTACCAATCAGATTGTTGCTTTCAGTCATAACAAAGGTAGGTGCCACCTACTGGTTGTTTGGCATATGTTACAAAGTCAGACTTTGCACAGGAGTTACAAACTAGAATTAAATTAAAAGAACACAAGCAATGTAGACCTTCAGTGACCATGGCAGTCCAGTCATATTTCTATTTCAGTTCACTGCATAATATAAAAACATATGGCAAACTAAATAATGGTCAGAATTATTTATTACCCCTCTGTTATATACATAAACACCCAATGAACTTTCTACCTAGCATTTCTAATAATAAAGCATCCATTAATCCTACCTTAGGGTAGAATCTAAATCTAAAAACACTTTCCCCCAAAATGTCATGGTATATCTGTAGAATAAGTCAAATCAACTGGACTTGCTGTGTTTTTTTTTTTTCTTCCTTGAAGACGTTTCACCAGTCATCCAACTGGCTTTCTCAATTCAGAATAACTTGTAAATAGGATCTTTCTTCAGGAATATATCCTCTGGAATGTTGCTCCAATCAGCATAATACGTTTATCATAATCAGCAAGGATGTCATGAAGTTAGGTGTTGATTGTTTACCCAGGTCTAGTAACCCATAGCAACCAATAATATGTTTGCTTTTGAACAGACCACCAGTATATGCTGCCTGCAGATTGGTTGCAGTAAGTAACTAGATCTGTAGAAAACATTACACCTTTTATTACATACCCCCAATTGAGTTAGCAAAAGTGTACCATCTAAAACCAAGATCATTATGACCAAAACTCTAAGATCATGTTTCCAGCAATATTTTTAAGATCCTTAAAGGGATACTGTCATGGGAAAAAATGTTTTTTCCAAAATGCATCAGTTAATAGTGCTGCTCCAGCATAATTCTGCATTGAAATCCGTTTCTCAAAAGAGCAAACAGATTTTTTTATATTTAATTTTGAAATCAAAATGACATGGGACTCGACATATTGTCAGTTTCCCAGCTGTCCCCAGTCATGTGACTTGTGCTCTGTAAGTCACTCTTTACTACTGTACTGCAAGTTGGAGTGATATCACCGCCCTCCCTTTCCCCCCAGCAGCCTAACAACAGAACAATGGGAAGGTAACTAGATAGCAGCTCCCTAACACAAGATAACCGCTGCCTGGTAGATTCAAGAATAGCACTCAACAGTAAAAGCCAGGTTCCACTGTGTCGCATTCAGTTACATTAAGTAGGAGAAACAACAGCCTGCCAGAAAGCAGTTCTATCCTAAAGTGCTGGCACTTTCTGAGATCACATGACCAGGCAAAATGACATGAGATGGCTGCCTACGCACCAATATTACAACTAAAAAAATACAATGAGATTTTATATGGTAGAGTGAACTATTTCCAGTGTAAACAATGTAATTTAGAAATAAAAAAATACATCATAAAATTCACAACAGAATCCCTTCAATGCAAAAGTTTTGAGCTATTGAGAACTATATGTAGTAGAGGTTTTGTTCCTCCAACCAATAAGAAAAGTCCCATCCAATGTGTGTATTATACTCATTACAGTTCTAGACATCCCCATGCCAACTATCTAGGCACAAATATCTCACTATTCAGCATTCCTTTCATTTCACTTCCCCAGACTGGACTATAAAATCTTATGAGCAAGGTGTAAAAGAAAAATTCATATTAATACTTTTATCTTCATATAGAAAAAGAAGAAACACAATTAATGTGTTGACAGTTTTGTTTGTAAACTTCAAAGCATGTCATTCGCCTTGTTCTTTATTATTGGTGACTGCGACATTTCTGTTTATTTTCTGAATCGCGAACCTCAGATTGCTGCTGTTTGTTAGTATACAAGTGACTGAACAGCACTGGAAAATTATTAGAACAAATACTCCCTTTAGTTAACAGTTGATAGTAAAGTGGTAAATTGTATAGATAATATCTCTAATTTCAACTTCTAGTGCATTAATTATAATGTCAGTTTTTCTTATTTCTGGAATATAAAAAGCTGCGCATCCACTTAATGCCATTATTGACAAATGGGCCTTTATAGTGTAAGTGGCATGATGTAAAATATATATAGAGGGGCCTATTTACAACATGATAAATGTAAACAAAGAGAGAGGCAGAGATAAACAATGAACAGCAATGACTACAGTTGCAATACACCATTAGACTAGGTAGGGAAACACAGATGCATCAATACAGGTTTGTATGGCTCTTCTTTTTGTGTAAAACAAGGTTACTGCTTTATCTGACATATATTTTATTCAATTACTGGGTAAATTGAGCCAAGTTCCTGTTAAATTGGCCACATATATGACACATTTCTTTGTAGTCTGTTGAAAAGGTTGCCTCACTTGAGCAATTGTGGCCGGACAGAGTGCACAGAATAACCTATACAGGTATGGGACCTGTTATCCAGAATAATACCTTACGTCTACTAGAAAATCATGTTAACATTAAATAAACCCAATAGGCTGTTTTTTCCTCCAACTTTTATGAAAGTGTCACTGGCTCAGTGGAAAGGTTTAGGCTAGCCTAAGCTTGCTTCCTTGCTCTCAATATTACTTACTGGAACATTCAGAAAGGTTGGTGTCACAGCCAAAACAATGACTTTGCATTAAATAAATCTTTTTGACCATATTAAGACCTGAAATTATGTATCATGTTGGCACTTATTAGCAACCATAGCCTTTCTTTTGTGAAAAGAATCCCAAAGGGTGTGTGGAATCTATGGGGTTATTTACTGATGTAAGTGTGGGCATGATCATCTAAACAGGAATGTAAATAGAACTCCATAGGTGCCTCGCCCACAGAGAAATGCCATAAAGCTATACTGCATATGTATGGGGACCTCTATGCCATCTAAAAAGACAAACACATTTAAGGGCAGATTTATTAAGGTTCGAGTTCTCGAGCTCAAACTCACAGTATCAGTTTTTTCCTGAAATAAGATACCGTTCGAGTTCATTTGAGGTATCAAACACGCTAATATTCAACCTTCAATAAATAACCCCCTAAGAGTTGCTAATTTAGTCTAAACATATACTGCGGGTTTTCTTGTTTGTTTTGTAGAGGATAATATTAGAATTCAGTCTGCAGACTCTGCAATAATAACTATGCAGGCCATTTGCATCACAATTAACATCTCGATGTTTCCGGCCATATAAGCAATTTGCTATTCTAACCAAGTTGCTCTATGATGTTCCACTAAATATACTTTGTACTTAGTTTCTTGTTATAAAAAGTCCTGGCGTTCTTGTATAAGGCCCAGAACTTTCAAAACACCAACACTTTATAAACTTTTCACGTATCCTTGTTCTCTATGCTGTTTTGCAACCAAAACCCAAATACACATGGTTCAAGAGTGAACAAACGACACATATGTCTAGTTGAGGCTTAATTAAAGACTGCTGCTCAGCAACAGTACAAAGCAGGTCTGGATAATAGGACCAATGGAGCACCGCGTGAACAAGAAAATAAGCCTCTGTGTACTTTCCTTGCCACAATTACTACATCAATTCAGCAGTATACTGCTATACTGCTACTGCTATCTTGGGAGTTAATACAACGCAATGCTGTCTTCAGACTAAAGGCTTGGTTGTCAAAACATCAATATTAATTAGCTATAAAAGAAAAACAATTTGCAGTATGTTTTCCGATTCACAGAGACCTGTGCAAATGTCCATACTGAGACCTGTAATGAAATGTTAACCTTAATAAAAATGTAAAGAATCTTAAGCACAGTAAAATCTTCCATCAACATATATAACCAATGGTCTCCCTACTATACTCAGCTAATACACATTTCTTGCTCACTTTATGGGATTGTCCATCAATAAAAACAAGACTGTGTTACTTGGCCTAGAATAGTATTTGCATAGCAGAAGACTTCACAGCCAAGACTGTTGGTGTTTCAAAGATGGTGAATTATTTAGCATTTTGAATTAATGTTGCTGAATCTTTAAAGAGACACTTGATAAAGGGTGTGTTGCTCCCAGTGGCCTCAAAGCAGTTGCTTATTTTTGAGCTCCTGGCTTGGAGGCAAATTGTGGTCGTATAGAAACCAGATATACTGCCAAACAGAGCTTCCTTTAAACTTCCAGTCCACATAGACCAGGGATCCCCAACCTTTTGAACCCGTGAGCAACATTCAGAAGTAAAAGGAGTTGGAGAGCAACTCAAGCATGAAAAATGTTCTTGGGGTGCCAAATAAGTGCTGTGATTGGCCATTTGGTAGCCCCTATGAGGATTGTCAACCTACATTAAGGTTCTATTTGGCAGTATATCTGATTTTTATAAAACCAAAACTTGCCTCCAAGCCTGGAATTCAAAAATAAGCACCTGCTTTGAGGCCACTGGGAGCAACATCCAAGGGGTTGGTGAGCATCATGTTGCTCATGAGCAACTGGTTGGGGATCACTGACATAGGGGCTACCAAATAACCAATCACAGCCCTTATTTGGCACCCCCAGGAACTTTTTCATGCTTGTGTTGCTCCACAAATCTTTTTACAATTGAATGTGGCTCACAGGTAAAAAAAATGGTTGGGAACGCTTGTCATAAATTGCTGTTTGCACTCAGATTTTCTTCTGTTCAAATGAATAGGAGTTATCATATTGGTTGCCTTAAAAGTGGCACTCCCCATCCTCCAGCAGCACCCATTTGTGTCCAAATGATGAAGTGCTCTTGAGCATCTGCTCATAGGGAATCATTCAGCAAAATCAAGCAAAACGCAATCCCCAAACACATACAGAATATACAGGCAAATAAACATGGCTTCATATTGTAATTTAAATTTGAGTTATAAATCTGCTTGTGTAAAATATTTTATGCCCATCCCAGCTCCTTTTGTGGAGAACAAGTGCATCCAGAAGATGAAAAGTACTGCCTTGTTCTTAAATGTGTGCAAATATTATGTTGCCAGTAGTTCTCTGTGCCAGGTTCAACATGTGTGTCACCAAAAATGA
The DNA here is from genome assembly GCF_017654675.1 of Xenopus laevis. Taxonomy (NCBI): domain Eukaryota; kingdom Metazoa; phylum Chordata; class Amphibia; order Anura; family Pipidae; genus Xenopus; species Xenopus laevis. The sequence goes on from NC_054385.1 coordinate 100,588,273, forward strand.
CAAAAATGTAATGCTTAAGAGGAAAATTGATAACAGGCATAATAAACTTTATTGAAATACCAATTAAAAAATCATGTACATTTTTATCAGTTGACAAAATTATTCAGGCAATGGCTACACAACTCAGTGGGCAATGTTATGTATGAATGCAAGAATAAATGCAGCCATATTCATGGATATCCAATATGAATGTACCTGTATATAAAAATTCTAAGGTAACCAACCACAAAAATGTAGAATTGAAATACTAATTTAGCAATAACCGTTTGTATTTTTGACCACCCTCCACAAGTTTAAAAAAAATATATATTTTATGACAGTATTCTACTTTGATCCTAATGGGGATTCTAGTCTCTTAAATGGTGTAGAGGTCTCTGGCTTTATGCAGAGAGATGAACCTTCAACAAGTTCTTGTGTCAGTAAATATGACCTAAATATCAATATCTAAATGGTTCTTTGCATTATACTACAACACTTACTTTTCATAGTAATTGAGTAAAAAGGCGTATCAAGAAAGACTCAAGAGACCTTGATATGCATAGAAAGAAGGCAGAGAGGAATACTAAAGAAACCTTTTCATATGTTACAAGATGCAGAACAATTCATGTGGGAAGGGTTTTTTAGAATAGGAAATAAGTGGCTATAAAGTCAACTGTTGATTTCGAGAAGGAAGCTTGAAACAGTACGGTATGCTAGATAGCACTATAGCAAAAGTAGTAATACTGAGTATTAAACAAGAGATGTGCTAATTGGTACTCGTGTGCAGATGTGTCCTTTTTATAGATCTACTTGCCCCTTTAACATGTTATTGTGCTTAGGATATAGTATATAGTGAATAAAGTACCCCCTTTTGTAAAATATAAGGATATTATAAGTTACCGAGGAGTTTCATGACCATATAAAAACACGAGGCCAAAGGCCGAGTGTTTTTATACAGGTCATGAAACTCCGAGGTAACTTCTAATATCCTCATATTTAACAACTGGGGGTACTTTATTTATTATAATACACAAATTTCAATGAGTCATGTGACAGAAATGACATCAGAACTCACCGTTTATAACTGATGACATCAGAACTCACCGTTTATAAGGATATAATTTACAGGATATTCATGGATTTTGTGTATTATATAAGAAATACATGGCACGTGTCCTTAAATAGAGCTAAAATATCAATGCAATATGTAAATTGAAAATACTGATATCTAAAATGGTATAAAAACCATCCCTTTACATAATATAAATACACCACTACTATCTGCAACACATTTAACAGTGTTTAGGAAAATTGTTAAAGGAGAACTTAACCCTAAACATTAATATGTCTAGAAATGCCATATTTTTTATAAAGAACTTATTGAACTATCCTAAAGGTTCAGCATCTCCATAGTAGATTATCCAGGCCTGCAAAGTTGTGGCAGGATTTTCCCATCTTGGACTTTTGCACATGCTCAGTAGGCTTTGAACAGCTGTTGAGAAGCTAATCTTAGGGGTTGTCGCAAATCATCAAGCAGAAAATGAAGTTTGCCTGTCATTATTAAATGCTGATGCTAATTGTGCTTGTTTCTAGACTGCCATGTACCAATATTCTGAATTATTTACTAACCAGCCTTATACTGTGACATTTATATTATACTTCAGTATATTATGCATTGGTCCCTAATAGCGATGGGCGAATTTGGGCCTTTTCGGTTCGCTGAAAAATTTGCGAATTTCCCGCGAAAATTAGCGAAGCGGTGCCGGCGTCCGTTTTTTGGACGATGGCGCACATTCGCCGTCAAAAATGTGCTGGCGTCCAAAAACACATCTAGCTTTGAATTAGTAGATTTTCCTCAGCAAATGGAATGTGTATGTGTTTCTACTTTTCTCCCATTTACTCTCCAAAATCATCCACATTTTATAAAATCAGATTTTATTTTTTTAGGAATTTTTATTTATAATAAAATATCAGGAAAGTGGCAAAGAATAAATGGCCTGTGCTTACTGACGTCCTGGTTTTCTGTCCCAAGCCAACAGCCATGACTGAGAAGATAAAGCATAATGATAACATGGGAATACCAAAATATTGTTTCCAGATATCAGCTTTTTATTAGGAGGATCTCCCAGGAACACACATTCCAAAAAGGTATGGTAAAGGTAAACTTAATAAACAAGTTTTTCCATTTCATTAAAAATGAGGGTCTTAATTAAATGGAAGAGTTCATTTATTAATGGCATGGGAACAGCTGCAACCGTTATAAGTTGTTATTTTTTCCCTTCCATTACAGCCCTATGCCTGGGAATAGAAAGTAATTTTTAACAACACTAAGGGGCAGATTTATCAAGGGTCGAATTTCGAAGTGCACAAAACTTCGAAATTCGACCATCAACTTGCATTACATCGATATTCGAAGTCGAAGTTTTTTTAATGGAATCTGGCCATATTCGTTCGAAGTCAAATCGTTCGATCGTACGATGAAATCCTTCGAATCGAACAATCTAATCGATCGATCGAATGATTTTACTTTGACTTCTAAAAACGTAGCCAAATGTTGGCTATGGGTTCTAGGAGGTCCCCATAGAATAACATAGCAATTCTTTTTAAAGACACAGTACTTCGAATTTTTTTATTTTAAGTCAAAATTAGGCCTATTTGATGTCAAAGTACCCAAAAATTTGTTTGAAATTCAAAGTTTTTGAATTCAAATATTCACTTCGAATTCACTTCGACCCTTAGTAAATGCGCCCCTAAATTAAGTTTACAGTCAATCCCAATGTCTAACACTGAAATGACTTGACTTGATATGCTTTTTACTTACATAAAAATGTATGATTTTTTTTGCCCATTTATAAAAATGACCCTGTTACCAAGATCCATAAAAAGGGGGGTGTATCAAGAAATATGTTTTAACAAAATACCTATGTTTTGCTGCATCCATTGTTGAGGCATAAACAAAAGATCATCTGAGCTCATCCATATGTACTAAATATTTTGATATCGGCGAGTCTTTTTTTTCATTCTATAATAAGTTTGTGTTCACACCCTCATTGCACCCCATCTAAAAATGTAAAATTATTTGTGCTGAGCAACTTGCCTTGTAGCTCCCAACATTCAAACTTCTGTCAAGTGAGCCCAGCGGTGTCCAATAAAAAGGGCAAATTAACTTTTGGAATAGTAAATAGAGTTAAAATTCCAGTCTAGATTTACTGAACGTTTTGTTTTTATATTAAAGTATTAGATACGATTTTTTCAGGTGCCATTTACTCTTCGTGCAGGCAGCGACATGTAGCCAAGACCCCTTTGTTCATAATGAAAAAGAAAAACATGGTAGATGCCTTAAATGTTCTCATATGAGACAAATGTTTCCCTTGGCAGGAACTGTGATGTCACTTCTGCTTGATCTGATGTCGTTTCCTGCTCTGACCCCTTTTCCAAACAGGATACTAAATTTTCATTTAAATGCACGAAGAGATATTTTTGAAAATTACCAGCTTTTTTGATCATCTAAGATCAATACTTGCCAACTGAAAAGATCTGACAAATAGAAACACTTGTGTGAAGTAGTAGAACTAAATGTGGTCTGCGCAACTGCAATCTTGTCCCAGCTCAGCGTGTAGGAGCATTGACAGGTTGCCCCTGGCTCAGCAGGAGAAAGGCCACACAAATACAAAGCAAGTGACACACAATTAATTGAATTAAAATGGTAAGAGAGCTCACTTCATGAAATTTCCTTCTGGCACAGATGCATCTCTATTCCCTTAAATGATACTGTGAGCAACACATTTCAATCCATTAAGATGAAGCTGAAAGAATTCATCATATTCTTAAATATCCCAAAATAAAATGTATAATAAAAAAACAGATTTCACTAAGAACATATTCATGTTTACATTGTAACATAGTTAAATTGGGTTGAAAAAAAGACCAAAGTCCATCAAATTCAGCATCCATACATACTCAAACCAACCCCTCCATACGTACGTTTGAGTGAGTTTACTAAGGTAACCAACCTTATATTTTTGTTTTCTCCTTGTTTAGCATTTTGCCAGCATGCTGTGTATCTGCTGATTCAAAATTGAGCCTCAGTACACTGGCTGATTCGAATAATTTTGCATCTGCACTAAGTACAAGGGCCAGAGCAGTAACACTACCAACAGTATACTTGGACTAGACATAAATCAGCAGTTCCATTTCAAAGTGAATTTATAGAGAATATTGTAACATCTATTGTAAATATTAGGATATTATAAGTCACCAATGACTGATGATATCACTAACTATAATCTATAAGTATATAATACACAACTGTAACGTATATCCGTATAAATAAATGGTGCTTAATAATAATATCAATATCATAGGTTATAATCAGAGCTTAGTGATGTCATCTCTGTCACATGATTCACTGAAACTTGTGTATTATAATAAATAAAGTACCCCTGCTGCAAAATATGAGGACATTATAAGTCACCTCAGAGTTCTATGACCTGTATTAAAACACTCGCCTTCGGACTTGTTCTTTTATATGGTCATGGAACACCTTGGAAAGTTATAACATCCATATATATTACAAGAGGGGGTACTTTATTCACTATATCATTTACAGGATATTCCAGGCTCTCCTCATTTACTATAGGTACCATCTCTCCCTACTGTACCTGCTACCCACAGTCACACTTCCTTCCCAGAGACTATTATCCCCACTGTTACTATAGGCACAATCTCTCCCAACTATACATGCTATCCCACAGTCACTGTCCCTTCCCACAGACTATTATCCCACTGCTACTATAGGCACCATCTCTCCCTACTATACCTGCTATCCCACAGTCACTGTCCCTTCCCACAGACTATTATCCCACTGCTACTATAGGCACCATCTCTCCCTACTATACCTGCTATCCCACAGTCACAGTCCTTCCCCAGAGACTATTATCTCACTGTTACTATAGGCACCATCTCTCCCTACTATACCTGCTATCCTACAGTCACAATCCCTTCCCAGAGACTATAATCCCACTGCTACTATAGGTACCATCTCTCCCTACTATACCTGCTATCCCACAGTCACAGTCCCTTCCCAGAGACTATTATCCCCACTGTTACTATAGGCACAATATCTCCCTACTATACCTGCTACACCTTCCCAAAGATTATTATCCCACTGTTAAGCTGGCCATAGATGTTGAGATTTTTAAAAGATCAGATCCTGATCGTGAGACCACGATCTTCTCAGAAAGATCGTACGATCGTACGAATCTACCATCAACTAAAAAGACCAATTTACCAGGAAAACAAAGGGGAGCTGCCTGCTTGGCCCTGCAAACATAGAGAGATTGCACTGGGACCGACAAAGATTTTTTGACCTGGCCGATCAATTTCCCGACAGATGTCGACCGAAAAATCGTAAGATGTACGATCGTTCGAATACCACTAACCGCACGATAATTTCGAAGGATTGGTCGGGCTTCCCTAAAATCGGTCGTTCGGCAAGAAGAATCGTCGCGTCTATGGGGACCTTTACTATAGGCACAATATCTCCCTACTATACCCGCTACACCTTCCCAAAGACTATTATCCCACTGTTACTATAGGCACAATCTCTCCCTTCTATACCTGCTATCCCACAGTCACACTCCCTTCCCAGTGACTATTATCCCCACTGTTACTATAGGCACAATATCTCCCTACTATACCTGCTATTCCACAGCCACGGTCCCTTCCCAGAGTCTATTATCCCACTGCTACTATAGGCACCATCTCTCCTTACTATACCTGCTATCCCACAGTCACAGTCCCTTGCCAGAGACTATTATCCCACTGTTACTATAGGCACCATCTCTCCCTACTATACCTGCTATCCCACAGCCACTGTCCCTTCCAAGAGACTATTATCCCCACTGTTACTATAGGCACAATCTCTCTCTACTATACCTGCTACAGTTGCTTTAAATACAGTTTGTTCAAATTCATCAAACACTATATAATTCTGCTGGACACTAATCATAAAGAGTCTGTCCTGAAAAAACCCTTATTGAGAGTGATTTCTCTGTGCAGTAGAGGTTAATGGACTTGTATTTTTCTTTCTTCTGTGACAGAGATCAGTCCTAATGCTGAGCTGTAAAATTGTAAAGCAGTTTGCTTTTTTCAGTTCATGTTTTTCTGGTATTTGTGCAGATGTAATCATGCCGTGGCTACTAATGGTGCTGTAAGTAGACTTGGTTACCTACTTATTTCTTTAAAAGTGAACATATATGAAATCCACATCATCCATATTGTTAATTAACAGGTGCATTCTGCAAAGTTGCACAGAAACCAGTGCAGTTTGGAGCATGCATCCAGGTACACTTTTAATTAGCCATGCAGGATGATGGTTTATCTGTTTTTTTGTGCTAGTGTTGTACCTACTATGCAATATAATACCCATGAACAATCCAGCTCTAGAATACAGATAAACAGCACAACATCGAGGGGTCCAACTTAAAGCTCATTATGGTCCCTGTGTTGATTATTCACACTTTGGGACTGAATTGTGGTACAATATAGTATTTTAAGACTCCAGCTAACAACATTGCCTGGGAGCTTAAACTTTTTAATGAGCCAAATTTATGTTTACTGAGTCAGACTGTGTACGTAGAGGAATTAAAATTGCCATAGGAGCTTAAAGTTGAAATTCTTCAGGCCGAGAAACAAAAAGGAGAAAGTGAATTAAAAGTTAAAAAAAAAAAGATTTTAGTGCTTTTTTCTTGTTTTAATTGGGTAAACAAGGAAGCTACATTGTAATGCAGTGGTCATTGCAGTGAGATTAACTGCTAATTGAGTACAGGGTCTCAGGTGGATTCTCTGGTTAAAGCTTGCTGGACTGCACCAATCCTCTGGGAAGAGGGGGCCAAGAGAAGAGAGGAGAGTATACACACTTCCTAACAAGTCATTTTTAACAGTTACAAGCTCCACACAAAGACCACACAGGGAGCTTAAGAGATGCAAATAGGATCCATACACGCTCAACAAAACCCTGTAACAAAGATGTTCAAAAGCCTAATAGAAAAGAAATCACTCACTATTAGAAAACTTTACAGCTTGGATTTCTGTAACTGGTTAACCCCTTGATGTGTTGGAAAGAGCAGCAGTGCGTTGAACTTCTGCCAAGCAGCAAGCAACCAATGGCAATAAATTAATATCAAATCCGCTGGCATCTTTATTCGCTAATACTCGGGGTGCTGCTTTTCTCACTATTCAGCGGCAACATTTTCACACTTGGGAGCTGGATAAAAATCCCAAAAAAGCAGACGTCTCCTTCTGTTAGTCCAGGGGGTGCTGATGGCTAATTGCTAACACAGGTGGGAAACACAAAGTGACAGTATTAGGACACATTTATCTGTGGGAAAATCCAATTAATCTTAATGGAATTCTTCTTTCTTCATAAAATACTGCTTTATACTGACGAGGATGTAGAGGCATATAAAGTGGAGCTGCCTGTTGCATTATATTATGTGACTCAATGCAATGGAATGCAGATAATAATGATGAGAACCAGTCAAAAATGACAAAAAATTATGTGTTTAAATAGGGCACACCGTTGCCTTATTTCTGAGCTTAATGCATAATGGTTCCCTTAACAGTATCTAAATATATACGTTTATAGTGAGGCGCTATAGAAAATGTTGACGCATTATAAATACATATAAAAATATGTGTATACATAGATTTAAACAATTTAAAAAAAATAAAGTCACACTATAAAACTTACTATTTCTTCCTTTTATTTATGTTAGACACTGCTATGAAAAATACATAGTTGGGCATATATATATATATATAGGGGAAAAAAGGCAAATGCATCAAAGCTGAAAACTTTGGTTAGTTTTGATGAATTTGTTTGAAATAAACATGTAAAATTCTTGCTTAAAGGTATGCTGACTTTTTTGCTATTGCCTATATTGTAAAGCACCCAGACAAGGGTGTGTGCCATTTGGACTAAAGATATATAATATGTTTATTTTAAAGCTTTACACCTATTCCCAATAAGCCTTATTTCCATAAAGTAAAATAATATGGATTTTTATTTTACAAATATGTCATCTAGGAATCTTGATTGCGTAATAACCTAATGTTAATCATATCCATTTACTCTAGTAAACAAATGCAGCTTGTGTGTTATTTGGTCTTCCGTCGTATTTTTTCCAGTTTCATAAAGCCTTTCACTTCACTCTTTTATCACAAAGAATATTACCAGACACCATACATTTATCCCTTAGAAATTGTACATTGTTTTAAAATGTTTAAAAATATATATATATATATACATATGTTTTATGGAACAGTTAGAAAAAAATAAATAGGAAGTTTAAAATAGAGGAGGGAAATTCCTATTAAACTATTTGGCTGTGTGATCACATCCTTCTCAGAATCTCAGACAGTAAGAAAAAGTGAGGAAGACAAATGTATAATGGTGTAACCAGTATATTTAGGGGATTTTTTACTAAACTACAATCAATTTGAATAATGTGCAAACTTTGATAATTCTTTTTGATCTTGATATGCTATGTTGGGTTTCCTCGGAGCATGTCCTCACTGGAGGATCAACAAGTGCAGCAATCAGAATCATCTCCATTTCTTTAGGATACCCAAAACTTCTACTAATGAAACATTAAGCAATAAGACCTATAATAAGTACATTTTAATATATAAATAAAATATAATGTGTAGTATATAAATAAAACAATGTTGCTGTTTTCAGTGGTTTTGCCAATAGGTTTGTTGCAGTGGAACTGTGGGTAAATACACGCTTAATTACTCTCGCACAGTAAGTCATGGATAGTGCCTAGCACATTATCTCTAATCTAATTTGTAAAAGTTGGGGGTTTTGTCAGTCTCTGAAATGATAAAGGAGGGTCAGGCTGTTGTATTTATTTTCTCATAACCAAGCTCTCAGTGATTAAGTGCAAATCTTAGTGACACGGAATACATTAGCTCCTCGGAGATGATTAACTAATTACAAGAGAAATGTACAGGAGCTCTTCATTCATTGAATATGGAAGGCTCATTTAAAGGTTCTGTTTCACTAACAAACAGAGCACTGACAGGTTTGCATAATTAGAACTAGAATGTTCTATGTGCTTCTGCCTTTCCAACCCCATGCACAATCATTTTACATATTTGTTAGGGGATTCACCTTTGCCTTTTATTAAATTGTTCATATTATTTGTAAATTCATAAGATTTCTTTTGCCATTTATTGTGTATAAATAAACCATGCTTACCTTGGGAAAGTCTACAAATTCCACAACCTTGTAAAGAGGAGTCAGTGGATCTGTATAATTTATAGTATATTTCCCACCCCTCATGTAGCTTGGGTTGAAGCTGATGTGGTAGAAGTTAGGGTACAGAGAATGGGTAAGCATTTATGAAGCCTGGAGAACTGCAAGGAACAGGAATCCAAAAATAATGGCTGTAACAAGGGGCAGGGGGGAGTTGGTGAAATGGCAGATGTGAGACACTGAAAAATACAGGTGGGAAAGGACTAAGAATAACAGATGGAGTGGACAACAAATAAGTGGACCAGAATAAAAGTCAGTAGAGGCAGTGGAGTGGGAACAAAGAACCAGGGAGATAGAAAGAGTAAGTTGCTGAACAAGGGAAGCAGAATTGGGCAAATTAAGAAAAATGGTAGACGTAGAAAGGCTCAAAGCAAGAGGAAAAAGAAACATAACATTTGCGTCAAGTGATAACATTGTGGAGCTCAAGTGATTTCCAGCTGGGACTGAGATTGTGGCTGAGTCTATATCTCAAGAGGAAGTTCACATCACAGACATTGAGTAGGCAGCAGGTCCTAGGATCTTGTAATAAAGCATAGTATGGAATTAAGCATGGAACCGATTTATAAAATGGCACATCATACTCCTGATGGCTTTGGTTATCTATATTTTATTAATATGTCTATCTAAAGAATATCTACAGGTATGGGACTTGTTATCCAGAATGCTGAGGAGCTGGGGTTTTCCGGATTATTATTCCATTATTTGAATCTTCATAGTTTAAGTCTACTAGAAAACCTTGTAAACATTAAATAAACCCAATAGGCTGGTTTTGCTTCCAGTTAGAATTAATTATATCTTAGTTTGAATATAGTACAAAGTACTGTTTTATTATTACAGAGGAAAAAGGAAATCATTTTTAAAAATTTGGATTATTTGGATAAAATGGAGTCTATGGAGCCATACCTGTATTTTATATATTTTTTTAGATTTAAAAAGACACATTTCCGGTAAGTCATTTTGTATTTAGCTTGAAGATGATCTAGTGGAAGAGAAAAATATTTTGCCTCCTTCCAACTTTCAACATGGCAATTTTCAGTCCTTGGATTATTATGTCCAGTGGGTAGAATGTTAAAAAAGGGGGTTATGGAGACGTTGTGCCTCTTTTCTGCTTTGCAAAATACAATGAACAGGTACTAGAGCTAAAGCTACACTTCTGTGTTACATTTTGTACTCAGCTGGGAATGGTGCTAATTCATATACATTTCCCCATATTTATTCTTACCTAGACTCTTAATCGTTATGTTTTATTTGTACTGTGATCATGAGTCATGTTTGATTATAAGACATGTTATCCAGAAGGCTGTGTTTTATAGATAACCGATCTTTCCATAATTATGATCTTCGTGCCTTAAGTCTACTAGAAAATCATTTAAACATTAAATAAACTCAATAGGATTGTTTTGCTTCCAATAAGGATTAATTATATCTAAGTTGGGATCAAGTACAAGGTACTGTTTTATTATTACAGAGAAAAAAGGAAATTTAAAAAAATGGATTACTTAGATAAAATGGAGTATATGGTAGACAGCCATCCCGTAATTCAGAGCTTTCTGGATAACGGGGTTCCAGATAATTAATCCCATAATTGGAAAAAACAGAAACAAGGTGTTGGATTTAAAAATGTAAGCTTTTATTATTTTTTTATAATACCAAGTATATGATCTATTTGGGACCTGGGGGTTTCCGGATAAGGGATCTTTCATAACTTGGATCTCTATGCCATAAGTCTATTTAAACATAATTTAAATAGAGAATATGCATTACTATAAAATCTTCAGTTTTCCTTTATGGAGTATAGATAAAGGAAAACGTAGCTGTGTTGAAAAAAAAAAAGTATTTGGCCATTAATATTCCTCTGAGCACAAGTTGTGCTGCCTTAAAATATTAACACGTAATCCTCATCATCTGCTATAGAGCAATTTCCCAATTGATACTTAGGATCTGTAAACAGCCTCTTTATCAATATTTGCCAGGAGCCAATTATTAATGATACTTCATTCATTTTACTTGCAGTTGCAGGCGCTGCATGACTGCTCATGGGCCTTCTTAACAATTTGCAAACGATACAATATACAAGTGGTTCATGCAGATTTTGAGATACTCCTCCAGTTCTGTAATTAAAATTGAATTATTGTAAGTATAATGAAGTATTTTTATTGAGCTTGTTAAGAATTTTGACTTGTTTTCTTTTCTTTGTTTGTTCCTGATGTGGCATTAAAGAAAACGCTGCTAATTGTTTATTCTTTTTCTGTGTGTAGGATAAATAAGTCGTAATACATCTGTTTAAAGGGATACTGTCAACAAAATAAATAAATAGTGTTATTTTTTACCTGAAAATTATGCATGGTTTAACCACTAACCCGCCATTGAAGGCGCAATCTATGGTGCTGGCTGTCAAGTAGTTGACCCCCAGCGCAGTAGTAGCTAGGTTTTCAAGTTCCCAATGTAGAATTAATTAGGAGCCGCACAGGACTTACCCTTTTATTATGACCAATTTCAGGAATTTCAAAAATTCAAGAAACTGCTATAACATTTTGCTATATGTTTTGTTTTGCTGGGGAAAATATTGCGTTTTTAGCACAGGGAAAAACATGAGGAAAAAACACACCAATGCATTTGGTGAAATTTTGCAATTTTTTTCGCAGCTATGCAAATTTTTGTGTGAAATGGGGCAGTTTTACAAAATATTGAAGTGTCATTTTGTCAAAAAAAAATAAAGAGATACAGTTAGCAAATATAAGTACAGAACAGGGACATATTATTTAAAGAAGTGGTTTAGCTTTAAGTTAACTTTTAATATGTTATAGAATGGCCAATTTAAGCAACTTTTCAATTGGTCGCCGTTATTTATTTTTTTATTTAGATTTTTTTCGTCTTCTTCTTTTGACTCTTTCCAGCTTTCAAATGGGTAAGGCTACAAATGAAGTTATTGCTATTGTTGTTGCTACTTTTTATTACTCGTCTTTCCTATTCATATTCCAGTCTTTTATTCAAATTAATGCATGGTTGCTAGGGTAATTTGAACCCTAGCAACTAGATTGCTGAAACTGCAAACTGGAGAGCTGCTGAATAAAAAGCTAAATAACAAAAACCATAAATAATAAAGAATGAAAACCAGTTCACTCTCTACTACACTCTCAAATTTAACATTTGTTTCTTCTGGTGCTGGCCTATACATCTGATCACATACCCATATACATCAGACCCACAGAGCAGGCTAATAATCTATACACTCCTTTGCATCTTGTTACAGAATAATAATATATGAAGAAGGAAGATTACTTTAAAACCCATCTAGTGAGATCTAAATGCTTTATTACAACACACACACAATATTTTAAATGCTCTCAAGCCTTTTGATTGGGGAGATGCGACGTGGGACACCAAGAAATAAGAAACATCAATACCAAAATATGGCATATTATCATATGAAAATAGTTTGGGGAATGAATTGAGCCTTTTAGAAGTAATCTCCAGACCCAGGGAGAAAAGAAAAATAAAGTCTGACATCCAAGATCAGATATACCTTAAATGTAAATATAATAAAAAGATGAACATATCAGGAAGAATAACTGGGATTTCAGCAGCAAAACAACATTTTTACTATAACGTTCCTCATTCTCTTTTCAGATTTGTCTGTGCTATGATTTAAGGCTACACGTTGCTTACCATACAATTACTGTCATTTTCCATATTCCAACAACAATAAAAGAAAATGACATTTATGCCATGTTAAATAACGGTGCCGCAGATCTATTTTTCTCATGGAATAACAAGGCTCCCTACTATGAGATTTCATTCCTATTGCTGAATGTTACCATAGCTAATTAACTAGAAGTGATAGTGCAATTAGGTACAGTCACAGTCATTTCCACTGCCTAGTTCAAAACAGTCTAAATCAATTTGCTTGCGTACAAGGAGAAAGGAAGCAATAAAAACTATACAAAAAAATAAAGGGTTCAACAACACACAGAACAAAGAATCTCTCGGAAAAGGGAAATATCGAGAGCAAGAGGTCACGTTGTGATACTGGAGTTTGACAGAATCACTGATAATGTACAGAAGAACTGTATGACAGAACAGATACCTGCTTTGCCAGGCGGAAGGTATAGAGGCTAATACAGCAATGAGATTCAAGAATGCTTGGTACTGACAAAAGGCTTCCTTCAGCATACACAAAGACATATTATTACATATAAGCTAACCTTCTGCAAATAAGAAAGATCGGAGGTAGGCTTCCCAGCTACATCAAATTGTTCACATCTGCTAGCTTATTACCCCTTTAACTGGCCAAATCATTTTTGCTGTGGATATAGTTGTAGTTTGGCAAAGGCTGGATATCTATATTGTTTCATATTATTTGTATTTATTGTTGCCTAACTCTGCAGTTGATGAGGGAGACCCCATTATTCTTCATAGAATTTAAAAAAAACTATACCCCCAAAATGAATACTTGCGCAACAGATAGTTTATATCATTTTAAGTGGCATATTAAAGAATCTTACCAAACTGGAATATATATTTAAGTAAATATTGCCCTTTTACATCTCTTGCCATAAACCACCATTTTGTGATGGTCTGTGTGCTGTCTCAGAGATCAGCTGACCAGAAATACTACAACTCTAAGGGGCAGATTTATCAAGGGTCGAATTTCGAGGGTTAATAAACCCTCGAATTCAACCCTCGAAGTAAAATCCTTCGAATTTGAATATCGAATTCAAAGGATTTTAGAGCAAATACTTTGAATCAAACGATAAAATCCTTCGAAACGAACGATTCGACCGATTTTAATCGACAGATCAAAGGATTTTTATTCGATCAAAAAAAACTTAGAAAAGTGCTGGGGAAGGTCCCCACAGGCTAACATTCAACCTCGGTAGGTTTAAAGTGGCGAAGTATGCAGTCGAAGTATTTTTTAAAGAGACAGTACTTCGAATGGTCAAATAGTCTAACGATTTTTACTTCGAATTGTTCGAATCATTCGATTGAATTCGATCGAACCTGACCCATTCGATGGTCGAAGTACCCAAAAAAATACTTTCAAATTTGAATTTTTTTTCATTCGAATCCTTCACTCGAGCTTAGTAAATCTGCCCCTAACTGTAACAGGAAGAAGTGTGGCAGCAAAAGACAGAACTCTGTCTGTTAATTGGCTCATGTGACCTAACATGTATGGTTTGTTTGTGTGCACTGTGAATCATAGGATCCCCGGGGCTGGCCCTTATTTTTTAAAATGGCAGTTTTCTATTTATGATTATCCAATGGCACATACTACTAAAAAAGTATATTGTTATGAAAATGGTTTATTTACATACATGTATTTTTATAGAGACCTACATTGTTCGGGGGTATAGTTTTCCTTTAAGGCAAGCGACTGGCACTCTGCAGATAATGTAGAAAACCAGCTATCAGTGTAATCATTTTAGGCCTTTATTCTAGCCACAATATCAGATAATAAAGCACTGTATGGCTGGCTAATGTAAATAAGTTTTATTTTGTAAACCAAAAGGTCAGCAGGTAGACTTTACTGGTCTGTTTTTTGAGTAAGCATCAGATTGGTTGCAGTATGTTAGTAGATCTGAGGTGAAGTTTTAGTCTGTTATCAGTGTACACCAGTAAATAAGTGCTCATCCCCCAATCACACTTTATTTGACCTTCATACTAAACTGCCAGGGGTATCTAGAAGTGAAAACAGACATGATACCAATTTCTCACCCTAACTTCCCCTCAAGCTAAACCTTCCTACTGCCACTTCAGGCCCTCCGAGAGGGAACATCCCCACACTTCAGGAGCCTCTGCTTTGCCATATACAACGTATTACTGATCAGTCAACATGAATCAGAGTTCAAGGAGAGTTCTCCTAGACTTCTGACCTGAAGCCTCTAGGCTTAATCAAGAAATAGATGTTTTGCAAGTGAGAGGGTTTTAGGAGACTTAAAGGGTTAGTTCACACAAGGAGATTCGAGGAGATTCAGGGAGATTTTGTCGCCTGGCGACCAATCGCCTCTTCTTCTGGGCGACAATATCCCCGAACTGCCTCCTCGTGTCTTCCCATCCGCTATAATGAAAAGTCGCCTGCGATAAATCACACACGTTTTCAGAAGTCGCCCAAAGTTTCCTCGTGAGTCACTAACCCAAAGGGTCAGAAGAGAAGATTTTTATAGGCAGTATACCTTCTTCTAGACATGGCAAAGCTCTGGGTGAATGCTGTTAGGGAAGACCTTAAAGGAGTATACTGTAGCATCAAATGTCAGGCTGGGGTGCTGCCACCTCAGGGTCCCGTACTCCAGTTGAACTCCTAAAACCCACCGCCAGATGGGTCCATGTGATCCGATACATGTTGTGGTCAAAGTATTTTGCAGCAGAGTCTGCGAATCGTGTGCTCCATCCTAGAGCTACTTGTTTTAAACTATTACATTGGTCCGGCTGGTGTGACCTAACAAGGAAAGAGAGCAGCAACACAGGTGGACAGCGTTTGAATAAAGTTCTCTCTACATTAATATATATAAATACTGTCAAACAAAGCCTCTTTTAGATTGCCAGTACATATAGGGGTTAACAAATTCACAGTCCTTTTTGGCACCCCAGGAACTTTTTTCATGCTTCTATTGCTCCTGGACTCTTATTTGACATTGAATGTGGCTCATGGGTAAAACCCTTTCTTATTGACCAAATCTAGTCAAATGCAAGCAAATTAAATAAAGAGAGGAAAAATCCTACCGCATCAGTAAGAGTTGGAGTGATCAGAAAAACAAGAAAAAGCTGTTAATGTTTATGGGTGATTGTCAATGGGTTTGTAATGTACTTGACAGTTGCTTGTTTCTTGCGTGTGTTTTTTTCTTTATTCCTCTGAGTAAATTAATTTCCAAGAAAATCACTAAAAACATAAAGGATTGTGCACTCAATATATGCTTCCCAAATAACTGTATCCATAACGAAACAGTGATCCAAGGATAAGTACCCAAATTATATGCAACCCGAGCTGGAGCTTTTATGGCAGTTATGAGGAAAGAATGAGATGCGCCGGCAGCCTGAATGCTTCATAAAGAATTTTTTGTTTGTTTGTGCATAATAATACTGTGTATAGGACTCCATTACTATTCAATAAATGTATTCATTAAGCAAATTGGGCTGCAATCTGCAGATTCCAGCTCTGTGATTTTGGGATTCGCTTGCTAACTGTAAATTAGTCACTTTTTAATTGGCTGACAATTCCACAAAGACTATAATCTTCAAATTATGACTGTAATTGTGAATTAATATTTATGGAAAGTTTATGCCGCTTTAAAAAGAAAAAAAAAACTGTAAGCGGATTCCATGAAAACACTTATTTACATTTGTAGCTTGAGTCAAATTGCCTTGCCTGGAGTGTTAGAAATTGTCCTTTTGAAAGCAGAGATATAAATTCAGCAGCAAGCATTTATTTCTCATCTTGTAGGTGACCCCACTAAGGCAGCTCAGCAGCCGGAGCAGAAAACCTGTTTCTGATCTAGCAACTGGATTAAAGGAAGACAAATTAGCATTAATAGCATCTTTTGTATTGTAACCCCCCTCCTTCCCTAACCCACCACTTCTATCAGCCTCCTCTCCCTTCCTTCCATCTTGCCCTTCTTCCTCTATCACCTTCTCTCCCTTTCTTACTTTCATTTTTATTCATCTATTTACCTTTTTTCTCCCTTCCTCCCAACCTCACACACTCTTTCTTCTGTTCCTTATTTTCTCTCTCTTGCACACACACACTTACCCACCCCTTAGAACTCTCTCTCATCTCAAGTGTAGACACACTCACACACCCTCATTCTTCTCTCTCTCACACACACACACACACACACATCTGTCTCTCTCACAAACACACACCTTCTCTCTTCTGCCCTCCAGCTGCTTCTCCACTTCTCTTTCACATAGACTTATGCAAAAAAAACATTTTTCTTACCCACTACCACCTTTTTCAGCCCTCAGTGCCCTGTCTCACATAGGTCAGTTGAGGGTCTGGAGGCAAGTTATCCAGTAGGGTCCTACATATTTATGGAACCCACTCACTTCCAATTGCATTAATATTTCTGTATAATTCCATTCACAATTCATGTTGGAAAAACTACTTAAATTTCAACAGAATTGTGTAAACTGAGTTAACTGGCAATTTTAAAATACATGGGGGCACAGCTATAGATTCAGGTCCCATTGTGTATTACCTGTGACTCCAGTGTCTACTAGTTTTTTAATCCTGCCCCTTCTATCCACCCATGTCAACCCTGCATGTGGTAATGGGAACCTGCTTGTTCACAATAAACTTTTTCCCTCTTTGAGGTAAGAGATGGCCTGACTGGTCTTTACTCTATGACGATCACAAAAATTGGCAAGGACAGTGCATGAGATTTTAAGGGAATGGGAAAAGTTACGTTCCTTATGGCTTAAATATCTTATTAAATATTATTATTATTATTATTATTAGGGGTTTAAGTACTGTAGTAAATCCCTCTCTGTGTCCCTATAGCCCTGCTGTAATTATGAGTGATGTGACTTGCTGCATATTCCCTAAACTTTGTTCTTTGGTAAATCAGATCCAGGCTTCCCCTTCAGTTCAGCCCTGCCGCTTGTATCCTTTTCATATTCTCTATTCTGTGCATATCCATTGCCTCCCTGTGGGCTTACATATTAATACTGGTGTGAGATCCCTTATCCAGAAATCTCTGAATTACAGAAAGGCCATCTCCATTTTAAGGAAATAATTCAAGTTTTTAACAATGATTCCATATTTCTCTGTAATAATAAAACAGAAGCTTGCACTTTATAATAATTAAGCTGCATCAATTACTATTGGTGGCAAAACAATCCTTTTGGTTTTATTTAATGTAATGTTTACATGATTTTCAGCAGTATGGAAATCCAAATTAAATTACAAAACTATCCTTTATCCATAAAATCCCAGAGCCCAAGCCTTCTGAATAATAGATCCTATATCTGTATAACTAATGAGTCATTTTGGTCATTGGGATCTCATGTGTGATTGAGATCTGTTGGGTGAATTAAGATTGATCCTTATTAAAGAAGATTAAGATGCAGTTCTATAAAAGTTACAACATGATTTATCGGATTTAAAAGATAAAAGCCATATAAACCTTTAGGAGTTTTCACTAGTGCCCTCTGTGTAATTTATCGTCTGTAGGTTTGGCCTCATTATTTCATATTTCTCATGGATATAATATAAATGATATGCATTATATATATATATATATATATATATATATATATATATATATATATATATATATATATATATATATATATATATATACATACACACACACAGTGAAATGCACATCCAAACATATATTCATATTATATACACAAACACACACACGTAGAAATATTTATGGCTAAGGAAGACTTCATGGGACTAAACCTAAATAATGTTTTTTTCCCATTAGACATTGTGACATCTGAATTTAGTATGACATGAGTCTTGTTCCTATCTCTTGTTTATGTGTATATTTAAATTGTCCTTCAGCAAGGAAATAAAATAAAACTTGCATTTTCTAGGTGTAGATTTTAATAAGAGACTCCTCCGATGCTAAATGTACACGTTTTTCTATTCTTTGTTTACCTGAATACGGATTAATGTGAAAAGGCTGCATTTCTTTTCTTTTCTTCTTTCTAACGTAGGATAAAAGAAAATTCTGTTCTGTTCTGCTTGAAGGAAATCTAAACAATCTTCAGACAAGAGCCTCTTTGAATAGACTCTTAACCACATCACTCCCTCCAATGGATGGAAATGTCCCTTGAAATAAATCTAAATTTTGAAAAAAATGAAAATTCATTTTTTTTCTCCGTTGGAGATTTTGTGAATAAAGCATTATAGGTGGGAGCAGCTAAGGTCCCCACTTTCAGGTCATTCCTAAATACCCCGTTAGAATCCCTGGAGGTTCTGAACCTCACACATCTCTAGAGTTAAACCACGAATTTCAGGCAAAGCTGTAATTTTTTTTATATGTCCTTGACTATTTATAGGTCTTTGTAAATGGTTTCTTCAAACAAGTTTCTCCAAATTATTGGCCGAGAAATGCTCTTGATTAAATGACTGTTAACCTTAAGAGATGATAGAAGGACAATCAAGCATTTTACTATTTTTTTTCCTTTTTATTTTATCAATCATATCCTTTTGGAGCTAGCTCCAGGGAGTCCCCTGCCCTCTCAAGCCAAATACTTGCAAAGGTAATTAAATTATATTTTTCTAAGAAGATTCCACGCAAAACTCTGTTACCTAAGGAAATGAGTAGAGGAGGAGGAAGGAGAATACGAAGAAGACAAAGCAGAGTAATGGGTAAACTAGTGCTTGGTTCCCAGTGTCATAGCCTGTATCCCCCACAGACTGGAGAATGATGCTTTCTGTACTACAGCTCTGCATGATTGAAATGGGGACTGCTTTAAATGGAAATAAGAAGAGCCAACTGATTATGTGTATTCAGACTCAATCACTCACCAGATCCTCTTGTTTAAAATGTATTGAAAAGAGATGCTGCCAGCAGACCCCTGTAGCCAGGTCCCTCTCATATCTGCTCAGCTCCTTGCATTTTGTACAAACCTTTCTTTTGCCATCAGAGACGCATCCCCCAGATAATAACATTTTCTATTGTACAGAATTCGCTCTGATCACAGCAATCCTTGTTCCTGTTCAGTGGAGGAAAATGCTGAAGCTCGCCCTGCGGTTACCTGTGCCATCCAAATATACTGCTGCCCACCAGTACACCAATATATCTCACATTGTAACACTTAAATTGTAACACGTAAAAAAATGTCTGTGTAACAGAAAATGGAAATAATACTAATAAAAATACACACACACATATATATATATATATATATATATATATATATATACAGGCTGTTCAAAAGTGCCTTTTGTTTACTGAAAGATAGACAGACAGACAGACAGAGAGAGAGAGAGAGAGAGAGAGAGAGAGAGAGAGAGAGAGAGAGAGAGATAGATAGATAGATAGATAGATAGATAGATAGATAGATAGATAGATAGAAAAATCTTTGCTGCAGTTTTTAACTTTATTTTTATTATTTAAATAAATATATTAATACATAAATTATAAAATACATTTATAAATATTTCATATCATAACATTTTTTTTGTAAAGAGTAGTTATTTAAAAATGATCCTGTACAAACTATAACTGCCAAGAAAAGATGGCATTATAGTTTGCCTATTCTGGTACATACACGTATGTTTGTGTATATATTTATACAGTTTAATTCTGCTTTTAGTATGTATTTCTGTATTCTTCACCAATGCAAATGTAATATTATTTGACATGAATGTGGGCTATAATTAATTTCTCATTTTCAAAAAAGAAACTAAAGTTCCTCTGTTAGTTTGTATATAGGTATTTATAAGGTCTGGCAGAGCCCTTAAAACTGCAGTAAATTGTTTCAATAGATGATAGATAGATAGATAGATAGATAGATAGATAGATAGATAGATAGATAATGGATAGATAGATAGATAGATAGATAGATAGATAGATAGATAGATAGATAGACAGACAGGTAAAGTGATGATAAATAGATAGATAGATAGATAGATAGACAGACAGACAGACAGACAGACAGACAGACAGATAGATAGATAGATAGATAGATAATGGATAGATAGATAGATAGATAGATAGATAGACAGACAGATAGACAGGTAAAGTGATGATAAATAGATAGATAGATAGATAGATAGATAGATAGATAGGTGGATAGACAGGTAGAGTGATAGCAAGATAGATGATAGATAGATAGATAGATAGATAGATAATGGATACATAGATAATATATGTATATATATATATATATATATATATATATATATATATATATATATATATATATATATATATATATATGGTAACAAATGACTTGTTTAAATTACTTTACTTGAGTGCTAAACTTAAAATTTTATTAGATATCATACATTATTCAAATCTATCTTTTTTTATGGATTCGTTTTAAGAAAATCTGCCTTTCCACACAGGAACCACACACAGCAAACACTGCCAGGCCACTGAACATTTTACCTTGCAGATACCAAGAACTGGGGTCACTTTATGGATTCATTTATTTTCATGAATTCCACAGTTTAATTACTTAACTAGCTTAATATGCATTTTTGAAGATAGGTGAATTCGAGGGAAGGAGGGGGAGGAAGAGAAATGCAGTTCCTTGATTAAGGCTTTAATTTACCACAAGCCACAATAATAATATTGTAAAAGTGAAGAACTGTTGTGATTAATATAATTATGACAACATAACACAGCATACGTTTCCCTAAATGACGGTGCGTGTAAAATCAAGATGAAGGAAAAAAAATCTAAAAATCCTAAAAACACGTGTTTGTTAAGGATAACAAATAATTCAAGGGCAATACAAAATAAGCACATGTAACACACACACAAACTAAACCACACATCTGGTGTGTGTGTATTCCGCATGCACTGGCCCTTTCATCCCCTTGTATTATTTCTCATAAATAACATAACCTACGTTGGCATGGTTAAAATGGATTAAATGGTAATATAAGGAAGAAAATCATCATACACTTTCTTATTGGCACCTTGCAGAGAAATAACTGATATTAACTCAAAATAACAGAGGGAAGTAATGAAATAGCTAGCTATTAATAGAATCAAAGTACGTTGCATATGTATATTATAAAGCTTTATATCAGAATTGAAGATGAGATTGAAACATTGGTCTCTTTATTATACTTTTTTTTTAATGTGTTCCTTATTTTTTTAATGTGTTCCTTCACTCCTGGAACAAAAATAGGCAGAGACATAGACAGACAGACAACAGGCAAGGAGAAGGATAGAGATTGCAAATATACTGTTCTTTATAATATTGGTGTATGAAAGTTGCCCTAATAATAACTGTGTGTTTTTCTGATGAAATTCAATAGAGATCGATTTTTCTGTACGTTTAATCATTTGTTTAGGTTTTGCAAATGATCCTTTAGCAGCGAGACCCCCCATTACTGATGACCCCATCCTCACAACTCCCTATTAACCTGACATCACTTATATGAGCTCATTAGCAACAGTTGTAATTGCAGAGTTTAACGGTTCAGTGCAAGGATGCCTCCCAGCCTACCCCTTTTGTGTGTGCATTGGTGTGCCAGTTGTGTATGTGTGTGACTGAATGGAAATCTATGAATATACAGCCCTGCCAGACTAGTGGGCAGTGATTTTATACCCACTGTACCCATTTCATTGTGATGCATTTGGCTCCCTGGAAGTGCAGTGGTCTGTGAACCATTATTGCCAGACACAAACTATATCTGTTGTTCCAAGTTGCTCTCTGAAAAGGTTATCGAGCCTGAGCCGCAGACTTGCAGGATTAAGCACCCAGAAGAATTCTCAGCCTTTACCTCCAAGTTGGGCCCTTTGTAAGGGGACATCTGAAAGGACCTGGCGTTAGCTGCTCCTGATGAGAACCCCCTCCACACTGCTGGCCTGGGCTCTTCATGCACACATTCCCCTGGGCACCTCCTTGCAATGTGCAGCCCTTATTCAGCAGCACCGAGCTTACATGGAATCACTCAGGAATCTCAACAAGACTTCAAGTAGGAGGCTGCTGCCCTATCAAGTGGGGAAATATCCATGACTCTATTTTATATCTAGTAAACTCTGTAGGAATCACCATATTGATATAACACCCCATTAGCTAGAACCCCCAGACCCTGTAGTTGTGCTGCCTGGGCACTTATTACTTAAAGGGCAACTATCACAAAAATGAGAAATATAATCTTCAACATACCAAAATAAGAAACTTTCTAAACACAATCAATTAAAAATGCTGTACGGTTTTTGAAATAATCAAGTTCATCTTCACTATTGCCTTCTCACCATCTGTTTCTCTTCATTCTGTCTTCATGCAGCAGTTGGGTGTCAGATATTCATTGACAGTTAGATCCAATATATCTTATAGGGGGGGGCTACATTTGTCTCAGAAGATGTTCTCTCTGCATGAGAGTCTAGAAGATGTACTCTCTACATGCAGGATTTGTGCAAAAGGCAGTTATTTTGTTAGATTTTGTTTGTACTGGAATCAGTTACTTGAGTGAGCTCTAATTCATCTGCTAGGAAAGGAAGCCCCCCTATAAGATATATTGGATCTAACTGTCAATTCATATCTGACACCCAACAGCTGCATGAAGACAGAATGAAGAGAAACAGATGCTGAGAGAGAAATAGTGACGATAAACTTGATTATTTCAGAAATGATGCAGAATATTTAATTGATTGTATTTCAGTATGATGAAGCTTATATTAATCATTTTCATTTTCGCGATAGTTCCCCTTTAATGCAAAGGGCACAGACCCAAATAGTGCCACAGTTTCCCTGTAAAAAAAAAACAGCCAGCAAATAATACCGTTTAAGTAAAAAGAAAAACGAACTAAACTCTTTCACGGATAAAAGTGGGAATGAAACCTGGTTTAACTTTCAACTTTTAGAATTTTAAAATTCGAAACTACGAATTACACTTTTTATTCACTTACATGTAAAAAAAAAAAATAATAGAAAAGAAGGGAATCTCCTGCCACAATTTTCGTTTGCACATTCCTTAATGTATCGGTTAAAGTCAGTATTTGTTTATCACTTTTCAGATTTTTTGATCTGACACTTAAAAAACATTGCGGCAGATTCAGTTCTCCTCCTGGTCTGTTAATTGGTTGCCTTTGGCTACAACGTTTCATTGTCAGATGACAATATAAACAGATGCTGCTTTCTAGAGCAATCCTTTATACAAACAACAATTTTTAATGAACGAATATGGGAAATTTGCTTAGAATTGCATTTATTTATTTTTTGAAGTTGTGTTCAGCTCATTATATTACTTGTATCCTAAGTTGTATCCTCTAACAAGTAAATATCTATTCTCTTTCATGTCTACTCTACCAGCAGCCCAGTGAGACCAGTCTTTCCACTCTCATTTGGTGCCGAGTACACAACTAAAAATGGTTATATTTAACCCAAGCTGACTGTTTAGGGATTGCATTCAGCCATCTACATATTTTTCCATCTTTCACGGTACGAAATGTAATAAAAAATGGACGAGATGAATTGAAATTCAAATATTTAAACGGAACAGAATTGGCCTCTTGTGAGGCGAGGCTCAGGGATGCCATGGAAAATGAAATATGTGAAGTAGGCTCAGGAGCAGGGTATTTGCTTTAGTGCTGATTGATATGTAAATGCAGCCAGATCTGTGTGTTTGTCTGCTCTCCAGTCCCTTAACTGCTGAGCTCACCTTTCTATGAGAGAGGCAAACAGACGTTAAACTAAAGCCTCAGTAGGACAAAATGAAAATGAGTTGATTTAATGGAAACTAAATCTTCTCTGGGAGGGGGGGCTACACAGGGTACAAACCAATTATTTCAGCAATTACATCTCGGATGCCAAAAAAAGGAACAGTAGTGAATAAAGGAATAAAGGTTTCTATAACAACTAGTTCCCTCCGTTCTCAATATTATTGTTTTGGTCTTGGGAGAAAAAAAAATAATTTATTTTAAAAAATATAAAATGCTGCTCCCAATTTGCTGCTGTCTTTTATTGTGCCCTTAAAAGGGTTGAAAAATGATGACAAAAATGTAACCAAGCCTGTGTACCAACACAAACATGCACAGCTCTTCTTGCATTCTACACCTTTCAATTCAGTGGATGGGAAACTTTCCTGAAAATAGAACAGAGAAGAGTAACTGTAGATCAATAACTGCCCGTTATTTATTTATTTATTTATTTATTTTTACAAAAAAAAATGCAGATTACATTGATAGATATCACAAATTTGCAAGGGAAAAAATAAAAGACTCATGACTAATAAATGCATCACTTGAACTTTGTGTTTTTTGTTTTTAATGTGTGTGGTATGCAATTTTTTTCAGCTTTTCATAAAGTCCAGCAAAGTATTCTTACAATATTAGAAAAAAAAAAACGAGAATCTATAAATATTTTTTTTTAATTTTTCAGAAGCTGGAAATTCCAAAGACATTTTTTTTAAAGGGGAAAAAAAACCTCCTTACTCGCAGATATACACACAAATGCACATTTCAAGTGTCTGTTTTTAAGAAAAGAAGGTGAAGCTATCAGTTTTTTCTAAATTAAACATAACGAGACAACGAATATTTTCAGCTCAGGTTAAATTGAAGACAGTTCAATACAGATCCCCTGTAATAGATATGCAGTTGGATAAATAGGGACAATCCAAAGGCTACAGCATTTTACGAACATATAACAATATTTTAATAGTGACTGAATTGGGACACTTTTGGGGGAATATCTAAAATTATTACCTGTAATAAATATTTACCTGTTATTTATCTAAGCACAAAGCAGTGATTAATCAAGCCATTAAAATTCAGCATATTTCGCTGTATTTTAGCCCTTAGGTTTATTCATAAAAGTACTTGGGAAATATATATATTTATATATTTTGAAGATATAAGATGCAGCTAACAAATGCTTTTCTCTCTTGTATTGTGCACTGAAAGGGTGTTTGAAAATGATGAAAACACCTGTGTAGCAACAAAACACAATAGTTATTGCAGTCTACACCTTTAACCATGTAAAACTTTCCTTAAAATAGAACATAGAAGAGTGACTGTATTTTAAGAACAGCTTTTTACCAAAAAGAGTAATTTGTTAAAAGCAGATTACCTTGATAGATATCACAAATTTCTAATAAATTCCTTTTTTTTAATGTGCGGTTTGAAGTTTTTTCAGCTCTTCATACAGTCCCATGATGTATTCTTGCAATACTTTTTTAAAAAACAAAACAAGAAAAAAACGAGAATCTCTAAATAATTGTTTTGATTAAAGATTTTTTTTTTAATTTTTCATAAGTTGAAAATTCCAAAGACATTTTTTTTTTTAAAGGAAAAAAATCCCTTACTCACATATACACACACATGCACATTTCAAGTGTCTGTTTCATTAAAAAAGCTATTGTTGTTTTTATGGATTTTTTTCTACTTTATTTAATCATTTAATCATTTTAAAGGCAAATTAGACAGTTCAGTACAGTTGGATATTTAGGTAAAATCCAATGGTTTGGGCATTTTAAGAACAAAAAACATCCTGACAATATCTTAAAGATTTTTAACAGTGACTGAATTGGGACAGATTTCTGGGAATATTCAATTGCCTGTAATAAATATCTAATTACACTGCAGTAGATTAAATGTCAGACAAAACAATTAAAATTCAGTGTATTTTAGTATAATAGCATTGGCCCCTACGAGATGACAAGACACTTGTTGATCCCCAGTTATACATTTTCCATCTGTCTAAGTACAGATTCCTTTGCCCCGAATGAATACAACAGCAACATGAAATGAATAAATAAATGCATCTTTCCGATGTGCTTAATTTATTAAGCGTTTGCCCCAGAGCTAGGTTTAAGCCAGATATCTAAATTAGACAATGCAGAGAGGAGACAACGGCAAAGCTTTGAAATAATTATATACACCATAGCTTCATTGCAATACAAAAAAAAGGGATGAGTTCTTGTTTGCCTTGGTTTTATTATTTTTTTTTTTTTTTACACAAAATTTACATGTGACTAAAATCTATATGCAGAGTTCCACAAATTGAGGGGTTACAATTTTACATTAATAGAGGACCAAAAACTGTAAAAGCTTTCCCTCTTGAGGACTGAAGGTTTCAGTAGCATCTTATCCCCAGATCTCCAGTAAAGCCCTGTGTACTGTACAAGCATCTTGTTGGTGACACCATAGAGAGTCTGAAGTCCAATCCTTCTTTCCCTTTGACATTTTGAGTGTCATCCATCCAGTTTAATAACTAAATTCTATCCTCCCACTTCCCTTTTTGGATTTTTCATTGAAGCCTCCTATAAATCCATCCTCCCTAAAGTACAGCAGTTTTTTTTTCTTCTTTTCTCTTTAACGTTGAAGATAGTTCAAGATGTTTCCAATCACCATGTCCTACCATATAGCAAGGTAGAGCAGGACATAGCCGAGCCATAATCAGAGCTGGAAGAGTTTAGGTGAGACAGACTGGTGACTTGATTCTGGAGACTGGAGGGGCTATTGGAATGGGGCACCAGATCTGGAGACTGACCTGCACTGTTTGTTTGGTGGCTCTGGTGTGGCCCCAGCCCATTAGTGGTAATTGTGATAGCTGTGGCCGTCTGTTGCTGGTGGCTTTGGAGGGCGGCTGTGGGTGTATTAGAGCCAGCTTGGCATGGCTTACCATCTTTCACCAACACTGGCACTGCCACTCTTCTTGGGGACTGTTGCTGCTGACAGGAGCTGTTGTCCTGTTGCATCTGCTGCTGAGATGCTTTGTCTTTGGCCTGTCGCTTCATCTTGTAGCGATGATTCTGGAACCAGATCTTCACCTGGGTGGGGGTGAGGTGGATCATACTGGCTAGGTGCTCTCTCTCTGGGGCAGACAGGTATTTCTGCTGTTTGAAGCGCCTCTCCAACTCATACACTTGAGCCTGGGAGAAGAGAACTCTGCGCTTTCTCCTGGGGGTCGCCTGCAGGGGGGTCATGCTTTTCCCTACATCTCCTAGGGAACCCATATTGCCGAGACCTCCCATGTTCATTCCGCCGGAGGGACCCATGAATCGGGAAACTGGAACGAAAATAAAGGAAGAATATGAGATACAAAAACTGTAAATCCATATATATATATATATATATATATAGTGCATGAGTACATGGGAATATAAATGAACCAAAAAAAATCTAATGGGCTTTGTACGATTGAGAAGTATTTTCCAGTAAGGACCAATCACTACTACACAGGACTATAATCCCATGGGAGAAAGCTGCTGAATCTTATTTTGCTTATTGAAAACATAATGCAATAATAAATATGAAGGCTGTTTCGGAAGAGGAATCTTCAGTGCAAACAATGATGTGTTAGAAATGCAAAACTGAAAAAAAAATAAAGAAGGGAAAAAAGGAAACTTGCAGATAATAATATGCAGAATTTATATCTTGCCCTGAAACCCATAAGAATATATAAATATACAAAATGGCAGGTAGAGCTGTAAGGCAATAAAAGTCTCTGGTTAAGAGGCAGGAAGATTGGGATTGAAGTATTGGTAGTTCCTAGATATAGAGGGGCTAGGGAGGCAGATAAAGTCCCCAGATACAGAGACAGGGTGATGAGATTATGAGAGTCCCTGGATATAGAGGAAGGGTGATGAGAGTATGGAAGTCCCTGGATTTAGAGGAAGGGTGATGAGACTATCAGAATCCCTGGATATAGAGGAAGGGTGATGAGAGTATGGGAGCCCCTGGATATAAAGGAAGGGTGATGAGAGTATGGGAGCCCCTGGATTTAGAAGCAGGGTGATGAGAGTATGGAAGTGCCTGGCTAGATACTCACTTGTGGAGAATCGTGGGTCGGGGTTGGCTCCATACCATCCTGTAGCGGAACTATTCCTCATTGTGTCCTGGTAAGGTGGCAGCTCACTCATGTTGCCCAGGTTTCCCAAATTGCCATTGCAGTATCCCCCCATGGTGGTGTGGGAGAGTTGGGGGACCCCCGCGGCTGTCATGTGGTAGGCAGCGCTGACCGGCCCATTGTGGCCCATGCCGTGCTGTTGCATACTGGCCTGAGACACCTGCGACTGCCTATAGGCTGCTGCTGTCAGTGGAGCCCCTAAACCGGCGCCCTCCATTGCCACCTTCTTGTAGCTCTCCTCCAGGGGACTCAATATGTCAGACACTGAGAAAGGAGTAGTGTGCTTGGGACTCATCGACATGTTTCTGAGGCTGAGAGGAAAGAACACGATCGCTCCCTCTCCCTCTCTCTCTTTTTTTTAGCCAGATACTCTGGTGTTGCCCTAACGCCGAGCTTGTTGGCTGTACACGTAAGAGAGCGCCACAAGTCCGCCTTAATTGGCCTGAGCGCAGCTCTCAGCTTTCTTTGCGTTGGTTTTAGGCAGGCGCCAGGTTTTAGGCAGGGGGGGCGGGGCTAGCCCGGAGAGGCAGACAATGGAGCCGCAGCCAGTATTCACAATGAGCTCACATGCTGATCGCTAACTAAACACCTTGGCTCGCCCTACACTCATTCCCTGCCTGCCATCTGGGTGCTGGGTGCTGGCTGCTCGGACAGCTCCTATTCGCCCTTCCTTTAATATAGGAATTTCACTATGTATCACTTTCATAAACCTTTCTCTTTTCCCTTGCACCTAGTACCTATCCCAGCAAAAATCCTTCTCTCTATCTGCCTATTAATCTATCTGCCATCTGTTTCATCTGTCATCTATATATCGCTATCAACTACCCAATCCTATTCCAGCCTGTGTTAATATCACCTGTAATGTCTACATATTTCTGACAATCAGATGAGCATTCATGTTGCTCGACAAAGCGTGCCCCTGTTTATTCTATAGAATCCGTTATAATTCATTGATATATAAATCATGTTATATCCATAGCTATAAATATATTCCAGCAGTAGAAATGTGGCGTTATTTCCCATACTGGAGAGTGTCTTACACAATAACAACGTGTTGAATTCGTTAGTAGCGTGTACTATATGTACGAATGCACTTGTATACATGGTATTATTGGGATTTTACAGGGATGCCAACCAATAATTGTGACACATATATAACAATAAATTCGATTTTACTGAAGATTTATAGAATACCCTAAAATAAAGGCAAGTGTATATGTGCAGACCGATGCAGATACACAAATATATCTGTATCATGTGTACATATATATATATATATATATATATATATATATATATATATATATATATATATATATATATATATATATATATATATATATATATAGATATAGATATAAAGTAATAAACCCTTTTTTGTGAATGCATCTACATTGTTTTGTTCTGTAAACTCTAGGAGTGTCGTCCTTGGTCCTGTGTGTGCAGCTATACATATTTACAGTATATATACATTTCTGCTGGGTGCTGATATATGGGCTGAAGTTGGATCAGTATCACACACAAATGGCAGTAGCTCTCAGTGGCAAAGAACTTTAAACCCCACATTCCTGCATCAACAGGGAACCCTCAGATTGTGCCCCAATTAATCTGCTAATAAAAAATGTCATATTAAGGGCTGCAGGGTAAGGATGATGATGCCGTTAAACCAATGGCTTTGGAGCATTTCAGGAGTATTTAGTAATTGCTCTTATACATGTGTTTATACTATGCCGGCTCCTACTTAAAAATGCAAAAGTGCTCTTGGTACCCAGGAATAACTAAATATCTTTGTCTAAAGTGGCAACCTAAATGGCCGGCTGCTTTGTGGCGGTGCTCCATATTAGTACATAAGGATCATTTGTCTTCAATTGGGGAGCTCTTGTGCGCCAGGCAAGGAACCGCTTAGGGCAAAGTAGGATTTCCATAGCGGAGTTAACATCGCTCAAGTAGAATCCTACGCTTGATTGTGCTTCAAATCTCTGCAAGAGGTGAGGGTTCCCACACAAATATAATAGTGCCCCCTCCCATCCCATCAGTCAGCCCAGACTTGCACACAGAATGCTCTCGCTGCAAACGACTCCTCCTGGTACTCTGCCTGCTGCCTACAATCTATATATCTTTTATTTCTCTCTTTAGCAGTCTATACATCTGTTGTTCATCTGCTCTCTCTGTATACTAGCCATTTTCTCTGTATACTAGCCATTTTCTCTGTATACTAGCCATTTTCTCTGTATTCCTCATCTATAGCGCAGGATCCATCAATATATTTATGTATCTATTATCTGCCATCTATCCCTCTTTCATCTGTTTATCACTCATTTATTTAACCGATCTCCCGTTCTCGCATTTATCTTCTACTCAGTTTTTTTTTTAAATTGATCTCTGATTACTCGTGTTAGAATCAATTGTTTAATGCATACAGGCCAGTTGCGTTTGGGGGTGTAATAGTCAACTGTATGTGCTGTCAAACAC
This sequence comes from Xenopus laevis, assembly GCF_017654675.1. Classification (NCBI taxonomy): domain Eukaryota; kingdom Metazoa; phylum Chordata; class Amphibia; order Anura; family Pipidae; genus Xenopus; species Xenopus laevis. Next base: position 100,619,534 of record NC_054385.1, read on the forward strand.
AGTCAAAGAATAATAAAAGGAATAATAATAATTGTTACAGCTGAAAGCTTCACCTTCCAGTAACAAAGACATATATATATATATATATATATATAAACATGTTATATTACATTATAAAAAAGTATGTTATTATATGATATATATATATCTATATATATATATCTATATATATATATATATATATATATATATATATATATATATATATATATATATATATATATATATATATATATATATTTAAAACTATAAACTATAAATATATATATATTCAACTATGGGAAAAGTCTGTATATATATATATATATATATATATGTGTGTGTGTGTGTGTGTGTGTGTGTGTATATATATATTAAATTGTGAAAAAGTACATTATTATATGATATATATATATATATAGATATATATATTAATTTGTGAAAAACTATATTATATATATATATATATATATATATATATATATATATATATATATATATATATATATATATATATATATACACACATATACACTTTAGCACATATACACTACAAATAAGCAATATTTCTTTTGAATTTTTTTTCTCCTGAAATTTTCGTTCTTTCTCTGTATTTTGCATCGGGGATCCCCGTATCCAAGTAATAGGGATCATCTTTGAAAGACAGTATTGTAGCGAGCTCTATCTAGGGATGCATGAAGGTCGGGTTTACTCTAAATACTTTAAATACGGTAAAATAATATACAAATACCTGTATGATATACATAATTTGATTTGGGATGAGTTTTTTTTTTCTACATAAAAAACTAAACCAGGTCATTTCTAGAAGCCGACAATACTGTGCATTGGCAGGAATAAAGCGGCAGATGGCAGGCAGTATGTACATTGTTGCAGTTCAGCTATAAGTTGCGGGAAAGAGTGAGTGCGGGAAGGAGATGCGCTGTCAGTACATAGTGCTAATCAGTAGGACAGTCCCACAGCGACAACTAAAACTAGAGTTGTCAGCTGTCTGCTGTGAGGTTTTATTTGTAAAAAAAAAATATGTATTGTAATTATTTAACAAAACGAAAGCACTCATATGTGTTTGTTGGGAAATAATGAATGATATTATACATATAAATTTAATTAGGATGTTTTCTTATGGTGACTTCACCGTTGCTCTCAAACAAATACAGGAGCGTAGGGGACGAGGGGCCTGGGATGTGTAGGAGAGAATGTACATATACCCGCTCTACTACATGTGCCCTGATTGCCCCATTATCGGGTCACCTACTGTATGCACACACAGCATCATAAATATGTATCAACAGCATCTGCATATGAAAGGGCGACTTTACTTGTGCACTTACAATTGTGGGGATTGCAGATTTTATACACAGACTTCATTTGTATAAATGGCAACAGATCTGTGTGTCTATATATATATATATTTCGTTCGCAGCTGAAGTAGCACTAGCACAACACACCCATTTATCTAAAACACGGACATAAATAAAGTGGATATATATTACAGTTCAATAACTATTGCGGTAGTGCAACATTTACGAGGAATAACACTGGGTAGGATTGAAAGAGAGTCTCTTGGCTATAGCCCCTGCTATATATACTGTATTTCTCATATATATATATATATATATATATATATATATATATATATATATATATATATTATATATATATATATATATATATATATATATATATATATATATATATATTAACACTCCTAGTAAAATCTGTTTTTTGGACAGAGTGCTCTGTCTAAACCCTCTCTGGACTGACTGCACTGACTGTATTGTCCCTGGGCTGAGTGCTTTGAATGTACTCTTTCTACACAGACTCTCTTTTTGTCTCTACACCCTCCGAATGACTCTGGGTTAGTCAAGTGCATTTACTCTCACTGGTTCGACTGTGCATAGACTGAACTATATCTCTCTCTCTGGGCTGACTGTATAGATTTTACTCCTCTCTCACTCTCTGAATGAATGGGCTGATTGTGCTGTCTCTGAGCTAAAGCACTTACTGTCTCAGGGTTGAGTCCTTTGACTGGGCTTTACCCTCTCTCTGGGGTGAGCTGTATTGGTGACTCTACACTTTCTGCACTTACTGGACCAACTGTACTTTTTCTGAAATGAGTTCACTGGCTGCAATGTATCAGGAAAAAGTTCATTAACTACAATGTCTTAGGATAGAGTCCATTGACTATAATGTCTCAGGATAAAGTCCACTGACTGTAATGTCTCAGAATAAAGTCCACTGACTGTAATGTCTCAGAACAGAGTTCACTCACTGTAATGTCTCAGGATAGAGTCCACCGACTGTAAAGTCTCAGGGTAGAGCCCACTGACTGTAATGTCTCAGAATATAGTCCACTGACTGTCATGTCTCAGAATAGAGTCCACTGACTGTAATGTCTCAGGATTGAGTCCACTGACTGTAATGTCTCAGGATTGAGTCCACTGACTGTAAGGTCTCAGGATAGAGTCCACTGACTGTAAGGTCACAGCATAGAGTCCACTGACTGTAATGTCTCAGGATAGAGTCCACTGACTGTAATGTCTCAGGATAGAGTGCACTGACTGTAATGTCTCAGGATAGAGTGCACTGACTGTAATGTCTCAGGATAGAGTGCACTGACTGTAATGTCTCAGGATAGAGTGCACTGACTGTAATGTCTCAGGATAGAGTGCACTGACTGTAAGTCTGTGCAGCATCAGGTGAGCAAAGTGCAAACTTTTTTTCTACCATGAATTACTTACTAAAGGATTCTGTATTGTACCGGGGGAGATTAAGGGAGGGGGTTTCTAGTAATTTCTCTTTTTTTTTTGCCAAAATGAATTGGTGATTATTTCCTTGCTGTTATGTCACAAATCAACCTGCCCCAAAATAAATTGTACTTCATATATGCCAGTTTGAGCTCCAGAAAGAAAGTTTTGAACCTGTGTGCCAGATTCTCATCCCTTGGATGTACAGTGCCCATAGGCAACCACAAGGGAGATTGCTGGTATTGGTTGTTGCACACAATCCATGATAATCAGGGGTGGAATAATGCACAGGCCCACCTAAGGGCCCATCTAGCTTATTTTTCAATTGTTTCTATTTTTTTAATATTCATTTTTATTTGCACTGTTGAGTCCTGTTGGGTGCACCTGCTGGTAGAAGAAGACATGCAAGATGCGTGCATGCAAATCCAGTGATATCATTGGCACACGCTGAACCCAACCTGGTATAGAGAGAGGTCAGGTGCACGTGTGCCTGGATCTGTATGCACCTGGACTCAGCAGTAACATAGAAGAGGGGTCTGTGGATGTAATTTAGGGGCCCCACGTCTCATTAATCCACCACTGATAATAAAATGTAATGGGCTGGTCCAAATATGAGGGTGCCATACCAATTTCTGGTACTGCAGGGGAAGAATATGATCTCCATTTGTGCGAGGCATTAGACATTCCCAGAATATATACATTTTAGTAGATAAATAACACATTTGACGTTTATGGATTCATAAAGCCAAGAGTGATACATGGGCATAACTACAAATGAAATAGTTATACAGTAGGATGACAAAGCTGAATGCGTATATGTATTTTTTTACATCCTATGCAACATCTCAATGATATCAAGGTGCAATGTCTGCAATACTTACGTCTCTATAGATGTGGGTGCTTACATGTTTGTCTAAATGTGATTACACACACTACCCCGTGATGCTAAAAATGTCCTAAATTATGTCCAAAAATAATACTATGGAAAATGGCATATTCAAATAAAAATGTATTGAAGTTATTACTAATTTTATCAACAAACTTATAAGATTAAAACATACATTGGCTGCTGTTGGTGGGTTTATGTTCTTCTGGTTCTGTTATTCTATATGTGCAGCATCTGGAAATAGAGAGAATACACGGCAGAAAAGGAGACACTCATTGGATCTTTTAATGTCCAAGGGGCAAATCAGCCTCATTAGTAATCACAATTGAATGCTAGGAAAATTGCCCACAAAACTCCCCCTCCCCAAATCCCTCATTTAGGATGAAAATTATAAACTGGCTGATCTTTCTCTTTTCAAAGTTTCAGTGCATATTCCCAAAAGGAGGTACCTAAATAAAGCAGGAGGGGTGGATAGGTTAAAGGGAATTTGCCTGCTTGAGAAATGATTGTTACTAGAGTGTACGCTATCTCTCCCCCCTCCACCCTCCTTGTTTTACAAGGAAAGTTGTATTCACTTCCATGAGGCTAAAGGGAGTTCTCTTCAATAGCTTCTGACCTCACACAATCCATTTGATTAACACTCAAGATGCAGAAGAATGGGGGACTTTGTCAATCATCTGCTGTCAATGCCAGTGCTAACCATTGCCACCCCAAACTCTGGAGCACCTCCCTTCTATAGCAAGATCATGGGGGCTGGGAACTCGCTCAGCTGCTTAGAAGGAGTCTTCGGCCTCTCCAAATAAAACAATTTCTATCGGTGAACAAACTGGGAGTAGAATGTGCCAGCCCAGCTGAATAGCCGCAGATTATTAATCCCAACTATTCATCTCAGTATGTGCGGCGAGGCAGTTTTACTAGGGCAACAGCAAGATGTGATAAGCTAAGGTGAAACGTGCTGAAATCTCTGCTCTATATAGAAATAGACCCTACAATGAAGTACCTAGCCTGTTCTCTGTATATCCTGATTGTATGCTCTTTGGCACAGATGTTGCCCTAAAATATTTTTTATTTTAATATTAAAAAAATCATGTACCCTTATTTTATCTGTATCATGCTTCCTGATCAAATTAGACCCCTGAGTCTATGGTGATCCATACATTGTACTTGCAGGGTGGGAACAGTCATTTTCCCACTACACATTGCTGTGCCTCCCTGGCTGTCTTCTAGCTCAGTGCAACTTGTCACATTTGTTCTTGCCAGAGTCTCCAACAGCTAATACAAGTCTTTATTTAGTTCAAGTTGTATGCAGGTGTATACTGCCCCTTTAAATTCAAAAGCTCTTTGCTGTACTGCACCTAGGGTGTCCACCCATCCTGTGTTTCACTGGCCGAGCCAGAACCCAGTAAAAATTTTCAGCCCATGACCATCTACACAAGGATCTGATCAATTATGCCACCAGACTTCCTAGTTATACTTCAGATCCAACCTGATCTCAGCCTGCTCCTTCCTGATTCACGAGGTCCCCCATCCCTGGCCCCTTCATGTCACGACCCTGCCTCACATTAGTAGTGATCACACTCCATCTACTTCCAAATCTGCCAATAAACTATCCCAACCACTTCCCCACTGGGGCACCTAAGCAATTACATTCCATAAATTCATTCCACCCTTTATTTTCCAACCACCTTGTCCATTATCCTTGGATCTGATTTATAAATCCTTAAACAAAGGTGGTTACACTGGTAACTCTCCGGTCCATGCAAAAATGCCCCTTTCATAACGATAAATCATTTTTCTTTTTAAATGACTAACTGCTTTGTTCCCCTGATAACCAGGAGCTTGTTCTAGACAAAACCCTCCTTTATCTCCAAAGACAGGCAACACACCTATCTGCAGCTAAAGATCAAAGATGCTTTTTCAAGCTGATGTATTATAGATGAAAAGGGAAAGCCAATCCTTGTCTAAATACACTTGAGCTTCGTTGTTATTGGAGGGAGCCACAGAAAGTACTTTTAGGCATCTACAGATGATCCTAGGGTGTTTTGTTGTGTGAGACTGTATTTCTAGCATGGGCAGTGGCATAACATGAATGGGCTTAGGCCCCCGCAATGGTACCCTCAGGCAGTCCTTCCTCAACCACCCGCTTGACCGCCCTACACTTTGCTTGTTGGAGGTGAGCAACAAAGTTAAAGCTGCAGAAAGGGCTGGGGAGGGGGACTATCATACCCACAGTCCATGCCAGTCTGTCCTTAGGGTTGCTGTCTTTTCTAGAAAATATTACTGTATATGTTGTTTGTCTTCCCTATTACTAACATTGGCATCAAATATAATTTTTACTGGTACTACACCACTGCCCATTGGTGCCTTCATAACTAAAGAGGAAGCACATATCCTCCTGCAATAGCTTACTCAGCTCTATTTTTACAGCAGCACGGATAGCTAAAGGGGGCCTGCACAGTGGGGCAGAATCACTAAAGGGTGAAGTGGCTGTGGCTTCTCCAGAAATCTCATCCACATTGCCAATTCACTAACAGTCGTAGAGGACAATACGCTAGCAAACGAGACCTTCATTAGTGGTCGTTCGTACCCTATCGGCAGGCGACTTTTCGCTCTGGTGAACGGTCATTACTCCGCAAATTCATTAAGATGCAAATTTTACTGAACGTTACCTCTTTCGCCAGAGTTTACTTCCCAACCTCAGACCAAACGAACTGATAAAACGAAGCTACATCTTCCTCAATCTTATGTCAGTGACATCATATCCTGTATGCCGGAAATGCATTAAAGTTATAAAAAAACGCTGGCAACTTTTCTGTTTTTTTAAAGCTAGATTGCCTTCACCAATCATCACATCATAGCCCCGCCCACCATGTCATAGCCCCGCCCACGACATCACGCACCCTGCCCCACAATGGCAAACGCCCCGCCCCCCGTCCAGACGCCACATAGAGGAAAAGTGTCAATCCTAGATAAAACTGTCCATACCAGAGATCCCAAGAAACTTTTCAGGAGGAAGCCGAGGGTTCAGATGTCCATGTTGCAATTGTTATATCCCAGTAATGCAGACGGGCTGTTATCAGTTCATCATCTTTGTTTTCACACACACACAGAGACTAGCTTCCCAGTCTCCTCCCACTAATCTCAAGGCTGCAACATTCTGACATACTTCATAAGAAACTAACTTATGCAAATATGCAAAAAACACTAATTAAAAGAGTAAATTACTACATACCTTTACAAAATTTTGAAAATAGAAAGAAGGACAACTAGGGTTGCCACCTGTCCGGTTTTGACCCGGACAGCCAGGTATTTTGAAGGGCTGCCTGGGTCAAAACTGCCCAGTTTTCCAAATTAGGAAAACCGTCAAGATTCCCCATAATTGACATGGCGATCAGCCAATCGCTGTGTCATGGCCCTGCCCCTTGATGCCACCCCTATACATCACAGCCCCACCTCCTGCCGGGTGTCCATTTTGGGAAAAGGTGGCAACCTTAGGGACAGCAGTATTTGCTGTGCGGTGCGCGGCAGAATGTTTTGGCCATGCCCCCTAATTACCACATCCATCTTACAACATTTGGCAGGTTATGGAAAGTTTGAACACATTTTTGTGGTTTTTAGGGTCAGGTTTTATGAGTTATTATTACAGTTTTGGTAATGAAAGTGAATTTCTTTTTAAGCTGCAATCACAGTTTCCCGAAGAGACCTGCTTATCTTAAACAGTTACAATTGTTTCTTTGCTTATCTTAAATTGTTACAAAAGTATCTAAGTGCAGCCGCTGACTGTTCTGGGCTCTCTGCCAAAAACCTCTTATTTAATTAAGTTTTAGAAACCTTGTATATTTTTCTGGCATCAGTGCAGGAGATCAAAGAGAAAGTCTGGACATTTCAGTAACAATCTAGGACTGTGGGTTGATCTGTAAAATCGGAACTGCCCCGTGAAAAATAGAACAGTTGGTAAGTATGTTACTATGATATTATGGTATTATATTATGATCCATAGCTGCATGGCACCCACATAAGTAGTGGTAATGTCTTTTTGAAGGGCTATTAAAGGGGTTGTTCAACTTAAAGGCGAACTCAACCCTATAGTTAAAAAACCCCTATCCTACATAGACCCCCTCTTCCCCCGGGCAAATGCCCCAAAGTCTTTACCTACCCCTCCGTGCAGATTCTGCCCAGCGGAGTTCACGGGCGATATCTTCAACTGATTTGCTAATCTTTGGAATGAGACTGGTGCTTTGGCAATTTCCGTGAGTTTTCGGCGCATGCGCAGTTGTCGCGCGACAGAAAATTGCTCCAACTGGGCATGCGCCGCTACGTCGGTCTCATTCCAAAGATTACCGAAGAGAAGAAGAAGATGGCACCCGTGAACTCCCATGGACAGAATCTGCACCGAGAGATAAGTAAAGACTTGGGGGCATTTTCCCGGGTTAGAAGCTAGGCTGGGGGGGGTAGGAGAGAGGGGGTTCTTCTATGTAGGGTAGGGGGTAGGGCTTTTTTTTAAATTTAGGGTTTAGTTCTCCTTTTAACTTAATTTTTAGTATGATGTAGAGAGTGATATTCTGAGATGATTTGCAATTGGTTTTCATTTTTTGTGGCTTTTTAGTTATGTAACTTTTTATTCAGCAACTCTACAGTTTACAATATTAGCAATCTGGTTACTAGGGTACAAAATATCCTAGCAACCATTCATTGAATTAAATAAGAGACTGGAATATGAATAGGACAGGGCCTGAATCGAAAGATGAGTAATAAAAAGTAGCAATAACAGTAAATGTGTAGCTTTACATATTATTTGTTTTTTAGATGGGCTCAATGACCCCCCATTTGAAAGCTGGAAAGAGTCAGATGAAAAGGCAAATAATAAAGAAACAATAGAAAAGAAAAAATAAAGACCAACTGAAAAGTTTACAATCAGCCATACTATAACATACTAAAAGCTAACTTGAAGGTAAACTACCCCTTTAAAGGATCAGTGGCTAAGCTCTCTACTTCTTTCCCCAGTCAACAGTAAATAACACCTATACTTTTGTACTTTTTCTGACCCAACCATTGTTTGCACAGCTTTTCAAAGATAATTATTGTGTACACAACCAAATATGGGGACATTGACACATGCATTTGCAAGTATAAGACAAGTAGGGGATTTTTTTTTATCCAGGAACCTGTTATTCAGAAAGTTCAGAAATGTAGCAATTCAATTCCTCTTCGAACAAACACGTTTTTAATTTTTTTTTTACTGATTTGCTTTTTCTCTGTAATAATAAAACCATACCTGGTCCGTGATTACTAAACTGCATAAATCAATGCTGATGAATGAACAGTCCTACCAGGCTTTTAAAGTGCTCAAAAAAAAAAAAAAAACCCCAGTTGTCAAGTATAAAACTGCTGCCACTGCTAAAACTGCTCTACCTTTGAAACATACAAGCATGGGACCTGTTATGCAGAATGCTCGGCACCTGGGGGTTTCTGGATAATGCATCTTTACAAAATTTAGCTCTTCGTACCTAAGTCTCATAAACATTAAGGGGCCCATTCACTAAGTTCGAGTGAAGGAATAGAAGAAAAAATACTTCGAATTTCGAAGTGTTTTTTTGGCTACTTCGACCATCGAATGGGCTACTTTGACCTTCGACTACGACTTTGACTTCGAATCGAACAATTCGAACTAAAAATCGTTAGACTATTCGACCATTCGATAGTCGATATTCTAAGTGCTGTCTCTTTAAGAAAAAACTTCGACCCCCTAGTTCGCCACCTAAAAGCTACCGAAGTCAATGTTAGCCTATGGGGAAGGTCCCCATAGGCTTGGCTATCTTTTTTTTTGGTCGAAGGATAATCCTTCGATCGATGGATTAAAAAAAATTTTTGCGAAAGAATTGCGCAAAATCCTTCAACCTCGATATTCGAAGTCGAAGGATTTTAATTCGCCAGTCGAATATCCTCGATATTCGACCCTTAATACATCTGCCCCTAAATAAACACATAAAGCTTGTTTTACTTCAAATAAAGATTAATTATGTCTTAGTTTGGATCCAAGGTACTGTTTTATTAGTCCAGAGAAAAAGGAAATAATTTTTAAAAACTTGGTTTAAAAATGGATAAAATGGAGTCTATGGGAGATGTCCTTTCTGTAATTTGGAGCTTTTCTGGATGGGTGTCCGGATAACGGACCCCATACCCAGGACCGCCATCAGAAATCACAGGACCCCATACGACAAAATTTCCTGGGCACCCTGGGCTGCGCCCACCGCAAGCCCCACCTACAGGTCCGCCCTCCCCACCCCACAGGTCCGCCCCACCACACAGTAAAAAAACAAAAAAAATATTGGTGGCTAGGTTTCCCACATGTTAAGAAAAAATAAAAAGATATTGGTGGTCAGGGCCCACCATAAAAAAAACATTAAAAAATACTGGTGGCTAGGACCCCACATGAGAAAAAAAAATTGGTGGCCAGGGCCCCTTAAACGTCCATGCCTTCCCAAAGTTAGCAGCTCTCAGAAAGATGGGGGGCCTGGCTAATCAAGTAAGTGTGGCGTGGCTGGGTCCCCCTTACCCTCTTGGCCCCCTACAACTCTCCCCCCTGCCCATACCTATATGTATTTGCTGTTAAATTTTTATATAATAACCATTGTCCCTTACCAGATTGTTTGTATGTTTTCATGTATTATTTAAATTTTAAACAGAAGTGCTCAGTTTAGTAACATTCAAAAGGACAATGAAAATGAGGATTACAGATATCAGTATTTAACAAATGCTGTCTTGGATTACTGTTTTATTGAATTTACTGTATGTATATCTGTATTTGTACAGCGCTACTTGTGTACACACCTCTACACATTCAATTGCATGCTGCTTATACACATGGCCAGCCCAACCTCTGCCACTGATGAACCTTTTGCAGAAGTAATTGTTATATTTAACTGGATTAACCCAGATGCTGGAAGAAAGTTAGAATCTACACTATTTGCAAAGAAAAAGTTATGCCAAGCCAGGAACATAGCTTAGAGTAAATGTTTCAAATGAATGTAGAAAGCAAATTGTAAGAGAAAGGTGATGATTACTGTCTGATAGTGAAAGAGTTAATAAAGCGCATTATTTTCAGTTATGCGTTCCCTTTTGTATGCTCCATGTTATTTGCAGCCATGGAGTATATTCCAAGTGTCTGACTAATAGTGATGGGCAAATAAATTCTGCAGCCGCAAAGTCGCAGTGAATTTCTGCATTTCGCCACCAGCAAATAAATTAGCGAAACTGAGACGAAAATTTGCTGGTGAATAATCCACTGCATCAACAAAAATTTGGGGGTGCTTCAGAATACTTGCACTCATAAAAATTGTTGCGCGTCAAAATTATTCAGACGCCCATCGACTTTAATACATTTGAACAAAATACGCGTGGGCGTCAAAATAATTTTGACGTCCATTGACTGCAATGCATTTCACAAATTTTTCACCGTTTTGTGAATTTCGCTGAAAATTCACAAGTTTTTCGGCAAAATGGGACAAATTCGCCCATCACTACTGACTAACTAATAAAAAAAGACTGTGGAAGGAAAGGTTCTAAATATATCTCAAAGCAAATGTTTAAGGTGTAGCTTCTTGAATGCAGCAGAATTTACAAATATAAACAACTATGGATCACATTCAATTTGGCGAGACAAATCTTATGGTTTATCGTGTGAAAACACTGACGACATTCAATTCGAGGAGAAAAACTTTTCTCCTAATCCAGTTCCAGTTTTTTCTCCCATAGACATCACTCCAACCCCTACGTAACTTCAACTTTGTGACTGATGCTTGAACATTATCCTGAAGAATTTGTTGATATTGGGTTGAATTCATCCGACCCTCGACTTTAACAAGGGCCCCAGTAGTCCCTGAACTAGTCACACAGCCCCACAGCATGATGGAACCTCCACCAAATTTGACAGTAGGTAGCAGGTGTTTTTTTTTTCTTCCTTCATGCAAAGCGTGTTTTGTTATGACCAAATAACTCAATTTTTGTCTCATCAGTTCAAAGCACGTTGTTCCAAAATGACTGTGGTTTGTCTAAATGAGCTTTTACATATAACAAGTGACTTTGTTTGTGGCGTGAGTGCAGAAAGGGCTTCTTTCTCATCATCCTGCCATACAGATGTTCTTTGTGCAAATTGTGCTGAATTGTAGAACAATGTACAGATACACCATCTGCAACAAGATGTTCTTGCAGGTCTTTGGAGGTGATCTTTGGGTTGTCTGTAACCATTCTCACAATCCTCCACATATGCCACTCCTGTATTTTTCTTCTGCCAGACCTGGGTTTCATAGCAACTGTGCCTGTGGCCTTCCATTTCCTGAATACATTCCTTCCAGTTGAAACTGACAGTTTAAACCTCTGAGATAGCTTTTTGTAGCCTTCCCCTAAACCATGATACTGAACAATCTTTGTTTTCAGATCTTTTGAGAGTTGCTTTGAGGATCCCATGCTTTCACTCTTCAGAGGAGAGTCAAACAGAAGCACAACTTACAATTGGTCACCTTAAATACCTTTTCTCATGATTGGACACACACCTGCCTATGAAGATCAAGGCTTCACGAGCTAGACCAACCAATTTGGAGTTGCCAGTAATCAGTATTAAGCAGTTACATGCATTCAAATTAGCAAAATTACATGGGTACCCAAACTTTTACTTTTACTTACACAGCCGGTTTTTCACATTTGATTTAATATCATAAAACTGAATACTGCTTCACTAAAACTCTTTGTTCAGAAAACACCCCAGTACTCTGATGTTCCTGGGAAATGAAAGACATACCATTGTTATCTTTTTGTTGAAAGTTGAGTAAATTATTATGCACGCTGAGAGGGGTACCATTTAACTATAGAGAAATTCACCATTTAGCCCAAAAAGCAACTAAGCTATGGTTTTAAAGGGATCCTGTCATGGGAAAACATGTTTTTTTCAAAACGCATCAGTTAATAGTGCTACTCCAGCAGAATTCTGCACTGAAATCCATTTCTCAAAAGAGCAAACAGACTTTTTTATATTCAATTTTAAAATCTGACAGTATCCCTTTAAAGTTTCCCTCAAACCAAAATACCCTACCCTAAACCATGGCAAACAGCCCTGTACCATTATATCCCCTCTACAAACCTTTACTGCCAGCATAATGCATTTAGGAAGGTAGCATTTTCTTGGCATCTGCCAAACCCAGATTGCCAGGGGAAATATATATATATATATATATATATATATATATATATATATAATACACAAAAGCCATGAATATCCTGTAAATTATATCCTTATAAACGGTGAGTTCTGATGTCATCAGTTATAAACGGTGAGTTCTGATGTCATTTCTGTCACATGACTCATTGAAATTTGTGTATTATAATAAATAAAGTACCCCCAGTTGTAAAATATGAGGATATTAGAAGTTACCTCGGAGTTCCATGACCTGTATAAAAACACTCGGCCTTCGGCCTCGTGTTTTTATATGGTCATGAAACTCCTCGGTAACTTATAATATCCCTATATTTTACAAAAGGGGGTACTTTATTCACTATATATATATATACACAAAACTGGAGCACTCATCTAAATAATGGCAATCGCCTGGGTGCAGTATTCAAAAAATTATGTAGACCATTTGTTGTACAAAAAACCGCACTGCCAGGTCTTTTCAAGGTGCAAAAAAAAATATTTGTCCTTTTTTTGCACCTTGAAAAGACCTGGCAGTGCGGTTTTTTGTACAACAAATGGTCTATATATATATATATATATATATATATATATATATACTGTATATATGTATGTGTGTGTGTGTGTGTGTATATATATATAGGTATGGGACTTGTTATCCAGAATGATGACAACCCTTCTTAAATGTTGTTTCCTGACCTGCTGGTTGTTCTAATGATGTTTACTACTAGCAATATTCGGTGTATGAGTCTCATCTAAACATTCAATGAAAAGAATTAAAACCAGAAGCAAAACACTGTTATGCACTCTACTTTCTTTCCAAATGCACAGCTGATTATCTTCCAGAATATCTGCCTACCAATTAGCTGGCTCAAGTCATTATTTTGTGTAATAGAACATCTTGGAATGGAATCATATCTACACTGTAGCCATCTCACATTTCTGGGAATGTCTTCAGCAAGGAGGGACCATACGATAATGGAGAATATAATATCTACAAAGTGCATTAAGCCTGCCAAGCCAAGGAAATATACAGACCGCTTATATAAGTAGAGTAAGTATATGTCATTGAATATGTTCTTTAAATGCAGCATGGCCTGCGCGCATTGAAAAATGTATAGTGAATATACAGGGAGTGGGGTGATAATAAACACACACGTGAGATCTTATCCTGAAAAATATAAATTGGTGTAAATTTACTAAGAGTTGTTCTCTGAGCACTTTTGCAGTTTACAGTCATTTCCTGTTTTAAAGGGGTGGTTCACTAACTTTTAGTATGTTATAGAAGGGCCAATTCTAATCGTTTTTTCAATAGGCCTTCGTTATTAATTTGTTGTAGTTTTTTTTAATCATTTGCCATTTTAATTCCAACTCGTTCCAGCTTTCAAATGGGGTCACACCAAAATAAACAAATGCTTTATAAGGCTATACATGTATTGTTATTGCTACTTTTATTGCTCCTCTTTCTATTCAGGCCTCTCCTATTCATATTAAAGGCTCTTATTCACATCAGCGCATTGTTGCTAGGGTAAGTTGGACCCTAGCAACTAGGGATGCACCGAATCCAGGATCCCAGCCTTTTTCAGTAGGATTCCGATTCGGCCTAATCCTTCTGCCCAGCGAACCGAATCCGAATCCTAATTTGCACATGAAAATTAGGGGCAGGGAGGGAAATCGCATGTCTTTTTGTCACAAATCATGGAAGTAAAAAATGTTTTCCCCTTCCCACCCCTAATTTGCATATGCAAATTAGGATTCTGATTTAGTTCGGTATCCGGCCAAATATTTCCCAACGGATTCAGGAATTCAGCCGAATCCAAAATAGTGGATTCGGTGCATCCCTACTAGCAATCAGATTGCTGAAGTTGCAAACTACAGAGCTGCTAAATAAAAAGCTAAATAACTCAAAAACCACAAATAATAAAAAATTAAAACCACTTGCAAATTGTTTCAGAATATCACTCTCTATATCATACTAAAAGTTAATTTAAAGGTTAACAACCCCATGAAAAAATTCCTAGTTATCCAAGGTCATGGCATGTCTCATTTTTGATAATTGAGCATGATCTTGGAAACAGAGCTAAAGGATGGAAATGGGAGGTGAAGGGTTCCCGCTATGAAATGTAGCTGTTAATGCCTCTCACTGGAAGATGGAATATGGTGCTAAGCAACATTCATAGTCATTGACATAAACAAATCCCTGGCTAAAGACTATTTGGCCTTTAGACAATCTCATCCATAAACCGGGGTTTTCTGCTAATGGAAATTGGTGCCCTTAGTATCTGTCTCTAGATCAGTGTAATTAGCAAAAGGTAAGAGTTCCAAAAACTGTCTGAAAATGTAAATGGTATCTTGAGCCAATACACGTAAGGGACCTGTTTTCCAGAATGCTCGGGACCTGGGGTTTTCCGTAATTTAGATCTTCATACCTTAAGTCTAGTAGAAAATCATTCAAACATTAATTAAACCCAAAAGGCTGGTTTTGCCTCCCATAAGGATTAATTATATCTTAGTTGGGATCACATGCAAGCTACTGTTTTATTATTACAGAGAAAAAGGAAATATTTCTTTAAAATTTGGATTATTTGGATAAAATGGAGTCTATGGGAGATGGCCATCCTGTAGTTGTGGATAACGGGTTTCCAGATAACGGATCCCACACCTGCACCGGGTATTGTTGCATGGGGATGTGGGAGCTATTTCACAGTTATTCGGTCAATATGTTATTGTGTTTTTTTTGTATCTGTTTTCCCCTCAAGGGGCCCCTCTGTACTGGGGGGCACAAAGCAAATGTGATTTCTGCCACAGGATCCCTAGGCAATGCCAATAAAAAGGCATACATTTAATCTAAGGTTTCTTAACACAGCAAGTGTTTTTAGCATGCATTATGCAAGCCAATGGCCATCACCTCTGGAGAAGAGTGCCACTGCTATATTTTTAGTCTAACTTGTCAGGCATTACACTGGTTCTGTAATTCTCAGTCCATGATTTTCTGTCTGTGCATTTAGCAGACACCGGTGAAACAGCCTTGTTACAGAAATAAAGAACCTGCCCACTAGATGTTACTAACTGAGTTCAGGTAGCACACAGTGTCGAAAAATAAATGCACTTTGGAGTGAGATTGGGGTCACTATCTGTCATTTCAGCCCATTGTCAGTTTGGCAGCTCTTGAGTTTTGATTAATGTGTTTCTCTTCAGTCAATGAACCCATGACTTTCCCTGCTCTGTACTGTTTCACATGATCAGGCTCCTCTCTCTGTCTATTCTCTTTTTTCTTCAAAATAAGCTTCTTTCTGGTTCTATACACAGTCAAAAATCTCTCTCTCTCTCTCTCTTTATCTATCATCTATCTAATTTCTCTTTATCTATCTAATTCTCTCTTAATCTATCTATCTATCTATCTATCTATCTATCTATCTATCTATCTATCTATCTCTCTCTCTCTCTCTCTCTCTCTCTCTCTCTCTCTCTCTCTCTCTCTCTCTCTCTCTCTCTCTCTCTCTCTTTATCTATCTTTATTTCTATTTATCTTATCTCTCTATATATCACTCTCTGTCTATCTGTTTTACTATTTATTTAAATGTTAAGACGTTATTCCACAGGGCCATAGATGCTTTAAGCCATTATTCAAAGTGGTTATTGACCTTTAGGGTCTCCCCTGCAAGGCCCATTTGTTTAGTGCTCCTATTAACTCATAACATGGTTACAGATACATAATGACATTGTTTTTTCTGCAATTATTTCAATAATATTGGACACTGGACAGTGTAAGGAAACCAGGGGCCACTTAGTGCTTATTTCCGAAGCACTTGCTTTCCTGGGCTACCTTTCTACCAACCTTAAAACAGGAAGTAACTATAGGGCCCTGATGAAGGCTGCACCTCCTGCCACTCTGTATCTGAATCTGAGCTACATGCAAGGTAGGTGATGGGATGGACACCTGCTTGCCTCCCCCTTCCGCCCCTTTTCAATCCAGCACTACCTAACACAAATAGCATTCAATTCATTCACCCAATGCCCCAGGCAGTGTCCAAAGTGCAAAAAATGCGCACAATTGCATCCTATTTTCTTTGTATTACTGAGCAGTGTCCATTAAGTTTACCAATATTTCTACAGAACTGTAGAAGAGTACTGACAAATAGAGAGATAAGGGCTCCAATTTCTGAGGAGATAGGCAGATTACATTTGGTTTTGTGAAAGCACTTTTTAATACAGAAGATTTCTTTGGTCTGTCTAGAAGTGGATATAAATATTGGTACAGGTATGGGACCTGTTATCCAGAATGCTCAGGACCTGGGGCTTTCTGGATAACGGATCTTTCCGTTATTTGGGTCTTCATGCCTTAAGTCTACTTGAAATCCAAATAAACCCAGTAGGCTGGTTTTGCTTTCAATAAGGATTAATTATATCTTAGTTGGGATCAAGTACAAGCTACTGTTTTATTATTACAGAGAAAAAGGAAATCACTTTTAAAAATTTGGATTGTTTGGATAAAATGGAGTCTATGGGAGACAGCCATTCCGTAATTCGGAGCTTTCTGGATATCGGGTTTCCAGATAAGGGATCCTATACCTGTACTGGGATATTTCTGTTGTGTCTGTCACAATGCCTAATACAGTGTAATGGATATATATCTTTTAAAGGAGAAGGAAAGTCTGTTTGCACTTGGGGGTGCAAAATGTTAGGCACCCCCAAGTGATTGTACTGACTTACCCGGTACCCTGGGGTTCTACATACACTGTTTTAGAGTAACTGGACCATGGAGTTGATGATTATATTGGCATTTATCATTATTATTAACATTAGTACCAACATATTACTGTAAAGTGTGTTTATACAAAGAACTCACACGAATTACATACATAGAACATACAGAGTTACATACATAATGACCACTACTGGAATCAAAGGTGAGGAAAGCCCTGTGCAAAAGAGCTTACATCTAAGGAGGAAGGGAATGATACACAAGGTGTGGGAGTGGGCAAGATCAGAAATAAGCAGGCGAGAGATGTAGAATATGGTATTGCATTTGTTAGCTAAACAGAGTGAATGTAGGCTCCTCTAAATAAGTGTGTTTTAAAGGAAAACTATACCCCCCAAACAATGTAGGTCTCTATTAAAAGATACTGAGTAAAACAGCTCATGTGTAAAACCCTGCTTCATGTAAATGAACCATTATCATAATAATATACTTTTTTAGTAGTATGTGCCATTGGGTAATCATAAATAGAAAATTGCCATTTTAAAAAATAAGGGCCGCCCCCTGAGATCGTAAGATTCACTGTGCACACATACAAACCACATGTAAGGTCACATGAGCCAATTAACAGACAGAGTTCTGCCTTTTGCTTCCTCACTTCTTCCTGTTACAGTTAGTGTTGTAGTATTTCTGGTCAGGTGATCTCTGAGGCAGCACAGATAGAGTCACGGAATGGTGGTTCAAGGCAAGAGATGTAAAAGGACAATATTTATGGAAATATATATTCCAGTTTGGTAAGATTCTTTAATATGTCACTCAATTTGATATAAACTATCTGTTGCTTAAGTGTTCATTTTGGGGGTATAGTTTTCCTTTAAGAGATCTTTTGAAAGTAGAACGGTTGGGAGAAAGTCAGACAGACTTTGGTGTTCAAGGGGTGTTTTAGCTTTATTTTGCAATTGTCCTTAATTTTTCTCTTTTGTTTTTGTTTAAATATTATAGTTTTTGTTCTGAAAATCTTAGTCATGGATTTTAATTACTTCTAATAAGGATTTTAGTATCCTTTAGTCATAAATACCCAACAACATCAGCAACTTATACAAATATGTAAAGAAAATGAAAAACAGTTTTTTAACAATCTCAAGCATTTTTAAAAGAACGAATAGAAGTTATAAGATCTTTCCAAAGAGGGGCTTACATCATTTGCTGTGCAGCAACACCAAAAAATGAAAGCGTTTTTAAGTGATTAACATATACATATGCTGTTAGCATGTACTGGTAAAAGCTGCGTGTTGGCTTCAGAAAGACAACTATAGTTCAAATTATCTGCTGTGTAGCCATGGGGGCATGCATTTAAGTTGGCGAAAAGGCACAGGTTACACAGCACATAACAGTCCTGTCTAATACAATGGTGTTTTATCTGCTATCTGTAGTGATGGGCGAATTTATGCACCAGACGTGAATTCACGGTGAACTTCCGCGTTTTGCCACCGACTAATAAATTTGCGAATTTGCAGCGGAAATTAACAGATGCCCATTGATTTTAATGGGTGCTGTCGTCAAAATTTGCAGTCTCGCGGGAAATTTGCGAATTTATTAGTTATCTGCTATGTAACCTGGGCCTTTTCTCCAACTTGAATGGCTTCCCCCATGGCTACACAGCACCTTGTTTATATAAACTATAGTAGTCTTTCTGAAGCAAGCACACAGCTTTTATCAGTGCAGAACTACAGTACATTATATTTGAATTACTTGGAAGCATTTTCAGTTTTTGGTGTTTGTGCTCTCTGTTTTCTGACTGGTAAGTCCTACTGCCACCTAGTGGCCTTTAGTAAGATCTGCAGCTTTCAGGTATGAATGGCCTTAGGTATAGAGCTTGTTGTTTCATCCTTTTGTAAATTGTATTTGTAGCTTATCTTATAAACACTTACAGACCAGGCACTATTATGGGTTTAAAGAAGTTGTTGAACACAGAGGGCCCTGAGTTTAATTCTGACGTGCAGGCACTATCTACATGGAGTTTGTATTATACTGTCTCCGACATGACCAACTGGGAGTTTCAGACACTGCAGTTGCAGACAGGCATTGGGTGTGAGGTTGCCAAAAGTGAGCCTGGTAAGAATCCACAAACAACTACCACTTCCCAAACTGCACTAACTAGGGATTTGCTTGAGGTGGGCCCACAAATATGCTTTACTGGGGGGATCGGTGTCAGCTTATGCCCCCGCTACAGGGGTTTCCTCTGGGTACTCCAGTTTCCTCCCACACTTGGGTTCATTGGCCCCTGTTACAGCTGACTCTAGTGTGCTTAATATTGATATCATAAACTTAATATACAAAAGCAACACCCCTTCTCCAACTTTAATTATAATTAATGATTCCAGCCACCAGGCAGAATAAAATAGAATCAATTCACTCATGTGCACATCAAATGTCCATAAAAACTCCATTGTGTAGAGCCTGGCTGTACATGATTATAGCCTTTAGGCCCATAGTATCCCAACCATTTAGACTCTTAAAAATGCCAATAGATCCCAAGTTAAACATTTAGTGGCACAAACTGAAATGCAGTTGCACACCTACAAATGACTTGCAGATTGTTGCTAAACAGCTAGAATATCTTGGGGGTATGGCCTAGTGATGGCTGGGGATAAATAAACAGACAATAAACAGACAAACTCAACCTGTCTAATGGAATTGTTTTTGTGTGTTTGCTATCTGTCTACATAACCATTAACATCACACTATTATCCCTTAAACATTTAGGCACATATTTCTAAAGCTGTATAAATTGCATAGAAATACATCAGACCTGACCACATAAACATGTGTAAAAGACAGAATCTCAGTAAAAAACTGAATTTCTTTGTCATCTGAATGTGTCCCATTGACATCAGTGGGCTGTAAAATAATCAGAACACTTCTCTACAGTAGGATCCGGAGCCCTGTCTTCCCACACACCCTGCTCCTGCCTGTATCATTTGATCTATATGTGCTGAATAATTTGCGAAACGGCTGAAAAATTTGCGAAACGGCAAAGAAATTGCCAACACGGCAAAAAATGTTGCAAAACCTTGGAAATTCGCAAAACGCATTGAAGTCAATGGGAGTCAAAATTATTTTGACGAGCGACAATTTGTGATGCAAAAGACGATTTTTATACACGCGACTGTTTTGTCCAAATGCATTAAAGTCAATGGGTGTCCAAATAATTTTGACACGTGACAATTTTTATGTGCGCACCAATTTTGATGCGCTCCGATTTCTTTTTGTCGCGGCAGATTTTCCGCTGGTGAATTTTCAACGCAGTTTCGCAAAAATAATTCGGGCGGCGAAATGCGGAAATTCGTCACAAATCCATGCCTGGTGAATTTATTTGCCCATCACTACTCCTGGATTGTAGGTAAGTGAAATATTCTAGGCAGTGGCATAACTAGCTCTTACTGGGCCCCAGAGCTAATTCAATTTAGGGCTTTCCAATATATCTAGAGGTTGTCCTGTTTTACCAGTATATGTTGAGCTTGCTCAATAATGAGGGTCTCATGGGGCCCCCTATACATTGGGGCCCCCTGCAGCAGTAGGGTCTGCTTCCTCTGTAGTTATGCCCCTGATTTCCAGGACAAGATATAGATGAAATGAAAGGAAGAATGTGTTTTATATGTAAGGATCCTCTGCCCTCTGCTGGCAGTTCTATGGTATTCCTATGAGCTGTTGAATTGGGAAATTTGGGATTAGACAATTATGTAGGTAATTCTGTGTGTATATTTTTATTTGTATTATGCTATTTGTGTGCAGCACTCTACAGCAGATTCTATGGGGGAAATTTACTAAAGGGCGAAGTGACTAACGCTGGCGAAAATTCACCAGTCATTTGGGAACTTCGCGTTTTACTAATGGGCGATGGCGTAACTTCGCTAGTGAAAGAGATAGACTCTAGCGGTACTTCGCACCCTAATGCCAGGCGAAGTTGCGCTCTGGCGAACGAACGTAGCTACGCTAATTCACTAAGATTGAGATTTGACTCAATGGCGCCAGACTTGCCTTCGCCAGCTCAGACCAGGCGAAGTGCAATAGAGTAGATAGGACTTGGTCAAAAAATAGTTGAAATTTTTCTAAGTCCCAAAAAACACTGGCGTCTTTTACTTTTTACAGGGTCATAGGCTGCAAAATATCGTAATTTTTTTGGGGGGTACCCGGCTTCCCCCCTACATTTCCTAACATATGGCACATGAACTATACACTGGGCACATGTGTAGGGCAATATAACAACTCTATTTTATTTTATTAAGGTTCCCTGGGCTTGTGTAGTGTAATCTATTGACTGCAACATATACGTCCATTGAACGTTAACTTCCTGCCTTCTGCAAATTAGCCAACGCTAGCGTAACTTCGATTTGCTTGCTGCAATAACGACAGCGCAACTTTGTAAGCGTTCAGCGGCTTGGACGCAACTTTGGATTTTGGTGAATTAGCGTTGTACTGGTGAAGTGTTGCGATGTCAGCGAAGCCGTCGCTTGCGCAATTTCGGATGTAAGTAAATTTGCCCCTTTATGCCATTTAGGTTGTATTGCAGATAATCCCCTATTGGCCCTTGTGCCGTGTAATGATTGTGCAAACGCAGTTTAATGTGCAACAATTACTATATACAACATTCTATATGGCTATACAATTGAGACTACTAAACTTTGCAGTGATAGTAAATAATAGAATGAAAGCAGTCACTGCGGAGACTGTAGTTGTTCAGATTTAAAACTGAGAATATTTCCCAAGGACAAACGTTTACAAAGGCTACAAATTAGGGCAACAGCTGGCAACCGTGTGCCTTTATTCACGTGTGCCCTAATTCACATATTCACATTAACAATAAGGCAAGGCACCAGGGCTATAACAATACTGGGAATGGGAACAGAAACCTACCTGATAAACTGTAGTCAAAGTAGCACTTCACCAAATACAGTATGAAGACACCTGGATGGTGGAACAATGCTGGGAGCACTCAGGGAGGGGGTGGGGGGGTTACTGGATTCTATTCAGTTAAAAATCACTTTTATTCCCATTCCTATAAAAAGGCTTCCTGTATTAGTGAATGTGCCATGCTACAATATATGTCTGGTTTAGGGCTGGTCGGTGGTCTAATTCTAACTCCGTTATGGCCATAGAACAAACAAGCAACACATCTGGCCCTGTGTCACCTATTCCTTAGACTTGGGGCCCATCTGAGTTTGTCCTGGGGCCCTCTGCCCCCAAGTTGCACATACAACCACCCCTACGCTGATCTGGATACTAGTTTTGGCCTCCCTGTGGAGGCTGATTCGAGAAGCTTCAGGTGGTGTTTTTACCTTCTTTCGAATCAGCTAGCAGTTCAGCACGTTACATTTATACGTGGTTTAAACAGGGATTTTCTTCAGTGGCAATTTATATAAAGACACAACAAAAATGATCATATTATGATATGCTCTGGCTCCTGTCACTTTACCACCCTGACATATCAACAGTCTGACATAAGAAGGGACAGCACACTCTTTCAGAACAATAAGTGGCGTCGTTTTTTGCGATCCGTAGCAACCAATCAGCAAGCAGCATTTCCTAGCTGGATGTGTGAAAGCAAACAGTTTAACAATATCATTGTACTAGCATTTAATTGTATGGGAGCACAACAGCAGACATATTCTGTAGAAAATAAAGATTCCTGCTCTGCTTTTGCAAATAGATTTTGCCCAAAAGTACAAGAAAATATCAAAACAGATTTTTAGCAGCTTATTAACATTTGCTAAGTCTTTGTAAATCTGGGTTTCCGTTGCCGGCAGCTCTGAGAGATTTTGCTGGCTTGTCTATATCTCCAGGGAAAAGGAAAGTGGGTTTTGTTAAAAAAATTGATTTTCTTTCTTTTTTTAAAAAATTAGTGATTGGGGTTTATCCTCACGCTGGGTTTGGCCATGACTTAAGTGCCTAAGTGCTTGATTGCTCTGTATGAGACCTTTATAAAGGGTTTCATGTTAACTGCTTGAATGCTGCACCACTGTATCCTAGCTGGCACACGGGATGTCGTTATACTTAGGTTCCTTTATAAATTAAATTCTTGTTCCCCCCCCTGAACTGTAAGATGCCTTGCAGAGAGGAGGCGCCCCCTTGCTCAAGTATGAGTAGGTGCTGGTATTGTGTGCATGAGGGCATGCTGCTGAGTATGTGGACATGTAAGGGTGTGTGAGAGCGAGTGTGTCTTTGTGTGGGTGCCTGACCATGTATCTAAATGAGGGCAGCTCATCTAAAGCAAAAGGGGTTAATTGGCTTCCTTAAACTATCTTATTCTGCCCCTTTTTCACAGTGAAGGCCACCATGTTTTAAATAGATACTATTGTCCACCCTAAAACCCATAAAATTGTCACCAGGGACCGATTTAACAGCCTCCAATTGAAACGGGGAGGATTTGTTTTGTCTTGGTCCCTTTGCAGGGTAACAATAACCTTTTCAAATTAGGAGACAAAAGGAGATTTAAGGAAAGACTTCCCTGGGAGGATCTTCCAAAGATCTGCTCCTCCATATGGAAAGCAAGGTGGTCAGCAGCTGCCTCTCTAGTTCCAGGTGACAGCTACAGGGTTAGAGTCCTGTACTGAGGCCAGAAAACAAGGGAGTTGTCCCCACCCTTCCCAACCCTCTTCCATCAAGTGCCCCCCCCAGAGACCCTCTCATTTATATGCACGCCTCTTGCATTTCAGCCTTTATCTTGCCACTTTGTCCTATTTACACTTCACTAGGCTTCATTCTAAGATACACTGCTTCACCTCCCACGAACATGCCCTGCATTCTAGGCCTGACATGTCTTTTTGTGGCCCTGGGAGGCAGTTATACACGTACAATAAATTCTCCCATACTGGCACATAAACAAACAGATACTATACCACACAATTAGTTGTTTGTTTTGCAGTTTCACATAGACATACCCGGCATTCTTAGGCAGCTTTCCTATGTTACAGGTATGCGCGGGACCTGTTATCCAGAATGCTCGGGGTTTTCTGGATAACAGATCTGTAATTTGGATCAGCATACCTTAAGTCTACTAGAAAATCATGTGAACATTAAATAAACCCAAAAGGATTGTTTTTCTTCCATTTAGGATTAACTCTATCTTAGCTTGGATCAAGCACAATGTATTGTTTTATTATTACAGAGGAATATATATATAGTGAATAAAGTACCCCCTCTTGTAAAATATAAGGATATTATAAGTTACCGAGGAGTTTCATGACCATATAAAAACACGAGGCCGAAGGCAGAGTGTTTTTATACAGGTCATGGAACTCCGAGGTAACTTATAATATCCTCATATTTTACAACTGGGGGTACTTTATTAATTATAATACACAAATTTTAGTCATGTGACAGAAATTACATCACTACTCACCGTTTATAACTGATGACATCACTACTCACCGTTTATAAGGATATAATTTACAAGATATTCACAGCTTTTGTGTATTATATATATATAATACACAAAAGCCATGAATATCCTGTAAATTATATCCTTATAAACGGTGAGTTCTGATGTCATCAGTTATAAACGGTGAGTTCTGATGTCATTTCTGTCACATGACTCACTGAAACTTGTGTATTATAATAAATAAAGTACCCCCAGTTGCAAAATATGAGGACATTAGAAGTTACCTTGGAGTTCCATGACCTGTATAAAAACACTCTGCCTTCGGCCTCGTGTTTTTATATGGTCATGAAACTCCCCGGTAACTTATAATATCCTTATAATTTACAAGAGGGAGTACTTTATTCACTAGATATATATATATATATTTGCAACCACGGGTTATTATTAAAAAAAATTAATAATACCCTGTGGTTGCTGGTTCTTTTTAGCAAATTTATACCAATACTTAACCATGCAACTGGGAGTGACTTGGAAGCGGCGTACCATCCACTGATCCATTATCCGGAAAGCAATTATCCAG
Organism: Xenopus laevis; assembly: GCF_017654675.1. Classification (NCBI taxonomy): domain Eukaryota; kingdom Metazoa; phylum Chordata; class Amphibia; order Anura; family Pipidae; genus Xenopus; species Xenopus laevis. The sequence continues at coordinate 100,645,011 of NC_054385.1, forward strand.
AAAGCTTTAAATTACAGGAAGTCCATAGACTCCATTTTAAGCAAATAAAACTTTAAAAATGATTTCCTTTTTCCTTTAATATAATTACTCCTTATCGGAGGCAAAACAATCCTGATGGATTTATTTAACATTGAAATGATTTTTTAGCAGACTTAAGATCCATTATCCTCAAAACCCCCGAGCATTCTGGATAACAGGTCTCATGCCTGTACCAAGTTTTGTAGGTTTTTAGTGGGAGGGATGGAGAAAACCACACATTTATTTTTATTTTGTTATTCTTTTATTCTTTTTATTCTTTGTGTTTTTTACAGCAGTGTCAGCCTCACAGCAATTTAATATAGATTTTCTTTCTTTCTTTCTTTCTTTCTTTCTTTCTTTCTTTCTTTCTTTCTTTCTTTCTTTCTTTCTTTCTTTCTTTCTTTCTTTCTTTCTTTCTTTTTCAATATGGGCTTATAGGAATTCTACTTGATTGGGGCCCACTAGGGCCTAGGCTCAATGGGAGATCCTCTGGTTCTGTAGTAGGCCAGTCCTTCACTGATCTACAGTTTGTCCTGCCATTTTCCTGCTTATTAAGAGTGAGACATTTGAATAATTGGGCTATTCAGTCCAGCACAAAGGTTATTTACCCTTGTCATTTACATATAAAGGAGACCATTCCAAGTCAGCTTTCAGTAGATGAAAATATGTCGGATTTTTGCACCTGTGCTTGCACCCACTGCAATACAGATGCACGACACCCCCTGCACTGAAAAAAATGTCATCCACATGTTCAAGTTCACCAATTTGGAAGCAAATTAGTGCAAACAAGTTACGTGCATGTTTTTGGTTCTGCAGCTGTGTGTGAATGGCATTTCAGCATCAATAATGCCAGTTTTGTGTCTTTTTAGCACTTCTCTTTACTTCTACTGAGAACCTCATAAGCCTGTGTCTGTTAGTGTCATCACTATGACTTGTGAAAACAAGTGATGTCATTGGGCCACACATGCAGCATGAAACAGACTGGTAATTTATAAATATTTTCCATCATTCCCACTATTACTAACTATTCCCAGGCAGGCACTAGTGACTAGAAGGATCATTATAAATTAGAATCTTAATATCTTAAAGGAACAGTAACACCAAAAATTGAAAGTGTTTTAAAGTAACGAACATATACTGTTGCACTGTGCTAGTAAAACTTCAGAAACACTACTATAGTATATAAACACGCTTATGTGTAGCCATGGGGGCAGCCATTCAAAGCTGAAAAAGGAGAAAAGGCACATGAGATAACAGATAAGCTCTGTAGTATACAATGGAATTCTATACAGCTTACCTGTTATCTATTATATATCCTGTGCTTAAATGGCTGCCCCATGGCTACACAGCAGCTTGTTTATATAAACTATAGTTGTGTTTGTGATGCAAACACACTAGTTTTCATAGTGCAGGGTAGCAGTACATTATATTGTAATCCTTTAAAACACTTTAATTTTTTGGTGTTACTGTTCCTTTAATTGTCATGATAATATCAACCAACTCATTAAGATTTCAGAAAACTAATTTTCACTTCTGATGTTAAAATAGCATGACAAATTACGTTGAAAACCGTTGATTCAGAGCGTCGGATAGCCGTAGAACACATCAGCCCCCTCCCTTTACTTTTGCATCTTACACAAAGTCCTTAAAGACCATAAAATGAATAGAGAGAGAAACTTGAAAAAAACTCAAGTCTGACAAACAAATTTAATTTTGAGGATTTAATGTTGCTTAATTGAAGTGAGCACAAAACAAATGCTTGAAGGACATTCCTTGTGTTCGTGTTGTTATTCCGGAGACGAGAGCTGTGCTGAGATTTTGCTTAGAAGAAGACAGTTGAGTAAAAGTGTAGTGGTGTCACCAACAATGGCCAGTTCTTGCTGTCACGGCCAACTGGCAACGGAAAGTAGAAAGGCAGACACAGGCACAGGAAGAGTTACTTGAAGGTAAGCACTAGATTAAAAGGAGAAAAATAAAGAAAAAAATACACAATATTGCTGAGAGAAAGTCCGAGAGGGTTGAGGGGGTATATAGGCATTCTACCACCTGGCTCCTACCCCTCCCATAACTTGTGCATCATACAGACAAGTTAAGGAGCTTTGGCAGATGCAGGCCATAAGGACAGGAATGCCCTGCACTCATTGGGTGTAGCAAAACCACAGCAATTGTTGTCAAGCTACTGTCCATTGGAAGCACTTACCACAAGCAAGTGCACTGGGAGCAAACACTTTATGAGAGTCCCACGAGTGCATTATTAGAAAGACCACTATTCGCCTTATTTCATATTTTGACAGTTACAGCAACACAGAGATGTGTCAACTAACCCCTCAAAGGACTGCCATGGGGAGTAGAGGGGGTCCTGTTGTCCCAGGCCTGGAGAAGTCTTTAGCATAGTGGGGCTCGGCCATTTTGCATTGCCTAAGTCCTATAGGAAGTTATGCTAGAACTTATGTTACTTCTGCAAATCTATCCCTTACTTGCCTACATACTTAAAGGAGAAGGAAATCCCCTGGGCGCAAAACCCCTCCCCCCTCCCGTGTGTTGCCCACCCTCCCTCCCTGGCCTACCTGTCCCCCTGGGCAAATGCCCCTAACTTGTTACTCACCCCTCTGCGCAGGTCCTGTCCACGGAGTTCACAGTCTCCATCTTCTCCAACGAGCATCTTCTTCCTGCTTTGCCCGGCGTCTTCTGGCGAATGTGCAGTAGGAACATTTACCGGTACGGCTCTACTGGGCATGCGCCGAATGTCATGAAGTTTTCCGATTTCGCTGTGACATTCAAACGCCTAGTTGTTTTCAGTTCACCAGAAATAATTACTTTTTTCAATTACTTTCTATTTTCTATGTGTGACCCTTTTTCTAATATTCAAGTTTAAAGTGTCATTTTTCACCTTCTAAAGCAGCTCTGGGAAGGGGGGTCGCCGACCCTGTAAACTGTTCTAAATGGATACATTTAGTTGATCCATTTCTTATCTTTGTCCCTGCTGAGAAGAATCCCTGAGTTTCATTACAGGCAGCTGTTAGAATTGATACAATAGTTGCTAATATTCCAGAGATGCTGCTGAGAAATGTATCAACTAATGCAGCACATTGCACCCACTAATATCAAAGTTTGGACATTGCCGAGATACTTAATGGGGTAGCTCAACTTTAAGTTAACTTTTAGTATGTTATAGAATAGCTAATTCTATTCAACTTCAGTTGGCTTTCATTATTTCTTTTATTTTATAGTTTTTTTTAATTATTTGCGTTCTTCTTCTACCAACTTTCAAATGGGGGTCACTGACCCAATCTAAAAAAACAAATGCTCTGTAAGGCTACACATGTATTATTATTGCTACTTTTTATTGCTCATCTTTCTATTCAGACCCTTTCCCATACATATTTCATTCTTTTAATAGAATAAGAGAAAAAACGTATGTAACTTCCACAAATCTACCCGGACTTGCCTAGATACTTAAAGGGGTGCCTAGATACTTAAAAGGGTGGTTTACCTTTAAGTTATCTTTTAGTTAACTTTTAGTAAATTATAAAATGGCTTATTCTAATTAACTTTTCAGTTGGCTTTAATTATTTCTTTCGTTATAGTTTTTGAATTATTTGCCTTCTTCTTCCAACTTTCAAATGGAGGTCCTATTTAAAAAACAAATGCTCAGTAAGGCTACACATTTATTGTTATTGCCTTTTCCTATGCATATTTTATTCTCTTTATTAATTTAGACCCTAGCAACCAGACTGCTGAAATGGCAAACTGAAGAGCTGCTGAATAAAAATCTAAATAACTCAAAAACCACCAATAATAAAAAATTAAAACCAATTGCAAATTGTCTCCGAATATCACTCTCTACATCATACTATGGGGCAGATTTATCAAGGGTCGAAGTGAATGCAAGGGAATTTTCGAAGTAAAAAAATTTGAAATTCAAAGTAATTTTTTGGATACTTCGACCATCGAATAGAATACTACGACTTCTACTTCGAATTCGATTTGAAGTAAAATCGTTCGAACATTCGATCATTCAATAATCGAAGCACTGTCTCTTTAAAAAAACTTTGATTTCAATACTTCGCCAAATTAAACCTGCCGAAGTGCTATGTTAGCCTATGGGGACCTTCTAAGTTTTATGAAGTCGAAGTAAAATCATTCGATCGATTGCTGAAATCCTTTGAATCGTTTGATTTTACTTCGCCCACAGGATACCCAAATTCGCTTAAAAAAACTTTGACTTCGATATTCGAAGCTGAAGTATTTCAATTCGATGGTCGAATTTTAGAAGTATTTTTAACTTCGAAATTTGACCCTTGATAAATCTGCCCCTAAAAGTTAATTTAAAGGTTTAAGCTGAATGACTTTAACACATTAATCATGTAAACTACTAGTATTTTAGTAACATCATATATATTTATATTGGGATCTGTTTACAGAAGTATATAACATCTTCTACATGAATTTTTCAGCTCTGAGAATGATTAGATACAGGGTCCCACAGCAAGATCATTGGGCCCCCTACACATACACAAATTATACAGCTTATGCCAATAACTATATAATTTATAACTGACATTATATAGAAACTTACATAACTTATGTATAAAGTAATGGCCCCTCCCATATAGTTACAGTAAAATTATTGGTGAATTTGTATTAAAGTAACTGTGGTTGGGTGTGGCCCAAAATATGGGTACTGCATGCTTGTGTTCATGGGGGGCCCATTTAAATAACTTGTGTGGGGCCCCAAAGTTTCCTATCCCAAAACAATGGGGAAATATACCACAAAGAAATAATAGAGTGAGCAAGGAGACAGAACTCAGCTACAATAAGTATTTATAAACAGTGCAATAATAAAGGTATGGGGCCCTTAGCACTTAATAAAGGGCACTAAGGCCTAAAATACATATTTCTGCATTGCTAATAAATACTAACTCCAGCTGAGTTCTACCTCCTTGCTCATGCCATTATTTCTTCTTAATACAATGCTTTTCCTTTGGTCTCTACAACTGCTCCAAAGTTATATAGAATCAAAAAAGAGTGGGATGCCAAGGTTGGTGCATTATAGAATAAGAAGCATCTTTAGCTATGTGACTGTATCTGTACTGTGACAGCATAGGGATTTAACTCAACTGACACAAATGTTTTATACATTTTCCTTTAATAGAATAGCCTGTACACCTTTTCTAGGTTTCTATTAGCTGATTTTTTTTTCTCTGGAGTGGTATCCCAGAGCAACCAATCAGCATTTATCTCTGATCACTGAGCTGCAGTAAGGGTAATGAAAGCACATTTCTAATTGGTTGCTATAAGTTACCGCCCAGCAGTAAAACTGCACCTGTTTTAAGAATCAGTGCTATCTTTATCCATGTTGAGTGCAGGGGATCATTTACATTGGTAACTTTAATGAATCTGTTTAAGAACCCACGCTAATCAGGATATGGTGTTCCTGCACGAGTATATGCAATGTGTTCAGTGCACCCAAAATGATATTTTGAATATGGGGCTCATTAACTATCACTGAGCACATTTGTACCACTGCAGTAGATACACCAACCAATTACCTCTGTTTATTGCACTGGAGGTATAATGTGTTCATAGCAACTCCACCAAGTGTCATATTATTTTATAGAATGCACAGCACCAAAATAAGGTAATAGAAGTATTTCTATTTCACATGCAGAATGGATCCTCTGAAGAGGGAGTTTCAGACTTGTTACTAAGGAGGTGCAATGGGCACAACTTTACATCATTAATCATTTATATGGGTTAATATTGGCTCTGCATCCCTATTTTTATTATTTATTGTTTAGGTTGTATGTGTATAAACTCTGTCTGAAGGAAGCACTAACATTGCCATTAAAAGATAATCTCATAAATGGGACCTATAGCTCTGAAAAAACACTAGGGCCCTTAGTAGCATGTAAGCATCACTGGGTCAGGGACTGGTGTAAATGATACATAAACTCTTTCAAGTGCTGTGTAATATGTGCTGGCTTAGCATTATATTAATAGTGCTCTGTTATTAGCCATTTATTTATTTTTTAAATAATGTTACGGAGGTCTGGCCAAGTTATGGAAGGAGAAAAAGTCCTACATTTACCAAGGAAAGTAATTAAGCATAAACGGATTTTCATGGTAAATCAGTCGGAAAATGGTTGATTCCCTTGATAAATATAGGACTTTTTCTCCTAATATCAGGACAATTTTAATAATAATTTTAAATAATAATTTTAAATAATAATTAAAAAAAAATCAGATATTTATCAAGGGAAGTAACTAAGGCTGATGCCAGCGTAAATGGATTTCCATGGTAAACCAGCAGGAGAATGGTTGATTCCACTTTGTGTAGATGGAGAGCTTTGATTAATGACCCACAGTAGTTAAGAATTTCATATCACAGCAGAATAGTCTGTGGGTTCCGCTGAAGGCCTTTTTGATATCAGTATGCACTGCATTGTCTTATTATTGACCAATTACTCACATTGAGTTGTAGCATATTTGCTCTGTCCCTAATAATGAGCCTGCTCCACATATTTTTATGTTTTCACATGAAGAAAACAGGGCAATTATTATACTCTCAATTTAAAAGATAATTTTTACACACAGTCTAACAAGCCAGTGATGCACTGGATTATGACAGGAAAACAATCATTCTGGCAGACAAGTCAGAATTAGGTGGATTCCAGGAGAATGTTACCTGTCTGAATATTTAATGCTGAATGTGGAAGAAGAATAATAAAACTGTTTTGACCCAGGACCCCTGTATTCATTCAACGCAAACCTTAACGGTACAGTACATAACATTCTTGATAATTCCGTGCTTAGATAATACTAGTTCCTGATTTAGTATAATAATGCCCCCCAAAGTGAGGTCTGTACAGAACTGGTTTGCAGAGATGGGAATGGAAGAACCTGACTGGTCTGTACCAACCCTGACCTCAACCCAATTGAACACCTGTGCAATCGACTGGTCTGAGCACTAGTGATGGGCGAATTCGCAAAACAGCACCTCGTTTTTTTGATGCCGGTGCCCATTTTTTTGACGTCGGTGTCCGTTTTTTCCGATGCCGGCGAAAATTTTTTTTGACGCCGCCGAATTTTTTTTTTGCAAATTTATTTGCTGGCGGCGAATCGGGCAAATTTGCCGTGAATTTGCGCCTGGCAAATAAATTCACCCACCACTACTTAGCACCAGTCAGGTCCCCAACATTAGTGCCCAGCCTCACTAATGTTCTTCTAAAAACATCAGTATTAGTAAGTAATACTGGCTGCAAGTGGAACCATCAGGCTTAAATGCAGGTTTCTAATTTAAGTGATAGGGATGTGGCGGTTTGCAGATTTTCCTAAAAGGAGAGTTGTAATAACAAATCATGAGCTTTCAGCTATTGGTGGATGCTTGGAGTTGTACTTTAACAACAACTGCAGGACCACATAATAGACTCTCCTGCGCTGTAGGGTTGTTACTGGAGTCCCTGATCCTACCATCCAGTCAGTGATTTTAATGGCCTGTGGGAAGGTGCATTGATAAAAGCTTAATTGGAAAGATGTTTAAAAATATTACAAAGAAATAAGTATTGCTAGAGCTATAGTTCTTAGTTTGATACAGAATTACTGGGAATATTTTTCAAAGCCCACCCCCATAATAACAAGAGCAATGACAGTGTTGCTAAAATTATGTTTAGCTAATATAAACCATATAGATTGGTGAGTTTCTGAGCAGTGATTCTTCTCTTCTAATATTCCCATATACAGTAGATGATCAAATAAAGGCTAATCGGTTAGTAACCACCAGGCTGACTTGGTATTATGATGACAATGGTTTTACATCATATGTATGATATATATAAATATATAAAATGAGATTTTGTCAGACTTCAAATTTTGATTCCAAACCAGTTTCAATGACTTGACAACACATTAGAATAAAAAAAGAAATGTGTCCTCAAGTAAGCATGGATGACTAGATAAATCACTTAATAATCTAGGTTATTATGTTCTAGCTAAGGATCTATAGGAACATGAAATAAATGTGCTCAAAACTGTTAGTGGTGGTGATCTATTTTTGCTGTCTCTATATACCCAAATGTCATGGCACTGCACTTGTACAACTGGAAAGCAAATGACTGATATATTTTCAATCCATTTATTAAATCCATCAGCAAAATGCCCTTTCTGAACACAGCTAATGAAGTCTTTAAAGCATGAAATATTTTTAACAGTTGAAAAGAAAAAAAACTTTATATACAAATGAAAAAATATCATAAAATAAAATTCCATATATTTACTGTATATATACACAAATACACATTTAATTATACACTTTCAGTCTTGGATACCACTGACTCTTCTGAGGGCAATATCCAGACTGGCTGCTTTGTTCTTGTATCTGTTTAAGATACAAGATACTTGAATCTCCTAGAGTGCTACATTTGTATAGCCCACACAGTTCTGGCTATGGCTGTTTTGGGTTATTATTGCTGTCAAACATCAGCTATGTTTCTGTGTTTCCCTTCCTCAAGGTGTCCATGCCTTTGTAAACACAAGATAGGATTAGCGTTCTAGTCACCATCTCCAGGAGAAGCTTGAAGGGTGGGCTACCTGTTGATGTTGATGATAACCTTGGAAAAAGTTGAAGGGCAGAGTGGGAAGCACTTGGATACTTTCCCTTTCTGAAGGTGGGGCAGAAGTGCAAGTCTGACATGGCTGTCCATCCCTCACTAGAACTGGGACCATGACCCTTTTAAATAGAGGAGGTGTGCTGCTTGTCTCAGGCTTGACCCTCTTCATCTTGTAGCGATGGTTTTGGAACCAGATTTTGACCTGGGTGGGAGTGAGGTGCAGAATGTGAGCCAGCTGGTCCCTTTCTGGGGCTGATAGGTAGCGCTGCTGGCGGAACCTTCTTTCCAGCTCCAGAGTCTGAGCCTTTGAGAAGAGGACTCTACGCTTTTTCTTCTTCTTCTCCTCTGTCTCAGCCGTGTCAGATCCCGCTTCTGATCTCTGAGTGGTGTCTGGAGAGGTGGTCTCCGACCCGCTGTCATCTGAGGCTGCAATGCAAGGGGTAAATTGTTATTTATTTTAATAGTGAGATCATATTTCCTAAAGCTTTATGCACACTTTTATGACACACACTAATCTGTGATCCAATGGAGCTTGCAATCTAATTTCTCTAAACAAACTAAAGGCCGTCTTTTAGACCTCCCTTACCCTGCATTTGTGTTTGTGGATATTGGTGAGAAGACAGGGAACCTGGTAAACAGAAGGAGAACATGGCTACTGGGAAGAAACTAGGGCGCTTGGAGAGAACCCAGAAAAAACAGGAAGAGCATATGAACTGGGAAGAGGTCATGTATCTGGATGAAACCCAGCAAATATAGGCAGAAGCTCAGGCAATATGTATGACTTGGCTGGAAATGAACTAAGGATTCCATTGCTGCATTGTACTAATACTTACTACTCGGCCATCATGCACATATAACAATATGTCTCCAGTACTGTCTGCTGAACATGAATATTTAGAACCTCCTATTTTTTGGTTAGTAGTTAAAAAAATAACATCAGCATAAGGTTTCTTCTGGAGACTGAATGAGCTAAAATAACTTTCTACTCAGATAAAACACAGTACCCCAAATACAGTATCATGATCATGGTGATTTGTACTTACAGAGAAAGTGTTTTCTCTCATTATCCAGCCAGTCTTGATATGGGGTCCTACTGGTGTAATTTAAGGGTGAATCGTTCTGTAAGGCTGTGCTGTCAAATTCTGGAAGACCCAAAATTCTCCGAACAGTGAAGCTTAACCCTCCAGAAGACATCTTTGTGCTGCAAGTCGTTCTCCAAGACTAGGCAAGGAATCGATGGAACTGTAAGCCTTGGTCCGTGATGAATCTAGTGGCCTAGAAAGCTGACCCTCAGAGAGCTGCTCCTGCCTGCACTGGAGCTCAAATATTAGTGTCACTTACAGAGAGTTGCTGTTTATATAAACATCCCACCCCATTTACACACAAACACAAACTAAGCACATTCAGACCGTCCCTGTCTGCAGGATGCCAAGTACCTGAATGAGTCAAGGACTAAAGACCCTAATGGGAATAGCCGCCCCCCTCCTCTCCTCTCCCTTCCACTTACTCTCTCTCCTCCCAAGAGATAACCCTTAACTCCCAATGACAACAGGAAACAAGATTCATCTTTACATATTCTGTCTGATTAGCCCAAAGTGGGGACAGATAATGGGAATTGTTACTGGTGAATAACATCTTGGGTGGTATTCAGTGTCCAGCATTCCCCTCCTAAACTAACCCTACACCCCCCCGTCCCCTACAGCCAGAGTTCCATACAACAGCCTTCCTCCTTTGCGTAGCCATGGGATGCTTAAAAGTGAGTTACAACCTCAAATTAAATAACTAAGATGATTGATTCTGTTTTATGGGCAAGCCTGGGATCTATTCATGGCTGTCGGGACATTTTGTTAATGGAAATCTTCAGTTTTGCATTATTCAACCGGTTTTCATTTGCATCCACCTGCCCTGTGTGAGATAGTAGCAGCAATTCAGCATCCCCACTATCTCCCCCTCAGACCTGTTGAAAGGAGGCTTGTTCCTGCTGATAAGGGAGATATTTACTTTCACTCTGAATAATAAAGGCAGCCTGAGAGGGGGAATAAAAATGCAAAGATTAACGTGATTGCTTCTAACTTTATGTGGTCGGGGTCTCTCATTTGTACAGAGCTTTTTTCCATTTGAAAAGAAGGAAAGAAAGAAAGAAAAAAAAACTGTTAAAATGATTTTAAAAAGTCTACAGCTTTGCACATGGACAATTCTGTTTTAAAAGAACCCTGATTTGTTTATTTCTTAGCATTTAAGAAATATCTATAATAATAAATACATATAAAAAGAGTAAGACTAAAACTGGCCAAAGAGAGGCTAATAAAAGCTGGGAAAATCCCATTGTGTTAGGACTGCATCAGTGTGTAGATCCATTCCTCATCTAACCAATGTCTGAAGGCCAGCAGCATGATTTGCTTATTGGACTCCAGGCCAATAACTAAATCAGCGCAACATATAAGTAGCCAAACAAGCACATCTTTAAGTGTACGGCCAACTTTAGGCTAATAATTATCATTGTGTCATTGTGTTTCTATAATTGCATAAATGTAATGATGTGGGGCACCACAAATGAGGAGCTACTATGCTCCCCTTAATGATCCAGTGTCACAGTCTCATGTGAATTGCTGATGTCATCTTGAAATCAAAGCATATTTCAGTTGCTTGTGGCAGTTAAAGGGTTTTCCCCAATTTTTTTCACTAGTTGTCCAAAAAACTCGAGGTTTTAGAGATATTCATATTTTTTTGTGCATTGTTCAGTGTTTTTTTCCCATTCGTAATTTTTATGTTCGAATCTTTTAATAACTTTGATGGCATTAGTGGTTTTAGAGAAATAGAGTTTAATAGTGGTTTCAAAAAGCTCTAATACCACTAAAGTTTGACCTCCCTGGACCTCCCTGTGTTACACGCACCCCAAGTGTTTGCAGTGAAGCTTAGTTGTGACTTTAGGAGTGGTGTCTCAAGAGCCTGACTCCTGCCATGTACACAACTCACATAGAAACCCATGTGTCAGAGAAAGCCATATTGGAGCAACTACTGTGCCGGTGTTGCCCTTAGACGGCAGTTATCACAAATAGCCCTGTGCCATAAACCTTTAGGCTATGCACCCACAGCATTTTATCTTGTATTTGATGAGTGGTGGACTCCAACAGAAGTCTTGTTGGCTTCAAGTCATCACTCATAGGAGAAGACACTGATGCTGATTTTTCTTTGTGCTGTGTTGAGGTCTGCTTCCCTAGTACAGGGGACCTGTTAACCAGAATGCTTGAACCTGGACTTTTCTCGATGGATTTTTCTGTATTTTGGATCTTCATACCTTAATAGAAAATCATGTAAACATTAAAAAAAGAAAAAAGCTGTTTTTGCTTCCAATAATGATTAATTAGACATTAGTTGGGATCAAGTACAAGGTACTGTTTTATTATTACAGAGAAAAAGGAAATCATTTTTAAAAATTTGAATTATTTGGATAAAATGGAGTCTATGGAGATGGCTTCAGAGCTTTCTGGATAACGGGTTTCCAGATAACGAATCCCATACCTCTATCAGACATGCAGGGCATATTGTATCATTTATCACTTGTGTTGCCAAGTGGAAGAATGCATGAAAAGCCACACATCCCACATGTCAATCTCTATAGAAACAAAGAAATGTAATAAATGTAGCAAGATGTGCACCTAGTCTAGTATCCTATGACAACCAACTAGCAGTATATAATGGTCAGTTGTTTCTAAAGCAAATATTGAATTGGTTACTATGGGTTACTAGACCTAGTTCAAATGTATGATTTTTATTATATTATCCCAGAAATCCACATCATATTTTCTATATATTTTATTTTAGTTTTGCAAGATTCTTTGTATAGACAATGTGAAATCTTGTAACCAGTGGCTTAACTAAATATTACTGGGCCCCACAGCAAATTATTTTTCAGGTCCAAAAATGTCTAGAGGTTGACCTGTTTTACCAATATTTATTCAAATTATATATGAATTATGGGACCCTATACCCCCTGGCCCCCCTGCAGCCGCAGGCTCTGATTCCTCTGTAGTTCCCGCTCTGCTTGTAACCTTAACCAAGTAATTTGTAACTATAAATAAAAGGGCAACACACACTATGGACAAGATGTATACAAATGTGACATGGATTATCTGGCTGAAGTTGCTACTTATTAATAAAATTGAAAAATGACATTGATTACTAATAGAATAAAATTAAAATACATGGTATTTGGTAGCAATAGCGCAGATTGTGACAGTATGAAGATAACAGGGAGGTAGTAACAAGATTCCATACACAGTAATAAGAAAATTGGAGATATACTTTGGTACGATGTTGGTGCGATATACTGTAGAATATAGTAAGTACATAGCAGCCATTAGAAATGATGTGGTATAATAGAATGTGGCAGGTATTTTTGGGAACTATATTTCAGCATCCACTCGTAGGCTGACGGGAGACAAGCAAGCCTGTGAGGCAATTATTCCGTCTGAAAGGTACATTCTTCTTTGGGTGCTGTAAAATAGCATTCAAGAAAGGGAGGGGAGACAATTAACAGTTGTAAAAGGACCCATCAGGGGGGCTGACGAGATTCAGTGGTTTAAATGGTTTCAGATCATCCAAACTGTACATTTCAATTTTCTTATGGGGGGCATATATCATGACAATATACTACTGAAACAGAAATATTGCTACATTTTCACTTGCCATGCCGCTATATTGGAGACTGAGCACTACAATAGAGTTTTATGCCATAGCTTGTTGCACTTGGCCAAAAAGATCTCAGTGCGTGAGAAAACTTCCATCACATCCTGGTCTATATAATAAGCAGCAAGGGCCATGTACATAACACCAACCAGCAGTTCACATTAGGAGCAGGTCTCATCTTTAACTTCAATGTGGCTGTGTAGAAACAGAATGGAATAAGTCAAGTGTGCTTTCCATGTTTGTTGCAACTAGCCAGTCCAATCACCCCTCTTTGCTTGTTACAGTTCATTAGCTATCCCTGTATCTACTGCCCTAACTCTCAATATCAGACTCAAGGTTAAAGGTGGCCATACACAGGCAGATTTTATGCTGCCGACATTGTTCCTTTAGACCGATTCCACATCTTATCTGCCCATGTGTGGGGGCTCTCGACGGGTCCTCCCGATTGATATCAGGCCAAAAAATGGCTAGATATCAATCGGGCAAGTTTGATTTTTTGTACGATCCAGGACCGCATTGGCTACTTGATGTGGTCCTGCGACCTGTCGGAGCCCATTGGTAGCATAGTAATTTGATCGTTCGGCCCCAGGGCCGAACGTTCGGCTTCATCCCATATTGCCAGCCGTTAGTGGGCATATCGGGTTAAGATCCGCTCATTTACCAAATGAGCGGATCTTATAGTGTATGGCCACCTTAACTCTATGACAGTTAAAGATGCAATGGGCTACCTGTCAGCTCTCTTGTTATCTTCAAAGAAGGGATGCACAACATTTCCTAATAATCATTTAATGCTCTTGTTCAGCCTAAAGCTGGCCATAGACGTGCAGATTTCATCGTCATATCCGACGAATGATTGTACACTGGGATCTTCCGACCTGCAACTAACCATTTAGATTAAATAAAGTAGTAAAAAGATCAGATGATGTTCTAGCCATTAATCGACAGGCAGCAATCAAACTGAAGTTATGTCCGACAAATTGTAGTGATATCTCCAGATAGAAATCTTCTGACCTGTTCTTCTGGCCTGTCTGATTGACTAAACAACCATTCACCATGGTATGAAAAATTTTCGGGACGATCCAAACACAGAAAATCAGAAAATCGTACATATCTTTGTTCCATACGATTTTATCTTTGCGTCTATGGCTATCTTAAGTCAGCATGCTGGAATGAACCCTAGCTTAAGATGTTCTGTTTCTAGTACCCTAAAGTACTAATATAAATATATATGTAGTTATATAATGTATTATATAATGTGTTTGTGTGCAGTATTTCTACATGTCCCTCAAACTGATGTCTGTAAATCTTGTCTATATAATACCCTTTTTTCCTGTTGGACTTTAAGAGGAAGTGAAGAAAAATCTATGTTTTGGGGTTGGAGTTTAGCCCATTATAATGTACTGGAAAGCCTTGGGGCACCAGAGCAATAAGGGAGGGTGACAGAACCCATCACTCACTCTTGCTGAGCCAAGAAGTGTCAGCGTCCTACTAAAGCATGACACCAGAAAAGATCTCTTCTTGTATTCTGTGCTTAGGAAACTATGCAACTCCTTTGCCCAGCTTGTGCTGAGTAGATTGATAGTGCTTCTGTGTCTGGGAGATATGACCTCTATTACAACTGACCCCATTCCTCACACTTAGTTACATAGCCACACAGTTACAAAGTCATTAGGTTGATAGGTCTGTTAAACCATTCACTTACAGATAATCCCCTTTCTGCTGAGCCATTGCTATGTACCTTTTTTGAGGGCACACACTATCCTGGACTTTACAACAAGTTCAGGAATCTTTTATCATTCACACGTCTTGTTCTACCTGTTAAATATTTTTGGTAAAAGTTCTGTTTCCCTATTTTTGGAGGTTGGTAATACACCAATTATTTGTTGCACCGCCATAAAACATCCCACTTTTGTACCACCCCTAAAAACATCCCACGTTTGTACTGTACCACCCCTATGTCGCTCTCCAGCTATCAATTGTATTCAACATATAGGCATTAATAATTCATCCCACTGGTTTACTTTTAGAATAAGGACTAATCTAATTACGGCACAGTGTTGATGTTTAAAGTTAAAGGGATACTGTCATGGAAATTTTTTTTTTTACAAAATGAATCAGTTAATAGTGCTGCTCCAGCAGAATTCTGCACTGAAATCCATTTCTCAAAAGAGCAAACTGATTTTTTTATATTCGATTTTGAAATCTGACATGGGGCTAGACATATTGTCAATTTCCCAGCTGCCCCAAGTCATGTGACTTGTACTCTGATTAACTTCAATCACTCTTTACTGCTGTACTGCAAGTTGGAGTGATATCACCCCCCTCCCTTTTCCCCCCAGCAGCCAAACAAAAGAACAATGGGAAGGTAACCAGATAGCAGCTCCCTAACACAAGATAACAGCTGCCTGGTAGATATAAGATCAACACTCAATAGTAAAAACCCATGTCTCACTGAGACACATTCAGTTACATTGAGAAGGAAAAACAGCAGCCTGCCAGAAAGCATTTCTCTCCTAAAGTGCAGGCACAAGTCACATGACCAGGGGCAGCTGGGAAATTGACAAAATGTCTAGCCCCATGTCAGATTTCAAAATTGAATATAAAAAAATCTGTTTGCTCTTTTGAGAAATGGATTTCAGTGCAGAATTCTGCTGGAACAGCACTATTAACTGATTCATTTTGAAAAATTTTTTTTTCCCATGACAGTATCCCTTTAAGTTTTCTTTGTTTTATTTGTTTGTTCCTGTTGATTGGACTGTGGCTGTAGCTGTGCTGGTTCTGGGGGTACATAAGTTAATAAACAAACTTTATTACAAAATGGTGCTTGCATGCCAACTGGTTTTCAAGACGAATTGTGTTCAATGTTGAGTATCCGAAAGCAGGGGCATGTTTAGTTTTTCTGTATAATGATTCTAAGATTGATATAAAGCCATGTGGGTTCAAAACATTACTTGTCTGTGCCATAACTTCTTAATAAAGATACTTTTATCAGAATGTTGGAGTTTTGACAATTCAATTGGATTTCTGTATAAGGCACTACTCTCTTTCTTCAAAGTGTCTTACGCTAGCCATACCCAGAAATAGCTTCTTGTGTCATTAGGTCACCAAATCAGTTTTTTGCCCAATTTGGTCACCCAGGAGGTAGGCCACATGGGGGGTATCTGATCATTTGGTCCAATTTCAATACCTGCTTGATAGATATCTTGGCAAATTGCTGACTAGATATTGAGAAGGTGCCATACTCAGTCCAAAAAGTTGCCAGGTCTGTCTGCAGCTAATTTTGGCTCTTGTATGGTCAACTTTAGACAAGACTGTTATAGCACTAATCTAATTATTTGACTTTATTAAAAAATATTTTCAAGGGAAATAGTTCTTTGCCACGTCTCGAAACGTTGCTGATATGGAGAGGCTTTATCAATAAATAATATTAAGTGTGGATACTGTAATAGAATATAGGTCATTAGATGCTGATTAAAAGGTTTATTTCTAGGCAAAGAAATCCAGCCTCCCAGACACAAATCTTATTTATATGCAGGAAGTTCCATAAAGGCAGCCATATTCCATAGACTCCATTTTAAACAAATAACACATTTTTAAAAATTATTTCCCTTTTCTCTATAAAATTAAAACAGTACCCTATACATAATGCCAAATAAGATATAATTAATCCTTACTGGAGGCGAAACAATCCTAATGGGTTTATTTAATTTTTAAATTATTTTTTAGTAGACTGGAGATCCAAAAGACCCCTTATCTGGAAAGCCGCAGGTCCCGAGCATTTTGTATATCAGCTCCTGTGCCTGTGCACAACTCAGTCTATAACTTGAATTTTTCATTGACAATAAAATCTACCGTATATTACAGCACTGCGAAATATGTTGGCACTCTATAAATACATGTTAATAATAATGTTAATAATAATAGGGTCCAACCACTCTCGCATTTCTTACCACTCATATGTGCTTTGTCAAATGCACCTGCTTCTATAAAAAAACGACATTAGAATCTAGACCCCCAGGGAAAAAATTGTTTCATTAAAGGACCTTATGGGAAAATTTTGGTGTCCCATCGGTGACTGCTGTGATTGCTGTACAGCCTTTCAAGTTCTACAGGGTATCACAGCAGAACATGTAGAACATGGTGTTTATGAGCAAAAAATCCCCTAAAGTATTCTGTAGGGTGGAACATTTTCTATTCAATAAACTACACTGCAAACTGCCTTGATGGCATTTTAGTTCTATTTGAGACAGATATTCTATCTGTAATGTATGTTTGTTCTCCATGTACATGGCTTTCCTCTCACACTCCAGAAGCTCCACTGGCAGGGACTGATGTGACTGAACAATATAAATACAGAATATGAATAATATTAATAAAAAAGAGTATAGTGATTTCAAAGCGATGTGTACCTTAGACTGTTGCTCCCAAGGTGCTAACTTGATTATATTATTCAGGAGACTTCCCTTGAATCAGTCCTGCTCACACATATATATATATGTACCGTGATTGGCTCCCATGTTTCTGATGAATGCTGTGCTTTGAATAACTAAAGTTCATTTTTTCAAATATAAGTAATACTGTAGATTTTGTAAGCTTTTGGAGTTATGTGTGTTTGGTTCATTACAGACCTGGTCCCAATTTTGAAACTGCATAGCAGGTGCCTGGGAAACATTGTTTGCCATAGACTTTATTGGGATGCGTTCAATGGGCTGACCTTTTGAGCCCTACTGATTGAGATGATGTCATTGTGCTGAGCTTTATATGGGTTTTTATCTTTCCTATCTCCTTCTCACTTTGCTACTTAATTGTGTAAACACTCGTTAGGGTGATGTAATCAGTAGAATTCTAGATAAAGAAGCCTTTATCTTGCCATGTGGCTACCGCTATAAAAACATTTGATAATACGACTGGACGTCTTTGTTGACACAAAGGTTACAGATCTGTCAAATTCCTGAATGATGGAGCACATACAAGCATAATGTATGAGAAGCATAATTCACAACCTCTTTATTACATAAGGATAATAACACCTGAAACTACCTAGCCAAAATAATTAATACTCAAACAAAAATGCTTCCATCTCTACACCCTGCTGCAGAAATGAAAACCCAGAGGATTTATGGTCCAGGTTCATCTTGGCCATACTCTACTATTGCTGACCATGCCCATTACACCCTTGGGCACTTGCCACTTAAAGGAGCAGTTAACTGTTTTGGTCTACTGCTATTCACATGCCTGTCTCAAATTCAAGCCATTGCTTGAATGCTAGGGTAATTTGTACCATGGCAACTGGATAGATTTTTAAATTCCAAACTGAAAAGCAGCTGAACAAAGAGCTAAATATTTAAATAGTTAAATAAAATAAATAATTAATAAATTAAATCAATCACACTCATCTAAAAAAAAAAAAAAAACAAGACAAAACCATAGAGAGGAATGGCTGATATTGTCTCAACTTGTGATTCTTTACTGGCATGCCTCATTATAGGTCTCTAATTTCTGTTTGCCTCACTCAGTAGTAGCATTGGACTGGGGCTGCCACCTCAGGGGCCACTACATACCCCCGGCCCCCCACCTCAATCATCGTCCACACACCTGTACTGCAAGCCCCCTACATGTTCCTTGTTCTTTTTCATTGGGGCCGCAATCAGGAGGTGTTAAGAGAATGTACAGCAGGGGCAGATCTGGGTTGGTGGGGCCCACTGTACATATAATTCCCTTTCCTTGATCCCTTGAATACTACCCTGCTTTTAGGTTCCAGAGAAGGGTTTACCCCGTCTATGGTTCCTACTCCAGGCTGAGACATCCTACAGATGAGTTTAACCGCACTCCAATTAACAGAAGCCCAGATCCTAGTTGTGCTGTGATAGATCTCTAGGTCCTTCTAGTTCTTACAAATGGGGCAATATTTGCATATAGAAGCCAGGCATGTAGTTACATACTGTGTGTCAGTGAAGAACAATGGGAGATGTGTACTAAGAAGTGATAAACTGGAGAGCATTCTCTACAGGAGAGCTCTCTAGCCCCAGTGTTATTGTATGGAGCCTTATTTTCAAGATGCATAACCTTCTATTTATGTTAGTTCATAAGCCTCACAGTCCAGTTTTTGGGAAGATAACTTTGCTGTTATTAAATGCTTACTGCTCGAGGGTACGGAAGGCAAATTGCAAATTCAACATAGATTTTTGGTAGCTTTAAATTTCCATAATCTGTAGAAGTCAACATTTTAGGATTATAAGAGGTATTGTTTCTGAACATTTACTGGATTCGATTTGCTTTAGTTTTTGTATTTCTTAAAATGCATGCAGAGCACGCCAGAATTTATTATATATTACAGTATATTTATATGCATTTTATGCACAAGCAAGTTCATTTTTGTGAGTTCAACATGCATTTCTAAAATACATAATTTATTGAAAAATGAAAGTTTATTTCCCTACTACTTACCAAACCACTGGCCTTTTCTTTTCCATTGTTATTTCCCGTTTTGGTATGAGAACATCGGACATAGCATAGAGAACATAGAGAAAAAGAGAGATCATCATGGTAAGGAGAAGAGACTGGGAGAATAAAGAAGGTGAGAGGAGGAAAAGCCTTTTGTCTAAGGTTTTCTGGTGGAACCTGGCATCATAGTCTATCATTGTGTACTGATTTGCCATATCTGATCAAGTGTGGAAGAGCAGGGTTATCTATAGGGGCCCTATGGTATAATAATCACTAGTTATCCTAGCATGCCTGCTGTTGGACCAAAAGCCTAGTGGGCAATGACTGTCAACCATCCAGCTTCTAGTGCATGCCTGCTTTGTACAGCAACCAACTCCTTAACTTAAAGTGGTGGTTCACCTTTTCAACTGCCCTTCATTTTTTTCTTTTTTTAAATTTTTGAATTTGCCTTTTTCTTCATCTGATTTCAAATGGGGGTCACTAACCCACTCTAAAAAACAAATTATATGCTAATTTCTATTTCTCAGGTTTCTGTTCGGACTCTCTCCTATTCATATTCCATTCTCTTATTAAAATCAATGCCTGGTTGCTAGGGTAATGTCTTGAGAAAGGTCCAAAACGGGACAGAAACATTGACAATAAATTTTCCTTATTTTCACCGCATTATGAAGTCCTGGAGTGCATCTATTGTTGGAAACTCTATTCAAGTATTCATCCAAAAGTGACAGCACTCCGAGTCAAACAAACTTAGCAAAAACAACATAGAATAAACTATAACAGGTTTATTATATCCTATATATATATATATATATATATATATATATATATATATATATATACTGTTCAAATGACCAGCAACTCCAGGGATTTCAGTGAAAAAATTCTTGTATTAAGATAAGTGCAGTTACAGCTGTAACTGCACTTATCTTAATACAAGAATTTTTTCACTGAAATCCCTGGAGTTGCTGGTCATTTGAACAGTGTATGAATTTTTTTACCGTGCACCCGGGTAATCGATACGATACAGTGTGCCACCCAGACGAATACGGATATATATATATATATATATATATATATATATATATATATATATATACATATAGAGATTCAGCCATTCTGTAGTGTACCGTAAGATAGCATTTGCTATTTCACAGGCAGTTATTTATGATTTGTGTGCTTTGTACACCGACTGTATGTTAGTAAAAATTTAAAATTTTGGCTTGGTTTCTGAATTTTTCTTGATCTAAAGAAAGTCTCCTATGATTTCGGCTTATTGGCAACACCTATAAAGTAACATTGGATAAGACTATGTCACCAGCCATCCCTCACTCCAAGGCAGCCTCCAAACAAGGCTTCCTGGGTGGTCGTGCTGGGAGGAAGACAAATACATACCAACTGCTAGGTTGGGAACAAAAGGGAAATGTAACCCTGAGTTCTAGGGCCTGTTGGAAGCATTTGTTCCAGTCAAGATTTTGCATTTGTTCAGCCCTAGAATAATAAGTGATTGACACCTTCTTAGAAAGTGCCTTAGCTCTAGAGGGATAATCAGAGCAGGGTCTTTGTTGTTGGGGCTTTTCAGTGGTTTCAATGGGATTTAAACCACTATCGACTCTAGCCTGCATCTCCTGTAGAACAGTCCATACAAATTTATTAGTTATGTCTTTTTAAATGAAATTAAATTGAAATGACTTTTATCCGTTCCTCCCCTGGTCCTCCCCCAGGTTCCTTCTCCCCATTGGCATGGCTCATTCATGGAATTTCAGATTGCCTTTTTATTGCTATGTGAATATTGGCCTATTTCCTACCTACAGGTGCACAACAGCCAGCCCTGCACTAAACTTTAGGAACCAGATGAAGTGAGATTGTGTAAAACTCCTGGAGACTTGGGAAATTACATAATAGGTCCAACAAATCTTTTATATGCCCTATAATTATTGCAAAGGACAAAAGAAATAATAAGCACATGAATTAAATGTCGTAATGTTTATATGGGTTTTATTATATGATATTTTATGAATATTATATGAAATTAATTATGTTTTGTTGTAGATTTCTTCTAAATATTCTTAAACTGAAAAAAACATACAGCAATATTAATGACTGGTAGAAATACACCATCTATATAATATTTTTTAACTGGCTGATACTGATAGATTTATATATTTTTAAACCTCATCTATTATGTAAAATTTTAATATTAAATCAGTTTCTTGTAATGGATTGTTATAATAACAGAATGCATAATTTTGCAATTTGCAGAGGAGCTTTTTTTTATATATAAACAGGTTGAATGCTTATATAACCTTTTGTTTGCCACTATAATACACTGAAATTGTGGTTAGAATACAAATGTCACGGAGAAAAGCATTTTTATCAAATATTTCATTACAGTTCATTTAAAAAAAACTGTTGAAATTGGGAATAACTCTTACAAGTGACTTTTTCCAAGTCCTTTAATCTACTTGGCATCCTGTGCTCATAGATATAAGAAGAGCCCATTAAATGCTCCACTTAGGAACTCAAGGGCTCTCTAGCATTAAATATTTGCTTTTGCTCTTAGGGAGATTTTCCTTCAACCCCCTAGACTGGACCGAAAAATCAGATTAGTTTTATAGAAAATATCCGGAAATCTTAACCTTAGTATTTAAAATGACAATTTACCTTTGTTTGATCGATAGGAATTTGTTTGAAGATTTATTAAAAAAAATGGATGGAGTTTATGAATGATATTTTTACTTAAGCAGGCTATAACAGTGATTCTGTACCAACATTTCAATATATTTTTAATGGTTGGTATAGTATAGTATTGCCTTAAAAATAGCAAAACCACACATTTGAATTGTGAAACTGACATAAAGCTCTCTATGAGAACTGAAAATATACTTTATCCTTTACATTTGTAATATGTTGATTCCATTTCTGCTGTATTGATTGGTTCTCTATTTATTTTATTATTATTCACTAAAAAAATTAATTTGCGTTGTCATTTAAATAAAATATAAAAATGGTTTATTGGTTAAATATATAAATATATATGATCATGTTAGTATGCTTACAAAGTAGTATGGCATTCGTACCTATATATGAACATATTATTGTGCATAAAAATCACTATTAAATACAAAATGATATATTGATATGATAAATATGTAAATATGTTTATATACGCTGACTCGTCGTTGTGTATAGTGAAAAGGAAAGTAGTGAGATGTCTTTACGTGTGTGTGTTTGAGTTGAGTGTGACCACAGCACAGCTCTCAGACCCAGGCAAAGTGATTGATTGCTGAGCAGTAAAGCTCTACTTGATATGCTATATAAAATATATTCAATTAATAGATACCTGCTTGATCTGCACCCTGAGGATCTTCCATGTCCAGCCTAAAATGTTTGAAAAACTATTATTGATAATCAATTTTTTATATGGTCAAGAGCTTGCCAATGAAATTGGTTTCACACTCCATAGCAGTCTCTTTTAAATAAAGATCACAAGCCCGTTGTATTTCATTTTCTGGAACTAAGGTGCAATTTCATAAAATCCTTTTGTCACTGTAATCTTTATATACCAGCCAATATATGGACGAATGACTGGTTAGATAAATAGGGAGAGAGAGATAAATATATATCAGAGTTATATATATGTCAGAAATTGAATATATACTATCATTTAATAAGCAAGTTAACATGGTGGGAGTTTTTTTGACTATAAAAATCAGATTTTTTAGTGGAAACAAATATACCCCGATTTAATACACCCCGAGGATGGAAAAAGTCGGAATCCAAAAAATTGTATATAAGTCATTGCGATGGGTTTCGTGCAAAAATATAATAAAAGATATTGCGATTTTCAGCAAAAATCTGAAAAAACGGATTTTTTTTTTAGGGAGGAGGAAAATCCGAAAAATTTGTACGATTCGATTTTCGTACAATATTCACGATTTTGTTGAATTTTTACACGAACTGGAATTTTTCAGGAAAATGTATTGATAAATAAGGGGAAATAACTCGTGCAGATTTAGTTGGAATATATTTCAGACAATAATGAGATACATTTGGATTTTAATAAATAACTCCCTACCGGTAGTTGCCAGTTTATCACAGCTAATTCTGCTTTAAGTAGAGCATTTTCCTATATGACTTTGGCAAGGGTTAACAGGGAGGCAGCCTCTGTTTTAAAAACGAGCATGTGAATCCAGCAGGAATTCAACAACAGGATTTTCTAAGGTTTTAAGGTAACCATCATGTGGCTGAGGTTGAGGTTGCCACCATGTGTGTGATACAGTACAATACAACAATAGATAGTAAACAGTAAAACATTAAAAAAGGAACTCTAATAATATGCAGAAAAATACTGGTCAGATCATGGTTAGCAACATATGTACAAACAAGCTGAGAAAAACAAATGAATTCTTTGATAAGGTCAGAGTATTTAATACCTACAAATGCCATCCAAATAAAATACAGGACCTAAATAATAGCTTAAACTACTGTATCACGAAAAAGACGCAAAATCACATTTAACTTGTATGTCGCATGAATCCCAACAGTGAATATAGATAAAAGGATGAAACATACCAGTGCAAAAGTGAAGATATTTTTTATAGAAGTTTCAGAAAATCATTACGTTAAAATGTGAGAATAATAAATTAGATACTGTTCAAGCTCAGCAAAATATGCAAAGTTTCAAAACCTATCAATAGTCTAGAAAACAATTGGTGGTGCAAAAACAACTATTTATTTGATTCATATGTGTCCTGGTTTTTATCATTTCTTTTTAGCCTCTCCAAAATGAAATCTCTGAATCTGTTAATTTCTATAGTGCTTCAATTAATAATAATTAATAATAATTACAATAACTCTTTGAGCTGATTTCTGGAAATGTGTTTAACATGTCATGTTTTCAATATTTTGCAATAAATAAACATCCTGAAATATTATATAAACTTTAAGCTCTGGTAAAGGCTGAAAATATTCATCTTGTTAAGTAAGTTATGTGGAAACATAATCTTTAATAATATATATACAGTTATAGGATATATTATACAGAATACTTGGGACCTGGAGTTTATTGGATACGGATCTTAACGTAATTTGGATCTCCATAACTTAAACCTGCTAAAAATCATGTAAACATGAAATAAGGCCAATAGGATTGTTTTGCCACTAATATGGATTCATGTATCTTATGCGCCATCAAGTACAAGGCGCTGTTTTATTATTACATCTAAAAGGGTAATAAAAATGTATATTTATTTGCTTAAAATGGGCTCTATAGGAGATGCCCTTCCTGTATATCAGAGCTGGATAACAGGTTTCCAAATAAGGGATCCCATGCCTGTATTTGTATTGTAAGGAACACTATTGGACTGATTTATTAACTACAGGTATGGGATCTGTTATCCCGAAACCCATTATCCAGAAAGCTCCGAATTACGGAAAGGCCGTCTCCCATAGACTCCATTATAATCATATTTTTAAAAATTATTTCCTTTTTCTCTTTAATAATAAAACAGTAGCTTGTACTTGATCCCAACTAAGATATAATTAATCCTTGTTGGAAGCAAAACCAGCCTATTGGGTTAATTTAATGTCTACATGATTTTCTAGTAGATTTAAGGTATGAAGATAAAAATTAAAGAAAGACCCGTTATCTGGAAAACCCCAGGTCCCGAGCATTCTGGATAACAAGTCCCATACCTGTATCATAAACTGTTCGAAAAGCAGTACTGACATTCATTGATGTGAGGGCTCTTACTGACGAGCGTTTTTACCTGCGCTCCCCTGCGTTCCGTTTTTCTGCGTTCAGCCGAATGGGAGCGCAGAAATAGATGCATTACATTTTTTCCAATGGGGCTGTACTCACACAGGCGCGTGTAGGCACCGAACGCAGGTTGAGACGCAACATGCTGCATTTTTCCTGCGTTCGGCGCCTACACACGCCTGTGTGAGTTCAGCCCACAAGGAGCGGAAGCGGAGTATTGATAAGTTATTTCTTAATAAAGACTTCGCGATTTTAAATATGTCTTGGTGGTTTTTTTTCTTTATATACAAACAAATTATTTTTAAATTTTTTTTGATGTTACTGGTCCTTTAATAATAATTTAGGGGGTTATTAACTAAACCTCAAATTTATCTGGTTGGGCTTTTTATTATACCCCGATGCTGCAAAAAGCCAGAATCCGAAAATTCGCCATGTCAGACCTGTCGAGGTCATGTATAAGTCAATGGGAGAGGTACAGATCCCAATTTTAAGATATTGTGGTTTGCACTGGGTTTAGCTCAATAATCTGTTTTTTGGAGTTTTCACGCAAAATCCCTAAAAAACTGAGCGATTCTGGAAAAAAAGCCAAACAAAATCATGCAATTCGGGTTTTCACTCAATTTTATCCCGATCCGATTTATACGAGTTATTTTATTAATACATAAGGCAAAATCGGGCATGGAAGTTTGGTCAAGCTTTTTATTATTTTAGTTATGAGATAAATTCAGATTTTAGGAAATAACCCCCTGAATGTAAAATTGTTTTTACGCATCCTCAAAACACTCATTAAAAAGCATTGTGCTCATTTTAAAGCAATGCTTGTTAATTTCATGAGGCTTAATTATTTGGTGGGGTGTTAAAACATCTAGCAAACTGAACTAACACTATTGGTCAAATCATGAAATGCTTTGCTAAATGTTATACAGGTTTGGGATCCATTGTCCACAAACCCGATATAAAGAAAGCTCTGCATTACGGGAAGCCATCTTCCATCGACTCAATTTTAATCAAAAAATTCAGATTTTTAAAAATGGATTTCCTTTTTTCTCTGTAATAATAAAAATAATATAATGTAATAGTAATTCCAATAATACATTTTTAACACTTTCATGACTGCCAGGAAAATGTTCCTGATGGTCAGGAAAGTATAATTTCATATTTCATTAATCTGCCCCGTCATTTCGTTCTGAAACCGGTGTATGTGGAAGCTGGGCAGGAAATTCTTAATTGATGTTTTAAATCTGTGGTTTTGGTTATTGTGTGTTTTTTTGTTTTTACAATAATTGAAAGCAGATTTGTCTTGAGAAGCTCAATTAAACTCTTTTAAAAGAGATTAAAGCTACATTTCACTATGTGTAAATACATTTTATTGGAATCTAAAACAAAATCTTAAAAGTGCTGCTTTGTTGGGATATAACAATTAAATTTAAAGATTTTCAGCAACTAGATCCTCAAATATGCCAAATAATATTGTTGAGTTTCACAATAAAACTGACTTCTTTCCATCTATGGAAAACCAATGTAGGTTTGTGATTGTCCAAGCACTGTATCAGCAGCTTGTATGTTATACAAGGCTTCCCTTTTACGTTGCACACTGGGTGCATAATTTATGGCACTATACTTTTGCTCTTCAGTTAAGTGGCTCTGTGCTGTTTGCTCACAAAAGGATATGCAAGAATGTTCTATGGGACTATCTGTAATATCGGAACAATGGGTCCGTTCATAGAATTCAGGATGTGTGCACTTCATGGTGTGCCAAAGAATTCCGATGTATACCATTTGTATCTCTGGGATAAAGTCATTAATTAAAGTCACTGGATTATTTTGTTGTGGTTAATATATTTTAGGGGCTTGTACATTTAAGACCACCAGCCATGAAAGAGTTGCTGTATCTACAGAAAATTGTGGGAAAATAGCACAATTCATGGGACGAAATAAAGGATTATGGTGGTCTTGCTGTAGAGAGAATGCAAAAAAAAAAGACCTCTGTTGTTTCACAGTTATTGAAACAAACGTTCAAACAAACAGGGCATTTTTTTACTCACCCGCCAATAATATCTATTTGCATTGCAGAATTTCTGTTGCTCTGTTTGTATATGTAATGCTTTGAGAAAGGGGCTCTTGTACCTAAACAATATTAAAAAGCAATATAACTGCGTAGAGCATCTGGGTGCCCCCTTACAGGCTGGTGATTATATTAGAAATCTGTCCATCGGTCTTCCTAACAAAGATTGGAAAAACTTGCTAAATTTATATGAAAACCAAAATTGAAGGAGTGACCGACATAGAGGTCATATTCAAGTGTATAACTGCAGTTAGAGACCACCCAGAATTTTTTTTTTTGTCGCTATCACAACAAAAAATAAAAGAAAGAAAGCATATATATATATGTTGATATTCTGAAATATTAAATAAGAAAACATAAATTTCTCCCTAGTTGATCATTTAATATTTTCCTGGGTTTTATTCAGAGAGAGGTTTATTTGTAAAAAAAAAAAACTGTCCAAATGGAATCTACCATCCCCACTGTTAAACGTCTGTACATCTAGAGAATGGGGGAATGAAATCAGGGCACAAAGAAGACGTTCTGCTCAAGCAAGTCAGGTCTTTCAATGCAGAAAAGGCTGAGCTCTTAGACTAATGCCGATTCAGTTGGCCAAGACTTAAGCAAAAAGGTAAACAAGATTTTCTTAATGTGTTACAAAGAGCAGCCCCTACCTCCCATGTCTCCCACTACCTTCAGTTCACTTTCACAATCCAAGATAAACCCAAGAGGGAGGGATCTGAGAAGTTGATTTTGGGATAATAAAAGTTATTGCTCTAATTATTGTCTAAAATTTTTAAGTGTGAATAAACAACAAGTCCATAAACGAGGTACCAGCAAGGTTTTAGAAAAGACGTGGTCAAAGTTGAGACAAAGGGTTCAAGGCAGGCGTCAGGAATCGTAGTCAAGGGTCAGGCAGGAATCAAAAAAACAGGTTATCAAAGACAAAATACACTTGAGCAAGAACAGTAAACTGAAGCCTAGCTTGGGCATTCTCAAAATGGTGGCCTGGCCTTTTAAGGAAGGTTTGGTGCCAAGAATTCAAATCCGGCACACCCTGGTGGCATCACCTAGCCCCTAACACAGAAGTGCGAGCCTGCGCACCCGCCGATACAGAGACGAGCCAGGAGGTAAAAGAAGGAGCAGATCTCTCGGCGCGTCTTACACCAACGGGCAGATTTATCGGGGGTCGAAGTAAATTTGAGGGAATTTTCTGAGTAAAAAAATTCAAAATTCAAAGTAATTTTTTGGATACTTCGACCATCGAATAGGATACTACAACTTCAAATTTACTTCGAATTCGATTCGAAGTAAAATAGTTCGAATATTCCATCATTCGATAATCAAAGAACTGTCGCTTTAAAAAAACTTCGACTTCAATACTTCACCAAATTATACCTGCCGAAGTGCTATATTAGCCTATGGGGACCTTCTACAGCATTTTCGAATCGTTCGATTTGAAGTATTTAATCATTCGATCGAACGATTTTACTTTGACCGCAGAATACACAAATTCGATGAAAAAGTTTGAATTCAATATTCGAATTCGAAGTATTTCAATTCGATGGTCGAATTTCGAAAGTATTTTTTACTTCGAAATTCGACCCTTGATAAATCTGCCCCTACATGTGTGCTATAAACCATTGCAAAACTTGCTGCTGTTAAACCTTGTGGTGAGTGGATTCTGGTGAAAATGACTCGTCTTGAGACAAAAAAATGGTAAATTTAGCAGATATTTTTTGCAATTTGTCCCCATTACTAAATAAAGCCCTAATTGTGTAACATTTATTCATCAAAGCTGGATCTCAACTGATTCGTATTCCCTTGAAAAATTATCAAAATTTTATTTTTGAAAATGTTATTTTTAAAATGTATTTTTAAAAATTATTTGGGGAAGCAGAGGATGTCAAAGTACAGGAATGGCATCCATTATCTGGAATGCTCTGGACCTGGGGTTTTTAATGTAAGGAATCTTTCCATGGTCTGCTTAAAATCTCTTGAAAATTAAATAGGATTAGGATTATTTTGCCAGCGTTATAGATTTATGCAGCCTAGCTGCCATCAAGTACAAGCTAATGTTTTTAATTACAGAGAAAAAAGGAAAATTATTTTTAAAAGTTATAATAATTTGCTTGAAATGGAAGATGGTCAACGGTAAATGGCCTTCCCGTAGTTCTGAACTTTTCTGGATAATAGGTTTATGCATATGGGATCCCATTGTAGTTCTGTTTTTGATGGACTTGTCAGCACAATCACCAGACCTCAACTCTATCAAATTCTTGTGATTTTGAGCTTCATCATAAGGTAAGAGGAAAAGCGATGAGCCAGTTTCACTTCGGGGAAGCGTTTACAGAGGACGTGGGTTGAAATGTTCCTTTCATATCTTCCAAACTGACAGCTAGAATGCCAAAAGTCTGCAAAGTTGGAAACTGCTGCAATGTAAAAATCGACGGATAGAACAGTGAAATATGTGAAATAAAAAGAATGTATGATATGACCCATATTATTAATATCACGGCTACTTGTTATAGTGACTCGTTCCCAGTAAAAGAAATCCATTCAGCACTAATATGGGTAATGGTGCAGGAGGAGTTAATGCCAGTGCACTCATGTTGATGCTCACTATGTATGCCATTGCCATTGTTTTGTTTTCCATGTGATTTCTAATTCAACAACTGGCAACACTTCCAACTGCCCCATGCGCCATATCCCTAAATAGAAGGACATACAAGTGAGGTAAATATAGTTGAAAACAAAGAATGCATTTGGGAAGACTGAGATCTAAAATTGCTCTCGTTGTACCTTGTAATATCTTCTGCCAGCATTCCTGCTGAGGACAGGACACTCCGATCAATGTAATAATACAGGGATCCCATCCAAGTTTTTCAGAAACTTTCATGCAAAATCTTATTAGCGTCTTCCCTACATACTTATAATAATGTGGATATGTTCACTGTTTTGTCAAATGTAGAAAGACACTTGGGGGATTATTGATCAAAGTTCGATTTCTTCTCAATATTTTTTGCTAAAAACTCCAATCAAATCCACTCAGGTTTTTTATGCTTAGTTATTATTACATTTTCCCGAAAATTAGCTTTTAGGGAAAAAAATCAGATGTTGATGATATTTTCGGATTTTTCATCTGATTTTAACGCTTTTTTTTGGATTTTTCACATGAAAACTCAGATTTTTGCCCGAAAACTCTGAAAACTTTGGGGTATTGCACGAAACCCAAAAAAAATCATTGGGACTTCTCCCATTGACTTATATGTAACCTCGACAGGTCTGAGATGCCGGATTTTCTGATTCAGACTTTTCCATCCTCCGGGTTTAATAAATTCTGAAAAATTCGTGATTTTTTAAAAGTCCTATTTTATTTTTAAAAAATCACGATTTTTTATGATTTTTGCATACAGAGTAGGGATGCACCGAATCCAGGGTTCGGTTCTGGATTCGCCAGGATTCGGATGTTTTCAGCAGGATTTGCGAAAGATTCGGCCAAAAACCGAACTGAATCCGAATCCTAATTTGCATATGCAAATTAGGGGTGGGGAGGGAAATTGTGTGACTTTTTGTCACAAAACAAGGAAGTAAAAATAGTTTTCCACTTCCACCCCTAATTTGCATATGCAAATTAGGATTCAGATTCGGTTCGGTATTCGGCCGAATCTTTTGCAAAGGATTCGGGAGTTCAGCCGAATCCAAAATAGGGGATTCGGTGCATCCCTAATTCAGAGTTTAGTAAGTAACCCCCTAAGATATAATTAATCCTTATTGGAGGCAAATCAATCCTTTTGCGTTTAATTAACGCTTACATGATTTTTTAGTAGACTTAAAGGTGTTGTTCGCCTTTGAGATAACCTTTAGTTTGATGTAGAGAGGGATATTCTGATACATTTTGCAATTGTTTTCATTTTTTATTATTGAAGGTTTTTGAGTTACTTAGCTTTTTGTTCAGCAGCTCTTTCATTTGCATCTTAACCAATCTAGTAACTAGGGTCCAAATTACCCTAGCAACCATGCATTGATTTGAATAAGAGACAGGAATATTAATAGGAGAGGCCTGAATAGAAGGATCAGTAATAAAAAGTAACAATAACAAAACAATTACAGAGCATTTGTTTTTTAGAAGGGAGTCAGCGACACCCATTTGAAAGCTGCAAAGAGTCAGAAGAAAATGGCAAATGTACAGGTATGGGACCTTTTATCCAGAATACTTGGGACCTGGGGTCTTCTGGATAATGGATCTTTCCATAATTTGGATCTCCACCCTCAAGTCTACTAGAAAATCATGTAAACCTTAAATAAACTGTATAGGCTGGATTTGCTTCCAATAAGGATTCATTATATCTTAGTTTGGATCAAGTACAAGGTACTGTGATATTATTACAAAGAGAAAGGAAATCATTTTTAAAAATCTGGATTATTTGGATAAAATGGAGTCTATGGAAGATGGCCGTTCCGTAATTCAGAGCTTTCTGGATAACACGTTTCCGGATAACTTATTCTATACCTGTACAAAAAAAAATCACAATTGAGAAACCCGGTGGGCCCCGGCCTCTTGTGGGCCCAGATCCTCTAGATCTTCTTAATGGCTCGACCTCCCTTTGTGGGGGATCACAAAAAAAAATAATAATTGCGCGTTCACACAAACGTGGAGATGCATGCGTGCGTACAAAGGCAGCGGCGTGCGCATACACACAAACGCAACGTGGCACGCTAGAGAGGCAGGAGGGGCAGTGGGGGGCCCTGGGGCAGCCCCCCAGTCCGACCCTGAATGCAGTCAGCAATTTTGTACACAAAGTCAAAGAGAGGGGATGCAGGTATTAGCACTGGCCTAGAACACCCCAGTAATGAATCCAATAATGAAAATAAAGCCAATACCTTTGTATGCAACAAACAGGGTGATCCCAAATTTTATTCCATGGTGCTCTTGACACAATTCAAAAGATCAAATGTTTCGGGACCACATGGCCCTTCTTCAGTGATGATCATCATACAAAGGTATTGGCTTTCTTTTCATTATTGTGAGCAATTTTGTGCCATCGCCATGTTTTTTCCCATAATGCAGTTTGGCCAAAGGGAGTGTTGCTATAGGACAATTGCAGCCAATGAGTCAAAATGAATGCAATTCCACTCGCACTTAAATTGGACATGATTGAGCTAAAAGTTTTCCAAGTTCACTTGGGGGATTTCTGGTGTTTGGTGCAAGAGTGAAGCAAACGTCTGGTTTCAGGGAACCCCGAAGCTGCTGCCTGGTCAGGAAGGCAGGAGACAGAAAGGGTGCCCTCTGTTCTACCTTCTTGGCATTAATATAGCTTAGTAAGAGACATTGTTTTTGGTGTTATCATTTAATTGGGTTTGAACCCAGGAGCCTTGCACCAGTGAGGTGAGTTGAGCAACTTATCTCAGCCGGCAGTGCCGAACAAGTAGCCAGGGGCTGCAAAATGCATCTTCTGGTAACTTTGAAAGCCGAATATTTTGCTCTTCTATTGCAGTAAGGGCTATTGCACCCCTGTTTAAACCCTCATTGCTTGTACCCTGGGGAAAGCCTTAACTAAACCCTCATATCCATGAAATACTTTTAACAGTGAACATTGTCATTTCTCATGAGTTTGGGGTGTTGGCAGGTAACAGCAATTAACTGCACAGGAGAGTTGATTCTACTTTATGAGAACTTTTTTACATTCAATTTATAACAATACAACAACGTGAAATGAAATTGCTTTACAGAAATGAAGGACGTCACCTTCTTTGAACAGTAAAATGTATTTTGTTGCTCATTGAAGAGTTATTTCATGTAATAAACAAAAACAGATTTGATTTAGAAAAGAGCTAAGTAAAACATAAAATATAAAAGAACAAGAAAACAAGAACAAAATAAGGCTGCCAAACATTTGTATTGTAACCTTTTCTGCATGGTAGAGTCCTGCGCGGGTCCATTTTTTGGGACCCGAACCCAACCCGTACCCGCAACCTGCAATCCGCAACCCGCACCCGCAACCCGCATTCTTACCCGATTGGACCCGCAACCCGACCCGACCCGCAAGTACCTTCTCTGCAGCCCGGACCCGCGACCCGCTGACCATCAAGAATCAGGAAGTGCTGTCATTATAAACCGGACGTGACATCATCGGAAGTAGATATGATCAGAAAAAAGGGAGTAAAACCGGAAGTGCTGTCATTGTGTACCGGAAATGACATCATCGGAAGTGGGCGTGACCAGAAAAAAGGAGCAAATATTTATATTGAGAAGATCCGCAGCCCGACCCGCAACCCGCAAACCCGCAGAACCGCCGACCCGCGGGTATACCCGCACCTTGAACTTCAACGAAAAACCCGCATGGTACTGCAGGTTTTTGCGGGTAACCCGCGGGTACCCGCGGGTACCCGACCCGCTGCAGGACTCTACTGCATGGTCTTGAATGCCCACTTTACTGGAATATAACTATGCCATTATTGATGAGACATTTATTCCCACATTATTATTGCTTATCTTTATTACATATTTCCAGGTGCACCGTATCATTGTACCGACACATCCTGATTCCATAATCGTTTTACCTGCACCCAGACAAGCCAGACCCTGGTTTTCGGCAATTTCCTTAGTGCATTGGGCATGCACAGGGGCAAATTTACTTACCTCACAAATTGCGCCAGTGATGGCTTCGCTGACATCGAAACACTTCACCATGCGTAGATTCGCCAGGACAACGCTAATTCACGAAAATCCGAAGTTGCATCCAGGGCGCCAAACGCTTGCAAATTTGCGCTAGCATTACTGCAGCAAGCAAAGCGAAGTTACAATATCGTTGGCTGATTTGCATACGGCGGTAAGTTTACCGTATACACTACACAAGCCCAGGGAACGTTAATAAAATAAAATAAAGTTGTTATATTGCCCTGCACATGAGCCCACTGTATAGTTTATGTACCATATGTTAGGAAATGTAGGGGGAAGCCGAGTACCCCAAAAAAGCCCCACCCCAGATCCCACCCCCACACCACAGTAAAAAGGCCACACAGACATCAGCGCTAAAAACGGTAAACCCCCCACTCACAAGTTATAAAAAGCCATTGGTGGTCAGGGCCCTTTATAAGTTAAAAAAAAAAATTGGCAGGTTCAAATTTAAAAGTTTTTAAAAAAACATTGGTGGGCAGGGCCCCCTACAAGTGAAAAAAGTAATTGATGGTATGGGGTTTAATAATTTATTTTCAAAAACACATAGGGGGTTATTTACTAAACTCCGAATGCAAAAATCACGAAAAATTTGTGTTTATTTTTTTATAAAATCGGACTCGGAAAATCACGAATTTTTCAGAATTTTTTAAACCCCAAGGATGGAAAAGTCCAAATCTGAAAATCCAGCATCTCAGACCTGTCGAGGTTGCGTATAAGTCAATGGGAGAAGTCCCAATGATTTTTTGATGTGCGCTGGGTTTCAGGTTTCCGAGTTTTTGGATGAAAATTACGAAAAAATCTTGAAAATCGGATGGAAAAAGTCAGAAAAATTACTGAAAATCAGATTTCTTCCCGGGAAAATGTAATAATAAATAAGCGTAACCCGAGCGGATTTGATCTGAGAAAATATTGAGATAAATTTGGACTTTGATAAAGAACCCCTATAGTGTTCAGTGGAACTTACCTCAGGTTCTTCTTCAGCTTTTGTGGCTTCGGGTCTTTTCACAGCTTCAGGATTTTAACTTCGGGCCTTTTCGTGGCTGTGGGTCTTTCAGCGGCTTTGGCTATGTTAATGGCTTCCGGTCTTCGGGACTTCGGCTCTTCAAGACATTCGACTCTTTCGGCGGTGCATCACTTCCTCGGTGATCAGGGGCCTCGGCTTATTCGAAAAGTGCAGCACAGTCGGGCCCCCCTTGAGGCCCGGGCCGGTACAGTTGCACCCCCTGTGCCCTCCTGATGGTGGCTCTGCTGTTACACAATCAAATGCACTTTGGCAAAAATAATATAAATGCAAGTTATACACTAAATGGCAGTGTGTTGGGAGTTTCCTTAAATGAGAAGGATCTTGGGGTTTTTGTAGATAACAAGTTGTCTAATTCTAGGCAGTGTCATTCTGTGGCTACTAAAGCAAATAAAGTTCTGTCTTGCATAAAAAAAGGGCACTAACTCAAGGGATGAAAACATAATTATGCCTCTTTATAGGTCCCTGGTGAGGCCTCACTTTTTAAACAGTGTTGCAAAAGTCTTAGTTCCCCAGCAAAGACAGGTCTGTTTAATCCTTCGCCATGTCTTACATTCTATCAACATTCTGAGCCAACAGGACAGAGAATAGACAGGAACAGGAAAACACTGCTTTCAATAGCAATACATGTACAAATAACTTAAAAACATAGAAAATTTCTAATGAATATGTATTGCAAAGTTGCTTAGAATGATGTTTTCTTTTATTAGGCAAAAAATATTTTTTGGGTTGACATTCCCTTTAATTACATGTTGATTTTGGATACAGACAGCATTCCCAGACACAAAACAATCAATACACTTTTGCTATTTATAATGGCACATTATATATATACTATAGCAACTGCCTGCAAACAACTGCATATCATACCATGAGAAAATGGTTTTGGTAGCTTTGCAGGGACAGTAAATTGTTGGTTTAAAGCTCCCCCTTGTGGTGTAATGTAGAACTTTAAAGACCTGTTTCAGACAAGCACATCCCCATCTGATCACAGTTTCACCTGTATTTGTTCCCCCGAAATTTCTAGTGGAGACTGTTTTGTCACACAAGCTTTTTGAACTGTGTTGTACTGTCTAAATGTGATGCTCTCAAATGAACTCAACTCGTAAAACTAATTGAAAACATCATACTTTTTATGAGTGGACTAATTGAATCATTTAAAATAACCCTTCTTACTGCTGCAAACAGAAGTTGGAGACGTTTAATCTGATTTTTTTTTCTTTATATTTAAAAGATCTTCTAATATCCGTTGAAAGCCTTAATAAAGAAATTAAGAGATTTAGTTTCACTTTAAAGGAGTAGTTCACCTTTAATTTGACTTTTATTATTTTATAGAATGACTCTTTCCAACTTTCAAATTGGGGTCACTGACCCCAGCAGCTACAAAAACTATTGCTCCACGAGGCTACAATTTGTTATTGTTACTTTGTATTACTTATTTTTCTATTTAGGCCCTCTCCTTTTCATATACCAGTCTCTAGTTAAAACCACTCCCTTGTTGCTAAGGCAATTTGAACCCTAGCAACCAGATAACTGCTAAATAGGGTTAGTAATACAAGTCTGAAGTATTTTTACAACAGAAACTTGTTCTGCTGGTAACCATTTTCGATTTGATGAATTACAATAGCATTTAAAGAGATACTGACAATGAAATTAAACCTGTTTTACATCTATCATTATATCGTCTTTGCTATAGGTAACTTTTGATGCACATTCATTTTTTGAATAATTATTTTTTAGTGTCAGAATCACTTTCAATTGGTAGTAACATAATCTGACTCCTAAATCATATTTAGATTTAAGAGTTTGCCAAAACAGCAGTTCTCCATTATGAGCATCAACAACGTTTTATGCCTTTTACTTTTCAAGATGAGAGAAAGGGAGACCCATAAGAAGCATTAAATCCTGAATTGATTTGTAAAGGGAGAAAAGCAGTAAACTGATATTATGTATTTTCTGTTATAATTTCCATGTAATTATAAAATAAAAAGGATTTGGTTTATTCTCCAAACTTTGGTTGATCCATGGGAGTTAAGATTAAGCTATGTAAAGTATATTAGTTAGTTAGTGGCCCCATAATTCCAGTGTCAATGTAGTGTTTCTCCAAGACGCACAAATAAAGTTATCTGGATGTCTATCTGGTCCTGTACAAGGCAGGAGCAGGGAGGCCTGGGCATTGAGACTTTAAGATCAATAGCAACACCCAATGCCCTACCACCACTAAAGATGGCCCTGTTCTCATTATACTGTGGCCGAGTTATTTAGCCCTGGCAGGAAACATCAGAAAAGAAATTCCAATGTTTTGATCACATCAATCATGATATTCCTAAGGAAAACCCTGTGACATTCTTGTACAACAAATTGTATCATTTGAAAGAGCTCTATCTCATTTCATACCTTTTCATTGTATTAAAAGAGAATTAAACCTAAAAATTAATGTGACTAAAAATGCCATATTTTATTTACTGAATTTATTGCACGAGCCTAAAGTTTCAGCTTTTCAATAGCAGCAATGATCCAGAACTTCAAACTTGTCACAGGAGGTCACCATCTTGGAAAGTGTCTGTGACACTCACATGCTCAGTGGGCTCTGAGCAGCTGTTGAGAAGCTAAACTTAGGGGACGTCACAAATTATCAAGCAGAAAATTAGGTTGACCTCAGTATCGTAACTACCGGGGGAGCAAATGGTGCAACTGCACCAGGGTTCGCTCCCCCTTGGGACCCGACAGAGATCGTGCTGCAGCACGGTGGTCCCGCCAGAGCTCGTGCGTCCGTGCATCTAGAGGGATGGGGGGCCCTCTACATCCTGCGCCCGGGGCCAGAAGACTCTAGTTACGTTACTGGTTGGCCTGTAATATAAGCTGATGCTACAAGGCTTCTTATTAAATTCAGATGCTAGTTGCACTGGTTTCTGTGTTTCCATTAAGTAATTATCTGTATTAATTACTAATTAGCCTTATACTCTGACATTTATATTCTATGTGTACTGTATATTGTGAGTGGGTCCCTAAGAGTATGTGCAGTGAATCAGCAGAAAAGAAGACAAGGAGCTACTGGGGCATCTTTGGAAACACAGATCTTTACTGCTAAAGGGCTGTGGTTGTTTTGGGCTTTTACAGAAACCTTAATGAACATAATGTTTATAGCTACTTCTTTAGTTAAGCTTTAGTTCTCCTTTAAGTGTCTTTATTTTATTGTGTATGTTAAGATTAATGAGTTAACATGCAAATATAGCTATTGAATCTCCCCCCATTCCTTATAATAAATACCTCCTTCCCATTTTCAATATACATTTTCATATACATTTCGCTATGATATTGCAATGTATACAGACTGCAGCGTTTATTCTGTATTGCAAGGAAAGTGGTGACAAGTAGAGTAACTGGTCCCCAGAATATACTGGGCCCCAAAGTAAAATCATTTCTGGGAACACCAGGGGTGGATTAAAGCATAGGCTCCCCTAGGCTATGGCCAAGAGCCCAGAGGGATCAGGGGCCCATCTAGATTTTTGTTCAAATATTATTACTTTTATTAGTTTTTATTTGCTCTCCTGGGTCTGGTCGGGCACTCCTGCTGGAAGAAGAAAGTAGACAAGGCATGTGCGTGCTCCTGGATGTGTGCTGATCCTGTGATATCACTGGCATGAACCCGACCCGGCACAGAGAGCTCGGATATATGTGTGCCTGGATCTGCATGCATCTGGTCCCAGAAGTAGCCTAGGAGAGGGGTCTGTTGATGTAACCTAGGGGCCTCACATCTCATTAATCCACCACTGGGGACCACAGTCTATGGCCAAGTGGGCCACCTATACCTCCTAGGAATGCTAAGCGGGGCGGAGCTGTATTTCTTTTGAAAATTTCTTATGCTTTTGAAGACCTGTTCCCACCGTAGACCATAGACACTTACAGTGGGGAAAGTGGGAAAAAAACATTGTGACGTGTGCCTGCTTTTTGCTCTTTGTACCCCAAATCTCTTCCCTAACTGACCTTCAAACTTGGCTTCCAGGAATATTTAATAGAGCAAATAGGAATTATCCTCAAATCTCTTTGTAACCGGTACAACAGGCTGATTCCTCTAGGTACTGCCCCAGCCTATCCGAATGGGGAGTGCACATTATGGGGCAGATTTATCAAAGGTCGAGGTGAAGTTTTGAAGTGAAAGACTGAATTTCTAGCTGTTTTTTGTGTACTTCGACTAGGGAATAGTCACACTTCGACTCAAAGTTGAAAAAAACTTAAAAATTTCGTAGGTTGAATTTTTTTGAAGTACTGTCCCTTTAAAACTTCGACTTCGACCATTCGCCACCTAAAAGCTGCCGAAGTGCTGTTTAAACCTATGGGGGACCTCCTACAACCTGTATGGAGGCAATTGGGGGATCGAAGTACAATCGTACGATTCGAAGTAGGCCGAATTCTGCCCACTTCGACCCCAAAAAACTTCGACCTCCATTCGATTGGTCTTTTTGAATTTGAAGTTCGAAGTTTTTTTAACTTCGACCTTTGATAAATATGCCCCTATGTGAATCAATTTCTTACATGCACAGACACTAAGGAGGACAATCAGCAAGTAACACAGATCCTTGGTACTTAATCAGTCCACATGGGGGAGAGTTAAAATATATTAGTAAACAGCGGAATGGTCTATAGACTATACTGCTTCCTTTATCTACACTATCTGTAAACAATCCCTTACAATGCATACCTAGAGGTTATATTATAGACGTATATTTAAGATTTCACTATAATCTGTATATTTAAGGTTTATATTGAAGAATTATGGTGAGCCCTTCCTTATAACTTATTATTGGACACACAGACTGAGCAACTTAAAGGTTGGCACTTAATACATAACAAGACACATTAACTTAGGCTTGAGAATGTACGGCTGCTTCAACTTCAAATACATACAGTACATCATGCTCTGTCTCTACCAATGGAGGATCGAAAGCATTATAGATTACAGAAACCTTCATTGACTTTTCCCATATCGGAGCTTTCTCTAGAGCAATAATGATACAAACATTAAACGTCTATGGTTATTATGACTTTTGTAACTAGCCTCTATTAAATGAACATATTTACATAAATTTTGGGCCATTTTAAAAAAAATATGGTGAGTCCTGATTCTCATTAATATCAAGCAACAGCACTGGGTACAGCAGGCCATGTGTTATTGCCAATAGTTAATGACCTTTAAATAATCTTGGCTTTTGCAAAGAAAGAAATGTGAACGCATGAGTTTGTTCTGCAGGCAAAAGCCACATCTAATTGCCTACAGCACGTCCTGTGCTACTTGCTAAAATAGAGGCAAAATACAACATTATTCAGAATGCTTTGTGTTCTGCCAAATCAAGGCTGGAATACAAGGGAGCATCTGGAAACAGAATTAGGTAACAAACAGGAGTGGCCTAAAGTTTCCTCTATAAACCGAGGCAGTAAATAATATGCACTGTACAGAAATAAAACATATATATATGGAGCTATACCCCAGTGCCCTGTAAATGTAAAGTAAGCCTAAGATGCCCAGCCATCGGCAGAAAAGTCCCTGATTCTAGCTATCCCTTGCTGAGATGCATAATTTTGACGTCAACTCCTGCTCACAAAGGTTTAATGAGTTTCCAGCTGTGGCACTGGGCTTGGGCGCATTCCACACTTTTTTATGGGTAACGTGCCTCTAAAAAGCCCAATGCAAACAGTGTGTAATGCTTTTCTAAAGCGGCCCAATAATTGCTAGCATATGAAGCGCACTAATTTTATGAGGGCTTCAATGGCATGCAGGAGGACTGATTCATGAAAGCGTCGAGCAACCTTTCAGTGGGTTTTCTGTGAACTGAGCTCGTAAAAAAGCGCAGAATGCACCGAAACAAGCGAGTAAATCTCACCATTTGGATGGTCATTAACAGTGCAAAGTCTGGGCGCAATGTCGTAATTGTTTGCACTGCGTTTGCTGCTGAGGGAAATGTGTAGCTACCCTCCGGCCCCTCCTACTGCACGTTCCATACGCAGAATAGGTGATATTAATTAGGCTCCGAAAAAAAATGAAATCATTCTTTCGACTTTGCTGGTGACATTCCATTAGACATCACTCAAAGGTTTCGTCTGATCATTTACAGAGGCAATTACAAAAGGCCCTAAGGATGCTCGGAAGGCATCTTACAAGCAGTGATAGGCAACATGAAAGGGTTCACATGTGCCCCCTGACTATTCAGATGGGCTGCAAGTTGTATTTCATGTTGGCGTCATTGGGATATAACACATTATATTAAGAGACAGATAGCCTTCAATGGACACCTCATTAGGTGTAAAGAAAAGCCTATAAATCCAACAGTTTTCCCCAGTTTCTGGAACTTCATTATAAAAAAATAAATAGTTCAGATGTGCTCCAATGAGCATGTCCAAGCAAAAATCATTCCCTATATTAATATAAAACAATAAATGTATTGGATTGACTTCTAGTTAATTGTAAGTAAGTAAGTACGCAGTTTGTGCGATGTATTTACATGCATAAACATTTCTATACACTGCATAGAATTGATTCGGACAGTAGATGAATGGTTTCTAGTGGATTTGGTAGCACTTCTGCTGCAGCAAAGCATAAAAGGGCCATTGTATATGTATCCTATTTCTAATTATTGATTACCATTCCCTTAAATTGCCATTCAAGTGTAAAGGCTCCGCTTTTTACAGGAACGAAACATATTTCAACACATACTCATCATTCAGAGCTTGCCTCAGCTAATAATGTAAAATTCCCCCATAGCGAACAATTAGTATTGATTGTGACATGGGGACAGACAAAAGACCACAGATGCTGTTAAGGTGCATAAAAGGGGTATTTTATTTATTGCATTAGGTTAATAGTTTCAGGAGTTTTGTCTGCCTTTGTCTTCCTCATTTTTTCCAGATAAGGGATCTTTCCATAATCTGGATCTCCTTGTCTGCTAAGCCCAATAGGATTAGTTAGCATCCAATAAGCATTTATTATATTTTATTTTGGGTCAAGTGCAATGTACTGTCTTATTATTACAGCTAAAAAGGAATTATTTGATGAAAATGGTGTCTATGGGAAATGGCCTTTTTGTAATTTGGATAATTCTGGATAATGGGTCTCTGGATAACGTATCCTATACCCAGGACCGCCATCTAGGGAGCACAGAGGGTACAAGTGTAGGGGGGCCCGGCAGTGCTGAACTTTTCGAAAGAGCCGGGCCCCTCTTGACAGCACTAAAGCCGTGCCGCCTCCTTCCGAAGTCCCGAACTGCCGAAATGCGGAAGTGCCAAAAATTCAAAGTCCTAAAGCAGCGAAAAGACTCAAAGCCACTAAAATAGCCAAAGCCAAAGTGCCGAAAAACCCAAAGTCACGAAAACAGCCGAAATTGAACTCCTGAAGCAGCAAAAAGACCAGAAGTCACGAAAACAGCCGAAATTGAATTCCTGAAGCGGCAAAAATACCCAAAGTCACGAAAGGAGGCGAAGTTGAAGTCCTGAAGCCATGAGTTCAATTCTACTGAACACCAATGTGTGTTTTTTTTTTTTATATAATGCCCTGGCCACCAATGTATTATTATAATACTCTATAGGCCCTTGCCAAAAATATTCTTTGGGGCCCCAATTTTTTTTAACTTCTAAGGGGGGCCCTGACGCCAATGTTTTTTTAAAAAATGTTCTTTGGGGACCCAATTTTTTTTAACTTGTAAGGGGGGCCCAGGCACCAATGTTTTTTTTAAAAATATTCTTTGGTGCCCCAATTTTTTTTAACTTGTAAGGGGGGCCCTAGCACCAATGCTTTTTTTTAAAAAAAAA
This sequence comes from Xenopus laevis, assembly GCF_017654675.1. Classification (NCBI taxonomy): domain Eukaryota; kingdom Metazoa; phylum Chordata; class Amphibia; order Anura; family Pipidae; genus Xenopus; species Xenopus laevis. The sequence goes on from NC_054385.1 coordinate 100,688,079, forward strand.
ATTTATGGGGGGGCCCTGGCACCAATATTTTTTTTTAACTTATAGGGGGGCCCTGGTCCCAAATAGCTTTTTATAACTTGTGTTTGTGGGGGGGGGTTACTATTTTTAGTGCTGATGTCTGTGTAGTCTTCTAACTGTGATGTGGAGTGGGCAGGATCTGGGGTGGGGCTTGAGGGCTGGTTGGGCGTGGGGAAATTTCCAACAGCGGCCCTGCCTGTACCTGTACTGCAAAACCCTTCTTTACAGTCAAATGTGCTAGTGTTATACATAATTTTCCATGACAAGCAGATAATTGCATGTACCAATTTTGCATGGTGTTCCTGAAACACATTACATATTGCTCCAATGCCTTTTGCGGAACGTCCTGCAGTTTTCCAATCCAAGGCCAAAGTAAAAGAATAAGAAAGAGCAAGTACATGTACAGTGGAAAGGCATTTGATGTGTCAAATGTGCGAAACGTGTCAAGTGATTAATTGTATTTTTGTAATGGACTAGCAATAAAATAAAGTTTTAACCGTTACTCCAATTCACAGGGGAATTGTCTGAATAAGAATTGGGTAGTGTACAATGTAAAGCACTTAAAGAAAAAATCCCAATGTAAACTAAACAACAAAACATTTGTGATACCAGAATTTTGATGACCTTGTCAATTCGTGTCAATTTTGACACCCACATAAAAGTCAATGGGCATCCAAATAATGTTGACGAATGACAGTTTTGACGCAATCGACTATTCCAACGTGCGTCCAAATTTTTTTTGCCGCCGGCAAATTATCGCCGCAGTTTTTCGCTAATTTATTCGCCCATCACTAGTTATTATCTAACCAGTAATACGTGGGGTCTGGGTGCTCATGCCCCAGACCTACAGCTCAACCAAAAGCGAAAATGGCGGGCATTCAGATCCCACAAACAGGCTTGTAAAGAGAACTTTATTTAGGCCACAAAGTAGATCAACACATTTCAATCTGCACCAATAGGCACTTAATCATAGTCTGTACAAAGACACATCGGTATACCAAATATATACCTTGAACCCACCAACACATCGGTATACCAAACATACATATATATAATATTCCAAAGAGTCATTTAGGGGCCGTTTAAATTGACAAAATATTACTATAAGAAGACCCTCATTGTAGTCACATAAATTATTCATCATAACAAGACACATCAAAGTCATAATTCAGACCCTGAGCTTGTCTTGTTTTGAGCATAAAGATCTATTTTACTTCTATTTTGTTTAAAAGCACAGACAGATTGCCTCCCCTGGGGCCCAAAATAACTTTTTCAATACCTATCACAGAAAGAAAGGTTACATCGCCCTTTTAACATTCAAAAAAAGTTCTGAAACATTGGTACCTATATTCTCTTTTATATCTGATCAGGGTCAGACTGGGGGGCCCGGGGCACACCGGGACTACTGTCCAGGGCCCCCTCCGCCCTCCCTGCCCCCCTACCGTGATGCGCTCCTGCTTGAAAGGCGCTGCTTGGTGCGCCTGCTTGAAAGCAGGCGCCTAAAGAAATCTTTTTTGTTTTAACAAACTGGTCGGGAGAGTCCGACAATGTGTCCGATACATGTTCATGTATGCATTCCTTCAGGGACATAGCTGTTTGGCCTACATATTCTTTGCCACATTTACTGTACGTTAATAGATAAATGATATTTTTTGAGTTACAATTTATATATTGCTTGATACAGTAATTCCTATTGGTTACTGAAGATGGAAAAGTTTTTGTTACCAATACATGTGTTCATGTTAAACATCTTGTAGAACCACATTTATACATGTCTTTACTGTCTAACCAATCTGGAATAATAGGGATCCCGGATGTAACTAGACTGGGAGCCAGGATATTGCCTAAACTTTTGGCTTTTCTAGCCACAAACCTACAGTCATTTCTTAGAATATTATCAAAAACAGGGTCAGTTTGAAGAATGGAAAAGTTTTTCTTTATAATCCTCTTTATATGAGGGAAAAAGGGGCTATATGTAAAGATGCATGAAGTTGACTTAGATTCAAACAGTGGACCAGCAGTCCTTATAGCAGGAATATTGGAAGAAACGCATTGAACATTAGAGGAAACACCCAAAAGGGAATTAATCTGATTTCTCTCAATCCCTATAACTGGGGCATTAGAAAAAGTATCAAAGTAAGAACTAGTCTGATTCATCTCACGGACCTTATGTCTCTTGAACAAATTCGTTCTAGATGTCTCCATAGCTCTCTTAAAAGCTTCAATAAGATTGGACAAAGGGTACCTCAAAGCGGTCTCTCATTTCAGTTGTTTTGATTGAAGTCAGAACATATTTTCCTAAGCCAGAAAAATGTCCAACGGGTATTGAATGGGGCAAATGAGATGATTTAGCGGATAGCATACTATTTCCCGAGCATTTTTTTTCTATACAAAGTAGAAAAAATCTACTATGTGCCCTTGGATGCTTTTAGATGTCCGTTCTTCTATTTGCATATTGTTTTTAATGCCCTTCCCCTTTTTTTCTTTTGGCTAATTAATCTATTCTGGTGATTGGGGGGTTCAGGGTATATATTTGGTATACCGATATGTGTCTTTGTACAGCCTATGATTAAGTCCCTATTGGCATGAAACGCGTGAGGCTATGTGTTGAGCCACTTTGTGGCCTAAGTAAGGTTCTCAGTTCTTTTACAAGCCTGTTTGTGGGATCTATGAGTGCCTGCGGTTTTCTCTTTTATGTGTACAGGTATAGGATACCTTATCCGGAAACCCGGTATCCAGAAAGCTCCGAATTACGGAATGTCTGTCTCCCATAGACTCCATTTTATCCAAATAATCCAAATTTTTAAAAATGATTTCCTTTTTCTCTGTAATAATAAAACAGTAGCTTACACATGATCCCAATTAAGATATAATGAATCCTTATTGGAAGCAAAACCGGCCTATTGGGTTTATTTAATGTTAAAATTAATTTCTAGTAGACCTAAGGCATGAAGACCCAAATTACGGAAAGATCCATTATCCGGAAAACCCCAGTTCGCGAGCTCTCTGGATAACAGGTCCCATACCTGTACAGTGTAAAGGCTGGCTTTGTACATTGTCTTGTTTGGTTAAATACCTTCCATCATCCTGGCCTGGTCATAGAGAAGCTATAAAAACAATATCCATCATCATAGCCAAGCACCTTTAGAATTTTATTAAGTATAGTATCTATACAGTACGAACCAGTAAGTACAATAACTATCCTACAGTAACTTTAGCGTGTTATTTACAGCACCAGTATGTCAAACTACTTCCAGCATCTTTTCTTCAACTTCAAGGCCTTCTGGGCTCTAAGTCCTACAGCTGCTCCTCAAACTAATCTGTCATCAATAGAGGTAAGGAATCTGGCCAATTGCTGCTTTTGGAGTTTCCGGCAATCTTAAGTGTGCGGCTTCTGGCACATGGAAACAGTTAATGACAGTAATGGAACGACATCTGTCACAGTTCCAAGAGTTTTGATGGCTGCAATTGTTCCACTGAAAATCAAGGTGATCAAAATGCCCTTATGCCACAGCATTTTTTGTAGCCATAGAATTCCATCAGAAATGTATTCTTTACTTTAATTTAAGCTTTAAGTCTCATGTGAAAAAAAACTATGAGAAATGTCTGTGTAAAAACTCCAGACATATTAGAAGCTTGTGGTCTGTTTTAATGGCAGCCTTTTAAAGTCCCGAGCAAGAATACCATGTTATTAATTAGTAAAGCACTTAGTCCTTACGAACGTCTTGTTTCCTTCATTTTGAGCAGAGCTAATGACTGTGCAATTAATTCCAACATGCAAATATTTCCCACAGCCTCAAAGTTGATATAGTACCATCACAGAAAGCCTCAAATTTTAGAGGAACCAAACATTAAACTCAATCTTTATATTGCTGTAATTGTGTAAGTGTAACAAGGATATAGAGGATCCCAGGGTGGTGAATAGTGCATGTATTTTATGGACATAAGTAGACATAGATATAATTAGGAAGACTCTTGGTCCCAGCAGCTATTAGCCCAAGAGTATGGATTATTCAGCATCTATATTTTCACATAATTGCCATCTGTCCTTCATGTCATTGGTTTCAGTAAAAAAATATGTAATTTTCCTTTTTATGCTTGAAGAACCTGCATACAGACCCATGTCAGAATGTGATCACCATATGCCAGATTTCCGTTGTCATAAATTTTCCATGATTTCAGCATAATTTGGGTTCTAACTGTGACTCTGAGAGCCCCACTACTATATAGCACCCCCAGCCAGAGGTGCTGCCCATTTGTTAGAACGTGTTAGAACTGGTATGTGGGAGATAACAGTGACACATCAGTATCTCCTTCACACAGTCTGGCTTTCTCTTCCTGGTTTGTAGCACTTTAATTATTTTTTGCTCAATAGCCTTGTCAATTAAGAAATGGGTCAGTTTGTCTCCACTCAACAAATCCCATGATGTCTAAGGTGCTTGGTTCACTCATGATTAAGGCCCCACTTAAGATCACACATCTGACATGAGAAATGATTTTCAAAAACATTATGAGCTCATAGTGGAACTAGAATTTTTTTAACTTAAGTTACTAAGTGAAAAGCCATATGATGTCATTTAGAGCAGTGTTGAAACACTGTTTTTTTAAGAGGCATTTTTCCATAAGGAAAAGTTAACATGTAGGAAGAGTAGAAGAGAGTATGTTACATAAGTACTGTAATGACTAGGTCAGTCACCAGGTGGCACTGTAGATATGAGAATACTCCAAGAGAAGCGAGGAGAGAGGAGTGGGCCATAGACTCTTTGGTTGATAAGAAGGAATAGTGCATAACACATGGAAGCCTGAGGCAGCCACCTCAGAAAGGTACCAATAGGTGTAAGTTAGGTTAGTTGGTTAGTTAGTGATTAGGTAAATCCGTGGATCTCACTGTAGGCAATGACAGATAGTGGTAGGTTAAGTAGTTGGGCAGTTGAGGCTTCAACATGAATTGACTGTCTCAGCAGTACCTCACCCAATTAGGGACCCAGTGGAAGAGGGGCTAAGTTAAGTAGGGCCTAGTGTCTCAAACACAAGGCTGACTCCTGTGCTGAAAGTGTGTAATGGTACAGTGTCCCTGATTGAAAAGAAGAAGTAGGGAAGGTACACAGCTGAGTGGGGCTCAGTGGCCTGGGAAACCCTATTCTGTTCAATGTGCATTGCTAGGGAAACGTGTGTGGCAAGTAATAATGCAGAAACTGTACTGGTGGCTGCTAATAAAGTGTTGTATGAACCTCTAGTTTATTTACTTCTAAAGTTGGTGTTGCAAGTCCCCTATGTTGTGACTGTAGCTACTTGACCAAGCATCCCAAGAAGGCACAGAAGGCAAACATACTAACACAGGTGGTGGCTTCTTGTGCAGCAGAATGGTCTGAATCACTGCTGTTTCCATCTCTAGTAGCATTGATGATGTATGTATGTATGTATATTTTTATTTGTATAGCGTTCCTTGAGGGCAAAGCACTGTACTGCAGAACAATAAATTAGTAGCAACAAACAAGGGGTCATTGCAATAATAAGTAACAATAAGTGCATTATTAGAAATACACTTTACATAAATATAAAATATAATTATAATACAGATTAAGTGCTCAGTGTCAGGGAGACAAAAGGATGGAGGACCCTACCCCGTAGGGCTCACAGTCTAAATTGGAGGGTAACTTACAGACACAATTCAGAGTGCTGTAGGGGACAAAAGCTGCATCTAGGCTCAGCAAAACACTCTACCAATGTCAAGTTTCAGCAGATACTAAGATGTTCCTAAATATCATTCCATTCATTATTTTTAAACCAGCTGTGAAAAATCTGCTAAACATTAAACAACTCTTTTAGTAATTTCAGCTTTATGACTATGCTGCTGGCTCAGGGCACCTTAGTCAACATTTAAGTATAGTTCTAAGATATCCTAAAATTCTATAGATTAAGAGTTACATATGAGGTGAAAATGTTTGGTGAAATGTTGCATTTATTCATCTTGCCGATTATTAATATTGTACAGTTATTCATAAAGCACTTATTGTGCAATGCTGTGCACCCCCACATACACTGAACCATACACAAGTTAAAGATGACCTACTCATTAGAGGAACAATATGTTTGGTCCTCTGATACCAATAAAGTAGGGATCTCTTACTCTTTTCCTGTTTGGAACTGAATGGGCCCCTGTCCAGCTGCAACTGCTCTACCAATGGCAACTCTATGCAGTAAAGTTCAGGAGATATTCTTCAGAATTACAGTGATAAGATGCTTAGCTCTAGAAATACAATTATTTTGAAATATTTCAAATAATTTATGAACAATTCTTGGTTTGTTATTTTCCAAAATATAGTTTTTACGGTTTTCCCACAAGCATGCTAATCAACATCATAAGTAAAATTCCATCTTCTAATCAGATAACAGTAGGGGTAATTTGCTTGTGAAAACAGAAGGCAGCAGAAGGCAAAATATGGGGGCTGTTGTGATACTTTCATAAATGCCTTTGTTTGAAAAGATCTGCAGGAAGATATATTCACAACTTGTGAAGTAGATCTCTTGTATGGGTTTATGTTGTTATTTTTACATGGTTTCAGGCTGAAAAAAAGATACTTGTCTATCATCTTCAAACTATTGCCCAAACAATTCCTACCCAATACAATAAGGTAGTCCTAGATCCTTCTTCTCCTGCAGTACATTTCATCTACTACTTTGTCATCCAAATCAGATGTATATATATGTATGATGTATATATGTATTTATATATATAATGAATATATAATATCTATAATGCTCTCTCTTTTAGTCAATCACAAACACTGCATGACTGCTTACAGTGTTGCTAAGCCAATAACAATTTCATAAAAACCCTTGAGAAACATCCTATGACTTCATTTCAACAAGAGGTTTGGTGGCACAATATCAAGAGTCTCTGCAGACCCAACGTAGATCTCATGTGTAACATAAGCTGTATGATGTGTACAGTCTGCCCAGACATTAGCTGCAACAAAAAGTTGAAAATTTGTGAATTTATCTTGTTAGATCTTGACAAGACTTCTCCAAGGCACAAGAGCGTCTCAAAGTCCCTCTCACTTGCCTTGCAAAGAGAATACCGTATACATTGCCTTTGTATACATTGCAAGGGTCTATATAGACAAAAATGCTGTTTAATACAAATTCCTTTTATATTATAATAATTATATTTATTGACTAAATTGTTTTCTTTCCCAGAGATGCGGTTATACTGGCCAAAACACAAAAGAGTTTTAGAATACGATGTCGCTACATATGTAATGCACTGGCGAACCGTTTATAAGGGGCAGATTTACATAGGGTCGAATATCGAGGGTTAATTAACCCTCAATTTTCGACTGCCGAATGTAAATCCTTCGACTTCGAATATCGAAGTCGAAGGATTTACCGCAAATAGTTCGATCGAACGAAAAATCGAGGGTTATATCGGGGTCGAATATCGAGGGTTAATTAACCCTCGATATTCGACTGCCGAATGTATATCCTTCGACTTCAAATATCGAAGTCAAAGGATTTACCGCAAATAGTTCGATCAAACGAAAAATCAAACGTTCGATTCGAAGGATTTTAATCGATCGATCAAACTATTTTTCTTCGACCAAAAAATAGTTAGAAAGCCTATGGGGACCTTCCCCATAGGCTAACATGGCACCTCGGTAGGTTTTAGGTGGCGAAGTAGGGGGTCGAAGTTTTTTTTAAAGAGACAGTACTTCGACTAACGAATGGTCGAATATCCGAATGATTTCTAGTTTGAATCGTTCGATTCGAAGTCGAAGGTCGAAGTAGCCAATTCAATGATCGAAGTAGCCAAAAAAAATCATTCAAAATTGGAAAAAATTTTTATTCTATTCCTACACTCGAGCTAAGTAAATGGGCCCCTAAATGTCAGGCTTGATCATGCGAATGTATTAGCAATAACAGGCAGAGAAAAATGGCACATGGGACTTGACATATTAATTGCTTCCCGTAGCAAATTTGGATGATGCATAGGGTCAGAGTCCATCTGAATCAGAAGCAGGCAGGAAACATGTTGGAGGTTGCCTGGGGCTACACACGCTACTACAACATATCCAGCAAGATTCTTTACCTTGTCTTGTAATATCTCAGGGGCAGTACTTGACCCTGTGGCTCAGTTACATTTACAACTTCTGGGTATTTGGTAGCTAAATGCTTTTAACTAAAACATGTCCATTATCCAAGTCTCTCCTAGTTCCTAAAGCTGGCCATTACATTTCTCCAGTTGCAAATTTCCAGATATCCTTCAACACATTTGCATTAATTTCCAAGACTTTCCTGCATTTCTGTTGAAGTAGAAGTCCACCTTGCCATGTCACACCAGCCTAATTATCTTTTTCTTACCTGTTTTATTTTTACTTTATGAAGTAAACACAGTCATGGTTGGCAGGACACATAAATCTTCAGCATCACATTCTTCAATAATACAGGGCACATTTTCCAGAACATTTTGTTTATTTACAGTGAGGGAGAGAGAATATAACTCTATGATGAAAAGCCAAAGGAACTATCAACAGAAACTGGTTATACAAAATTGTCTGGACAATCTGGCGTTTGTAACGTAACACTGGAGATCAGTATTAGGTATTCTAGGCCCATACCTCCCATTGATCAGCAGACTTATACCCTGCTGCTTTTGGCTGCTTTTGCCAGCTGGTTCCCATATTTATCCAGCTCTGGATTTTGCCTCCTCCCTTCCCTCAACGCCCACTTTGGAATTGACACTCCCAGACTCTGCACCCATTCTTCAGCTTGTCAGCTACCTGCCTGGCTTGGAAATAACTCTTTGTGCCAATGTTTACCTAGCTGTTTCCCCTCAATGAACTGTACCATTTCACAAGAGGAAGAAAAATGAGATGTCAAAAACCTTCAAAAAATAAATGTACAGTCTCATATTTTTGGTACATAAATATATTCCCATATGAGGTATGAATATGTATGAATTAAAGGCCAGATTTTGCATCTGCACTGAAATGGATAAAATTGCTGGTTGATAAAAAAAAATCACCCACCATTTGGAATGTATGTGTCATATTAACAATAAACCATGGTCTGTTCTCTCGCATGAAGCCTATTGCAAGTGATGTAGGGAGACCATATATAGAATTATGAATGTTATGCAATAATGCTAATATGTCTAAATAAAACATTCATATAGATTGATGGTTTTGTGATTAATATGTTTCAAAAACATATAAGACAGGGACTCATAAACTCACTGACAATATACTGGTTGTAAATGCAGAATAATATACTGTTCTAATAAATTAAATATATTTCTGAGTACATAGTTAATACTGCTACCATTTAACTATGTTTGCATAGTTAAATGGTATTTCTCTCTAATCACATACCATTAGAAATGATATTATTTAGGACTAAACCTGGAGAATACATTTTTGGTTGTTTCCGTATGGCCATGGTCTTAATAACCTCTATCTCATAACTAGGGTTGCCACCTCTTCCTGAAAAAAATACCAGCCTTCCTATATATTTATCTTTTTCCCTATTAATAACATTGGGATCAATCATAATTTTTACTGGCCAGGCCAGTAAAATACCGGCCAGGTGGCAACCCTATTCATAACCTGGCTTTAAGGTCAGCCTCTCCCCAGCTCCCTTTGGCATTTTGTCTAGAGATTATAACACAATAATGGAGCCATAGGTGATGAAAAGGAATGTTCTTGTCCACTGACCTGAGTCAAAGGTATATAAGGCAAGACTAATGGGTCTTTAACACCTTCATAGAAGCTGCTGGGGGGGTGGTCAGCAAAACAAAATATTAACCATTCAGCTCTTAATATTTCTGTTAGACTAATGAAAAAAGCAAATAAAAGATGAAGTTATAGTGGCTCTGTAACCGTGGGCTGACATGTCGTTGATAGAAAGAGACCAAATGCTCTGAAAACCTCATAAATGAAAGGTACATAAATCATATACATGTAATAAAATCAATTGACCGCTAAGCCAAACCCCATGAAGTGGGAACACCAGACTGAATAGACTTAACTACTATAACTGACTGTAATAAGGTGAGGGAAAAATACATCTTCAGGAGTGGGAGGGTAAAATATTTTGAAGCTTTTCTCATGTGAGGCCTCTCCATACATGTCTAGTATTTAGCAAACATGGCATTTAGGTTATCATGTAAATTAATCTGGCCTGGCCCTTGGAAGACACTTAAGGAAACCCCATTGGCTGGCACATTCACAGACTGAACCCTTTTTACATTCCAATAAAGAAAAGTCAGTATTTTCTGCTATGGTCTCCAATTTCACATCGGTCTGAACTTGGAGGCCTTTTGTACATGTCACCGTAGACACATTGCTTCACTGGTAGAACCTGTTCTGCCCCTATACCTTCGTCCAAATTGTGTCTTTCCAAAGGTAAAGAACTAAATCAACAAAAGCTAAATAGCTAACTAAATACAGAGGAGGAAAAGGGTGTGATAACAGGGTGAATAAATATCCTGTCAGAGCAATAAATTAAGGATGCAATTAGTCGTTTCTTTGCAGACGTATCAGTTTCTTGGTGATAGATCATTCCTCTACTGGACTCACTGCTGCCACATTCTATTCTTTATTCTCAATGAGAGGAGATTTCAAGCAAACATTATACATGTCATCAAACTCATCAGCTTTAAATCCTATAATGTTTTCCCCTTCTATTTAGTTTTTTTTTCAGAAAAAGTAACTTGCTGTCTCCTTTTAAAAGGCTGGTATATAGTTGAATAAACAGTTTGTGCCTTTCCCTTGCATCTTCAGCTCCTTGCTCTTACTGACGTTGCAGTAGCACCTAATTCAGTGACAATCCAAGATGTTGGATTTGCTCAGTAAATAATAAATTGTTTACTAAAATAAAGAGATTTTGGGGACATTTTCTATGATGAGGGTGCAAGTGCTGGAGTGCTAAAGGGTGAAAAGTTTCACTTCTTAAAACCCATAACCATTAGCACTTGCACCAATGTCATGATTGGTACTGCAGCTTCTCTCCTAAAGCTCCCCATAGACGCGACGATTCTTCTTGCAGAACGACCGATTTTAGCGAAGTTCGACCAAATTATCGTGCGTTTTGTGGGATTTGAACGATCTTACATCTTACGATTTTTTGGCCGACATCTGTCAGGAAATTTATCGGCCAGGTTAAAAAATCTTTGTCGGTCCCAGTACAATTTATCTATGTTTGCAGGGCCAAGCAGGCAGCTCCTTTGTTTTCCTGGCAAATTGGTCTTTTTAGTTGATGGTCAAGTCATACGATCGTACAATCGTTCCGAGAAAATCGTGGTCTCACGATGAGGATCGGATCTTTTAAAAATCTCAACATCTATGGCCAGCTTTAGTTCTTATGCCATCTAATGCTATTTGAATAGGGGTGCAACTACAGAGGAGGCAGACCCTGTGGCTACAGGGGGCCCTGGAGGTATATGGAGCCCCATGAGGACCACATAAAGATCAATTTTAGCAAATATTGGTAAAACAGAACTACCTCTGGATATGTTAGAGGCAGTAAAATTATTTTGCTATGGGTTCCAGTAACATCTAGTTACACAAATGTATTTGTATAACCAATAATAAACATTGAGGGGTATTTCAGCTGCCTTTGAGGTGAGGTATTTTTAAGATTTGGCATAGGGCTGGTAGTGAATGGCTGGTGGGCTGATAGGCAGATAGAAAAAATAAAATAAAAAAAGTATATACAGTATATATATATATATATATATTTATTTATTTTTATTTTTCTAGAAGGAAAACATGGAACTGTTCTAATGTTGCTGTGCTCAGGAAAGAGACCAGAAAGAATCCACATTTTACTTTTTTCATGTTTTTCCTGAGTATAGCAACATCAGAACAGTTCTCAGTTTTCCTTCTGAATTTATTTGCCTCCAATGGTATATTCAGAAGAACTGATCAGTACTAGTACAAAGGACCCCATGTTGTCCTTAATTCATTTTTCTCTCTGTTTGGTACTGGTTGATCATGGCCTACAGATCTGCCAAATATATGTTGATGCCCACTTTTGAAGATGCTCTTGCCTCGTTCTTTATGGCATAACTATAGAAGTAGACCTTGTGGTCATGAGGGGGCCCTGGCCACAGCTTCAGCTTCTTCTGTAGTAGTAGAAATCACCCCCTACCCAGCCGCACTCCTGAAGGCACCACGGGCAGGCTTGCAAGTGGGAGGGAGGACAGGCAGGGCTGTGGTGTTGCATTCAAGCAAGCCCCTTCCTTCGATCCTTAGTGGGAGGGTCTGGCGGGCGTTAATTATGCTGCTACCCGTTGTATACTTTTCAATGTCCACCATCCATCTGGCACTTTTCCTGACAAAACAGGATTCAGATGAGTTATTGCTTTTTGTGCAAGAAATTAAGTAAATATACTCTTAAATTGATCTTTATGTTGGCCTCATGGGGCTCCATATACCTCCAGGGCCCCCCTGTAGCAACAGGATCTGTCTCCTCTGTAGTTACACCCCTATACAAATAGCATTAGATGGCATAAGAACTTAAATTCTCAGGATATAAATACAGCATTGACACATGATGACATAGATTGCAGTGGCACTTTCTTTTTTCCATTTATTTAGAGCAAAAAGTGCTAGATGTATACAATATTTTTTTGTTCATAAATGTGGTGCAGGTGAAAGAATATACACACACAGGAGCTACTGTTTTGTCTGCTTAAATATTTGGGAGTTATCTTGAACCCCCATCGCAAGCGCTTTACCTGTCAAAAGTGAGTTTGCTGTGTCTGCCCCAGGAACAGTTAAGAGCTCTCAGTGTCATACAGTGAGGACATTAATCTTTTTTATGAGTCAAAAAACTCATTTGTGGTCTATACTCAACAATGTACTGAGGACATATGTGCAGGACAAAGTGCTTCCCTGTTTGTACATACAAGTCTAGGGGCATATCACTGTCTTTCTTGTCTTTGTTGTTATAAGTCAAACTTTTTGTAATTCAGTTTTATTTAATAAACCATATGTGGGAAATCTAGAACAGCATTCTTAAGAATTACTACATTTTCTAAACTTTTTCTGACCATTATGAACATACTGGTTATTTCTATACAGTTTTTTTATTGTGTGCACATATTTTATTACCAAATTTTTCTAATGTGTCTAACTATTGAATTGATTGGCCACTTACAGCTGTGGGATTTAGCGCTATCTGTCTGCAGGAGTATGGTTGGTGTATCACAGTCCAAATATCTAGTTTTTCTGTTTAGGATCATTACAGTTTACTTTGAGAAGATTCAGTATTACCATCTATACATATTGAAGTATTGTTTTTGTTTCCATATTAAATTACCGATGATTGTAAAAAAAACTGTAAAAACCAAGACACATTATATTGTAGGATGATGGAGTAATATTGTGTTCCTGGGTTAGGTGGTAAAGGACATCCCAACACTCTTCCCAACAACACAATATAAAATGTTAATAGTTTGTTAAGTTAAGGTGGCCATACATAGAGAGATCCGCAATGTCATCAAACAAGCGGATGTCTCCCCGATATGCCCACCTTGAGGCTAATCCAATCATGGGCCCTAGGGCCCAACGATCTGATCATATCGACAGGTATATGGGTGGTCAGATTACGGGACCGCATCAATGAACAGATACGGTCTGTGATCCGACAAGATTTTTACCCCTGCCCAATCGACATCTGGCCGACTCTCAGCCAGATATTGTTTTGGGAAGCTCGTCGGAGAGCCCCATACACTAGCCAATAAGCTGCCGACTTGGTCTGTCTGCAGCTTTTATGAGCTGAGCATAACTCTCACAAAGGCAGGCTCACAGTGCTGTTAGGTAAATTAATGGGACATTGGATTTCTTTAAAGCAGTGATTGCCAACCAGTCTTTCATGAGAAACATATTGCTTGACACTGCTTCCAATGGCCTCAAAGCAGATCCTTATTTTTATGTGGCTGGCTTGGAGACAAGACATGGAGGCACAAAGATACGGGTTTGACACAACCGACCATATTCCTCATTTAGCACCTCTAGGAGCTTTATTCACACTGGTGTGGGTTCCCAGGACTTTGTGCATTTGAATATTGCTCACAAGTACTAAAGGTTGGAGACCTCTGCTCTAAGATCTAACCAAGGCAGGTCACTTAAACTGAAGCATCATAGGTTGCTATAAAAAGGGGCCTGTGCTAAATGTCACACTAGGCCCTTAGCCCACTAGTTACACCATTTTGTCCCTGTTTTAAGGTGCACCTTTATTCTGGATTGGCAGCAAGATAATATTTTTATTTTCTCCGTTATCCAAAATTGCCTCCTGTTTAAGGGACAACCCTTGTCCAAGATGAAGAATGCTAGTCTGAATTTTCTGGTGGAGAAAAAGACTATTTAGACTCATCGAACCCACCCTCCACCGCCCATTAATTTGTCTCTCTGTGAGAAAGTATCCCCTTCTGCATTCCATTGAAACATGTTCTCCTGCCTTCTCTTCCTTGATCACATTGGATCTTGTTAGCTGTCTAGGAAAATATTATTTTCCATTTCTGGATCTTCCTCCTGTTTAGGAGAGTTGCGTGCTACACCTATGGCAACACATTGCAGGGGTAGGGACAAATAATAATCGTAGCTCAGGCCGAATTCTGTTTGTGACAATGTGTTCCATCCCTTTCTGGCAACAGGGTTAAATTATAAGTGGAACAGTAAGAGGCAAATTCACTGCCAGGCGCAACTTCGCTACACTTCGCCGCACTTCGCCGCACTTCGCCAGGCGTAGTTTCGCCAGGCGTAGTTTCGCCAGCGCTTCGCAAATTCACTAAAATCCGAAGTTGCGCACAGGGGTAGCGTAAGGTTGCGGAGTTGCGCTAGCGTTGATTCACTTTATAAAGCGAAGTTACGCTAGCGAAGGCTAATTTGCATACGGCGCGAAATTCAAATTTCAATGGAGGAACACGTATCTGCACTACAAATGCCTAGAAAACCTTCAAATCTGCAAATAAAAATTTTATTTTGCCCTACACATGTGCCTACTGTCTAGGTAAGTTGCCATGAGTCAGGAAATGTAGGGGGGAGGAAGGGGAGCCCCAAAAAATTTTCGAACTTTTTCAGCCTATCAGCCATCATGTAGAAAACACGCCAGCGTTTTTTTGGGACTTAGAAAAAAAATTGACTTTTTTTTAAACAATCCCTATCTACTCTTTTGCGCTTCGCCAGGTCTGAGGTGGCGAAGGAAGTCTAGCGTAAAAGGTAGCGTTCAGTACACTGCGCAATTTAGTGAATTTGCGTAGTTTCATCGCTAGCGAAACTTCGCCTGGGGTAAGGTTGCGAAGTAACACTAGCGAAACTACGCCAGCGTTCGTTAGTGAATTTGCGCAGTAGCGAAAATGCCAAACGCTAGCGAATTAACACTAGCGTTCGGCGCTTCGCGCCTTAGTGAATTTGCCCCTTAATGAGAGGAATATGGAATGGAGGCAATTGGAAAGTATTGCCATTCTGATCTATGGAGAGTGAGTCTTTTGTTTGGATTCTCAGCTTATTCGGATAAAACAAATGGACTTCATTTTGATTGAGGATGGACCTGAACCATAATGAAAAGAGATGGAACACATTGTCACATAGTCAGTCATTTACTATTTCTCATTTAATTTAACCCATCTGTTGCCAGAAAGGGATGGAACATATTGTCACATAGCCAGTCTGAGATGAGAATGTCTTAGTTCTGAGAGTCACTGTGTGTGTGTCAAATAGGATAGAAACAAACAGAACTTTCATTTGAAAGGCAGCCTATAATTATATACAGGTATGGGACCTTTTGTCCAGAATGCTCAGGACCTAGGGTTTTTCAGATATTAGATCTTTCTGTAATTTGAATCTCCATATATTAAATCTGCTAAAATAATATATAGACGTTAATTCAACTCAATAAACCTCAAATAAGGATGATTTTTATCTTAGTTAGGAATAAGTACAAGGTGCTGTTTTATTATTACAGAGAAAAAAGAAAACATTGTTAAAAATGTAAATTATTTGACTAAAATGGAGTCTGTGGGAGATGAGCATCCTCTAATTCCGAGCTTTCTGGATAACGGGTTTCCAGAAAACGGATACCATACCTGCAGGGTCGGTCTGGTCGGGGGGTTTCTGCCCCAGCCCCCCCCCCCGTGCTGCGCAGGTATCCATGCGTTGCATCCGAGTGTGTGCACATGCGTTGGTGCGCATTGTTTTTCCGGCATTAAAAAGCCTTCGTATCGCGGATGTCAGTGTGGATCTGGCCCGGCGTGGCCCACAAGAGTTGGGGGCCCACCGGGTTTTTTCCCACCAGCCCAGTCTGACCCTGCATACCTTTAATATATATGTGTGTATAGGTGTGTACCACACTCCATTTATTCATTCACAGCTATAAAGTCAGCATTAAACATAACCTATAAGGTTGTGTGTTTAGGTACTTTTTGTATTAATGAAATGTGTCTATGTGCATTAGCCCTGGGATTAGAGTTGCTAGAGCACAGGCTGACCCTGCTGCACAGAATGTACCAATGAACTAAAATACATTTCAGTATTTTCTAAAAGTCTTCCAGCTGCAACAGATTTTGCTATTAGAAGTGATTTACATGGAAAATTAACAACAAACTATAAAAAATCTGGTATTTACAGTTAATGAAAACAATCCAAGCAGATGCACTGAATGTGTATGTTATCATCCTGCAACATTTCTTTAAAAATGCCTTAATAATACCCACTGGGGCTCATTTATAAAGGTGGAAAAGCACTGAAATTGGCACCAAAGTAATTCCAAAATGAACAACAACTACCCAGCATTTCTCTAGTTGAAGGATTCTGCAGAAGGTGCTGTGGGCTCAACATCATTGTCATCAATTATTTATATAGCACCATGGGATTTTACAGTGAAAGGGTTAAACTAACTTAAAGGAAAAGTAACACCAAAAAATAAAAAGTGTTTTAAAGTAATAAAAATATCATATAGTGTTGCCCTGCACTGGTAAAACTGCAGTGTTTGCTTCAGAAACACTACTATAATTCATATAAACAAGCTGCTGTGTAGCAATGGTGGAAATATCCATCAAGTTCAACCTTAAAGGAATTGTTCGGTGTAAAAATAAAAACTGTGTAACTAGAAAGGCTGTGCAAAATAAAAAATATTTATAATATAGTTAGTTAGGCAAAAATGTAATGTATAAAGACTGGAGTGACTGGGTGTCTAACATAATAGCCAGAACACTGATTCCTGTTTTTCAGCTCTCTAGCTCAGAGTTATAGAGCTGAAAAGCAGGAAGTAATGTTCTGGCTATTATGTTAGACACCCAGTCACTCCAGTCTTTATACATTACATTTTTGCCTAACTAACTATATTAGAAACATTTTTTATATTGCACAGCCTATCTATTTACACAGTTTTTATTTTCACACTGAACTGTTCCTTTAAAGAGATAATGACGTAAGAAAATAAGCTTTTTTTATCTATCATAACATTATCTTTGAATGCTATTTATAATTTTTGCCATAAAAGTATTTGCCTGATGCTTTTACATTACTTTTCTTATCCCCATGTTCCTGTATGAGGGGGCTGCCATATTTGCGCAGCAGTAGCTGTTAGAATTATAAACTATAACTGACAGGCTGAGAAGGAACAGTCAGGTTGGCAAAACAGTCAGGTTTAGGAACTTCAAGTAACAATTACTTACAAAAGCAGAACTGTCAGTGAAAAACTATCAACATGAGCTATAGATAACTTTTAATGTAGATGAATATTTTGAAAAGAAAATTTTTAGTGTCAGTATCACTTTAAAGGAGAAGGAAAGGCTTGCAGCACTTGGGGGTGCCAAATGTTAGGCACCCCCAACTAATTGTATTGATTTAACTGAAATCCCAGGCTGGTGCTCCTATCAGCAGAAAACTATATCAGCACAGGGTTATACCATTGAGCACCACGGAGCGATCCTCTTCCGTGTTCCTCCTTCTTCGCGCGGCTGCGCATGCACAGTAGAATGAAAAGCCGAACTTTAACTAAAAAGTCGGCTATTTCGTTCGACTTCGCATGCGTTTGCCCCGGGAAATTTGAAGCTAGAAGAAGAGGAGCACTGGCCCTGGGTTTCAGGTAAGTAACTACAGTCACTTGGCGGTGCCTAGCATTTGGCGGCCCGAAGTGCTGCAAGCCTTTCCTTCTGCTTTAAGTCTATATATAACCTGCTTAACTGCTAGTTGATCCAGAGGAAGCCAAAAAAAATCCATTTGAAGCCTCTCCAATTCCTTCCTGACTCCAAGATGGCAATTGGCCCAGTACTGGGGTCAACTAGAGCCAGTCTCTCATTTAAGCAACTACTTGGTAGCTAGGATAAAATTGTATTCTAGCAACCAAATAGTTCTAACATGGCAGGAAAAAGTAAAACTTAAAGACCAGATTCAAACTGTCTCTAAATATGTCTGCATCAAATTAAATAAATGGGGAACCTTTAGATGGCTTTCATGGTCTAGTCTCTTTTCCAACCTCTATACTCCCACCTAAACTCCCTCAGATAGCAGTAGAGATAGTTTTATGAACTTTTAAGACCTTTAAAATTTTCAGTCACTAAGGGGGAAATGTAATAAAATTTGCAAAGAGAACAAATTTGTGTTAGTGACCAATATTACATTCCCCCATAAAAAACCAAAGGGTTTACCTGCCTACTAAGGAACAAATGCAGAGGCACCCAAGAGCACCTTACATGCCTTCCTCCACCCATCCTCTTGAATACCGTGCTACCAAACATAGGGAAAATTATATTCAAGGGTGTAGCCATAGGTTTCTGCAAAGTGCAAAAATCAAAGCATTGTACTATTTGCCATTGGTTTTAATTTTTTTATTACTTGTGGTTTTTTAGCTTTTTATTAGGCAGATCTCCAGTTTGCAATTTCAGCAATCTGGTTGCTAGGGTCTAAATGACTCAAAAGCTAGAAAGAATCAGAAGACAACAAATTATTCAAAAATAAACAATGAAGACCAATTGAAAAGTTACTTAGAAATGGAATCTAGAACATATTAAAAGTTGACTTAAAGGTGAACTAACCCTTTAACGTGATAAAGTCATCTCAAACCGAATCAGACTTGCAATCTGGTCTTAAACATTTACCTTATATGTAATATTAAAATTTGGAACAAAGTTAATGTCTTATTCATAAAACCTTTACTAAAACCTTAATGTCCAATATATGTACCAACAATATGGGCATTTTGATTAAAAGATTTCCTTAAAAAGGTGTATTAATGCCACAATCTTAGCCTCACAAACATCACATTTATTGGAGAAGCATCTTTATACCACTAAAGCACACAAGGTATAGATCTGTTAGAATCCTCTTCTTCATCACTCTGCAGGATTCATGAATAGATCTACAGCTATTGATAGAAACTGCAGTAACAATAAGAAATTAAGTAGCACTCCTGCTATATATATACAGGTATGGGACATGTTATCCAGAATGCTCTGGATCTGGGGGTTTCTGGATAAAGGGTCTTTCCATAATTTGGATCACTATGACTTAAGTCTACTTTAAACATTTAAACATTAAATAAACCCAATAGGCTGGTTTTGCTTCCAATAAGGATTAATTATATCTTAGTTTGGATCAAACACAAGCTTTGCCTAATTCTCCACTGAAGAATACAAATGATTATTTACAATTAATCCCCAAATGAAACCAATCTGTTTAAAGACAACAAAAATCCTTCTCAAGAGTTTTAATGATATATAAGAGTTTTAACGATATATATATATAAATGTATATATATACATATATATATATATATATATATATATATATATATATATATATATATACACAGACGCTACCTTTTAAAAGTAGTATTACCCAACTGCTCATGTAGTCAAGTAAACAATCCCATCCCACTAAAATAAACACTATAAGAGGCTGGATCTTTAGGTATGTGAAAGCCACTACTGTACAGTCGCTCCCTCAGGCCAGCAGCATTTTCTCAATCAGCGGCCAATGGCACGTTTCTTCCACCCATTATGAATGCAGCTCTTCCCAGAGGGCTAAAGCTAAATTCTTCTGGAGACCAGGTGGTTGCTAATGAACCCGACAGCAGTTGCAAGATGGCATCTTCCTGAAATACAACATAGCATTTGTTGGAATATGGTGTATATATATATATATATATATATATATATATACTGTATATACTGTGTGTATATATATATAAATGTTATGTTTGCTACAGGAAGGTTCTTAGATGATTCCGTTTTCATCTTCAGTCTCGTGCTTAATGCATGAATTGAATTGATTTATTACCTTCACTTGTTCTGCACCCCAAATACTTACCTGATACTTACCCTTCTAAGAATAAGCAAAGACAGATACTGTGACATAACCTTATTTACACAAGTAGCTTCTATCACATGGCGCTTCCTTAGAACAAGTGTGCAGAAGATTCCTTAAAACTTGCAGCTAACATCTAAGGCTTTACACCCTAGAAGAGGATTATCCCAAAACAAAAAGGAACGGCACTCCGGTAAAAAGGCAGGTTTATTCCAGAAAGCTGCAGAAGTAAGTGGCCTTATGCGTTTTGGGAACATAGTCCCTTAATCATAGGCTACAAGCCTATAATTAAGGGAATTTGTTCCCGAAACACGTAAGGCCATGTACTTCTGCAGCTTTCCGGTATAAAAAGGAACAGCACAAAACCTTTTCGTTTTGGGATTACGTTTTGGCAGTGAGGGCGCTGTGGACTGAGCACCCGTATCAGCCACGGGGTGGTGAGTTTGGAGTTGTCCCATTTGTGTATTGGCTAGAAGAGGGTTGTCCTTTTCGTCAGCACTTTATTATATTTATTATTTACCCTACATGATATCCTAATACTGATGCTAGAATTAGTGCGAGCCAATCATAGCGAAGTTTTCAAGATTTTATGACATGCCAATCCCTAGACTTATTTTATTTGTAGGTCAAAAGTAACGCTGGAGGGGAGGCTACATTTAGCATTTAGCAATAATCAATCATGAATACATTTTACCTTTTCTTACAGTTTACACTGAGGATATATAGTAGCACTTATTTCTAATGGTAGGTCAAGTGTGATTGATGATGAACAGCCTAGTCCTTCTCTTCAGCTTGTTGCACTGGTTCATCTGCAAAGAGTATGGGTACATTTTATCTCCTATGGATTATATCAATATATAGAGTTGCGTAAAGCTCATGCAGTATATAATAATTCATCTGTATTATAAAAATGTATTTTTCATTTGCATACAGCTTTGATGATAACGATTTCATTATATTAGAAGCTAGAAAATGTTATTACATGAACTGCAGTAGTTGGTTCACTCATATTGTGTCAAAAGTAGTTGGCCATATTGTAGTCAACATGGTTGATCAATTCAAAAAAATTATCAAAAAAGCCAATCATCTTGTTCCATGTCTGCCTATCTGAAACTGGTTTCAATCAGCCCCATCAGATAAAACACATCCCACTCCCAAACTGCTCTTACCATAGTGCATAGGTTAGCAATCTGTTAAATTTAAAGTTCAATCCAGATGTTTAAAGGAACAGTTACCTGTAAGTGTGAAAATAAAAACTTTAATTAATATAGTTAGCTAGTCAAAAATGTAATGTATAAAGGCTGAAGTGACTGGATGTGTAACATTATAGCCAGAACACTACTTCCTGCTTTTCAGCTCTCTAACTCTGAGTTAGTCAGCGACTTGAAGGGGGGCCACATGGTACATTTCTGTTCAGTGAGTTTGCAATTGATCCTCAGCATTCAGCTCAGATTCAAAAGCAACAGATATGACCCATGTGCCCCCCCCCCTCAAGTCTCTGATTGGTTGCTGCCTGGTAACCAGGGTAACCAGTCAGTGTAAACCAAGAGAGCTGAAAAGCAGGAAGTAGTGTTGTGGCTATGTTAGACATTCAGTCACTTCAGCCTTTATACATTACATTTCTGTCTAACTAACTATTTACCCAGTTTTTATTTTTACATTGAACAATTCCTTTAAGCCTTCATTTATACCACTGACCTTTCTAACCAACCAAGGGGTGACATTGTCTGATCATAGCAACCAGAAATGATTGTAAGAACTCAGTTTTCTTCTCATACTGATGTTTTTTCTACTTTTCTATTTAGGACCTCCACTATTCATCATCCATCCATATTTCCAAGCAGTATTGGATTGGAGCATCTTGGGCACTATAAGGGGCATCACCCCCAAGGTCCCATGCTGGCCGCAAATGCCCCTCATGAACCCACCAGCCTCACCAAGAACCTCCTCTTGCTTCCAGCTCCTTCCACAAATCACAGACAGTCAGTGGGCCTACTGGGATTTCTAATGATGTCCAGCCAGCCCAGTCTGACACTGTTTCCAAGCTGTTTCCAAGTGAAGCCACAACTTTGGAGAACCTCTAAGTACAAAACTAAACCAAGCAAAGGCATATTCCCTTACAGCTACATATTTTCTTATTAGAATTAGAGGGGGTATATAATCGCAGGAAGAGACACCTATAATAGTGCATATTTAATATAAAATAAGACAAGCATGACAAATAACAATAACTGGAACGGAGGACCTAGTTTAGTCCGACCTTTTGAGATTTTTTAAACTTTATGTTGCCTAATGTTTCCTTTAAGAAAGGCTTGGTTGATTTCTTGGATAGAAATAATATCAAAGGCTATTGTGATACTAAACTCATTTCATTTGGAGGGGTTGGACTTTGTCTTTTTTCAACCAGATTTAACTATGTAACTATGTAACATAGAGACATCTTATTACAAGAACAGCACTTTCATCTTTAGGTACATAACATAAATGACTGCATACTTTTTAACAATCAGAAAACACAAAGCAAGTCATATTAATATAGTAAAGGGCAACCACTCCAAAAAAAATAAAGCAAAAGCTGAATTTATTTTCATTTTAAGCTGTTTTTTTTTTAGAGATATCTCACATTTTTATGCTGCTGCCTGCTGAAGGCAAACGCAGCATCTCTCCTTGAGGGCGGATGAGCTGTCGGTCCAGGAGTTAATTGAATATACACAGGTGGCTTCTCATGTTTATAGTTGCATACCTACAGAAACTGAATGAGCCATGTGTGCCGATTTAAGGGATAATAAATGCAATATACATGTTTTTTGAGTACAGTTATAGCAATTAACCAATTATCCCTTGGTTGAGATGAAAAGGGGACATGAAGCTATTTTAGCGGTTGTGTTGCAATAGTTCATGGTTTCCACATGTGTCCCAATCAGAAGCCTATGTCAAGGAATACTTAGCAGGGACATTGCTTGTGAAAGAGGAACAAAAGCCCAGTGCCCATCCTAATCACCAATTAGCTTGGTGTTAAACATCAATCAATATGCAAATTCCCACATCAAGCAAAGCTAAGGGCTGGCTATTCCTCTCTCATTATTTCCTGATTGCAGAATGTTCCTGCTGTGAAATATATGTTAATCTAATAGTCACTTTTATTACCCCTGAAGTAAACAATTTAAAATGTATATTCATACGGTTCCACTAGAAAGAATGGAACTTTTCAGATCTTGCGGCGTGAGGTATGATATTTCAGGCAGCTCTGTCAATACATACTGGAAATGTCTCTGTATGTTAATCAAAGGAACACTTCTGCTAAATTCAAAGCCTTTCAATTCTCTGCACTTCACTGCATCAGTTCACTTGTGTCTCCATATGTTGCTGTTTGTCTTCTTCGTTGATCTCTGATCCACCATATTTTCACACCACCTACATCCACTGACAAGTCCTGTCTTACCACTTTCTCTCTTGTTGCTCCTCATTTCTGAAACTTTCTTCCTAAATACTCTTTAAAATTTAACTCAACGCCTACCCCTTGTAGCACTGGCCCTTAGCACTTCTGGGCCAGTGCTCATAACATTTATTACTTTGTGCCTGTTGTACCCACCATAACACTAAGGGTTCTATTTACTAACATTCAAATTTCTATATTATATATTTTTTTTTTTTCATGAATCAATTTTTTTCCCAAAAATTTGTTGTATTCTTTACCGCTTTTATTATTTTTCCCAAAAAATTGTGGTATTCTTTACCATTTTTATTATTTCTCTATTTATTTCACTATAAAGTGTAAAAACCACGAAAAAGCCTAATACAAAACTTCGCCATGTAAAAGCTGTCGAGCCTGTCGAGGTCCTATATAAGTCAGTGGGATCTGCTCTAATCCTCATTGTCCTTTTTTAATCAATTTGGACTTTTAGAGGTTTTCTGATTTTTTTAGAGGTTTTCAAGACTTTTGCATTCTTCTTCCGATCCTTAAGTACTTTTACTAGAACTGTTAATAAATTCCACAGCATTCGTGGTTTTAGAGACAATTCGTTTATTTATTAAGCTCTAAAACCACTAAAATGAGAATGTTGGTAAGTGGGCCTCCCAAATTTCCAAGTTATGTTGAATTAGTCGCCATCAGGGAAAGTTATAACAATAAATCAGTGATACAATGATCAGATGGAAGATAGTGAGTAGCCACATATTTCTTATCTACAGCAAACTCATATTATTTACTGTGTTCCAAAATGCTAGTATTTAAAGGGCATAAATGTCTATGTTTTTATATTTCTTCATACCCAAAAGATAGCAACAGCTTGTTGGGCTGCTGTTTTACATTTCCAAATATTTATCAAAATATATAGGAACTAGCGTGAGTAGATGAAGATGAAAAGTGTATATTTTTAGCTAGCATCCACGTGCAGTTCTAACGTAAAATAAAAAATGAACCTACTCTGTTAATCAAAGCTAAACTGACAGTTTTGGTTCTTACTGCTAGAGGAAGCAGAGACCTCAATGGCAGTGACAGTCGTGCTAAACAGCTCATCATTTTAATGGTTATGAGAACAAAAGCCTATGGGGATGTTGCTCTGAAAGTTTGAGGCAAAGGCACAATTGTCTAGCGAAAAAGGTGATCCTCTGGCATGGGCTGCTGGGAGTTGCAGTTTAAACAAGCTTTATTCATCTCAGTGGGGAAATGTGCAAAATAACCTTATTGTTGTTTTTCACTTCCAGACACCCCTCTGGTGTTGGTGGCCCAGGACAATATCCATTTCTCCTCAAATTTATAATTGTTTGAACTGGAAGAAAGATTTACATTACATTTTATTTTTAAACATGTGTAAAAAGCCTACCGAAAATTGAATATATACATCATCAGCTTTACTTCTTGCCACAAAAGCCATTGCTAGTTTGTAGTACAGAAATACATGCGCTGCCCTCAATGACCAGAGGAGGTCGCCATGAGCACGTTGCCAACCAAAGTAAGTTTTTGTTCCTGAAAAGAGCAAGGAAATAGGGAAGTAACCAGGCTAGGAAACCACCTAACCTTATCTAATTAAAAAAGGCCATCGGAAATTAGAGGCAATCATAAAAACATATCCCAATCCAGAAACACAAATACTGGCAGAGGGTGGAAACCATCAAATAAGAGAAAAACAAGAAGGGGTGAGCACAGAATGAAATGTTTGTTTTAATGAATTCCAGGTGACTGAACTAACTGTCAGAATGATGAATTGTTAAAGATGTCTTTCCCAACCCCCCCTCCCCTCCATTTCCACCTTCTCCCAACATACCCTCTTAAACACACACACACACCCATCTCATCAGCATCTGCCACAGACACCTCACTCTCTCCATTCACAGGGGAATGGCTCCTTGGCACAGACAGCACTCTCTATTCCTAGGGATGCCCACATTGCCTGGCATGGTATTAGGAGACCATATACTGGATCTGAGCTTGATCCTGTTAAGAACCTTGTTGATCTTATCCAATCTGACTTTCTGGGTAATTCAGCTTTGATTCTGGGATTTATTCATGCAGTTAGGGTAGAGGCACACTATGCTATTTGGGGGAGATTAGTCACCCAGCGACAAATCGCCCCTTCTTCGGACGACTAATCTCCCGCAAATGCCTTCCCGCTGGCTAGAATCTAAATCACCAGCAGGATTTAGAGGCAACTTCAGCCGACTTCGAAAAACGAAGTGCTCTGAGTGCCATCCCGCCGGTGATTAAGAATCTAACTGGCGGCGGGGGGCACTTCAGGGAGATTAGCCGCCCCAAAAAGAGACTTCTCCCCGAATCTTCTCGTCTGTCTCTGCCCTTATCCTATTAGGACTAAAGTTGTTATCTTTTGTTAAAAACAAATAATTTTTTCCTTATTGATAAGATTACCAGCATGTTTTGCATTGCCACCTAAACTAACATACACCATCCAGGTGGCAACCCCAATGCCCGGATTCAATATAACATATGGAACAGCAGATTCTGTTATTTGAAACTATGAAATAATATTTATTGGTTTCACAAACCAAATGAAAGCAGAACTGGGTAGGAATGGATGTGGCTGGTGTTAAGGGATGTACTGGATTTATAAAGAGAACTGGGTAGAAATCAGTGTATCTATTGCTGTATATTGAGCATAACTGCCCTTTACCTCAGTAAACTTACCACTTTGCCCAAAGCTACAATAAATGAGAGGAAAGCAATTGAACCCACTCATTTGATAACAGTGGGCAAATTTGCACCAGGGCAGTAACCCTTAGCAGCCAATCAGTGTTCATTCAGCAGAAGGAAATATTCTTGACAAATAATCATTTGATTTTTAAAGTACAATCATAATACAAATCTGTCACTTTCTAAATCTGGTTAATTATATTACAATGTCTATATTTATCGGCCTAAGAAGAAGAAAAAGAAAGACAGGTCTGCAAGTGATTATTAGGGGGGTTATTTACTATACTCTGAATGCAGAAAATCCGAAAAATTTGTGTTTTTTTAGTATAAAATCGGAATTTTAAAAAACCGTGAAACTTTCGGAATTTATTATACCCCGAGGATGGAAAAAGTCAGAATCTGAAAATCCGGCATCTCAGACCTGCCGAGGTTGCATATATATCAATGAGAGAAGTCCCAAAGATTTTTTGATCTGCGCTGTGTTTCGTGCAATAATCTTTTCTTTTCTCTTTTTTAGATAATATTGAGATAAATTCAGACTTTGAAAAATGTCCCTCTAGGTGTGGGCTTCCCAGAATGCTGTTCCTCCCATCCACGTATACCCCTGTCTGAGGGATGAAAACCAACAGAGAAGAAAAAATATATGTATACTTCAATTTTTCTCTGTCCTGGCCTGTCATAACCCCAGAACATCCATCTATCTTACCGCACATTCAACCTCTTCCATCATCAGCGACTGCTGTACCTGAAAAACTGGTTTGTCACCATCTCTACAAACGCTTCTCACCCACCTCTCGGCACTTCAGTGGGAATAAAGAGAGATAATCCACTGTATTAAATAACTATAGCTTTCCCAATGTGAGGTGCTTAGGCCTCCAGTATCTGTAACAAAGGCTTAGTATTCTGGAGCACTGCTAATCGAAATTCAAATAGATTATGTGTAATGTTATTTTAGGCAAGTGAAATTATGCATGAAATCACACTGAACTTGCAACTCTGTAGGAGAACAAAATAACCAGACAATGAGAGGTGATCAACACAATTCAAAAGCATATGATTGCCCTACTGCACGCCCACACCAGCTATATATACATATATTTATATATACACAGATGCGTTCTCCAAACACCACATTTTTATAAATGTAAAGTAACAACGCAACAGCCAGCTCACATGTATAAAAAAAAAAAAAAACATATACACTACAGCCATTCTGTCAGATTATAGAAAAACCTTTCCCTGAAACCTGTTATTAAAGAACCAAAGAGGAACTTAAATTCTGGCTTCTGCAATGGCTGAATAAAGAATTTAATAATTTTAATCTATTTGCATAATGTAGATATATCAAAAGATAAACAGAGAACTT
Source organism: Xenopus laevis (assembly GCF_017654675.1). Taxonomy (NCBI): domain Eukaryota; kingdom Metazoa; phylum Chordata; class Amphibia; order Anura; family Pipidae; genus Xenopus; species Xenopus laevis. The sequence goes on from NC_054385.1 coordinate 100,715,923, forward strand.
TATATATATATATATATATATATATATATATATATATATATATATATATTCTCACTGTTTTTAATAACTACTGGTTTGTGCATACATTTGTGAGACTATATAAAACAATACAATACAATAAACATGTAATACTACTAAGATATATCTTTTTCTTCCCATTGCAATGATTTACTAATTACAGGCTCTGGACCTGGGGTTTTCCAGATAAGAGAACCTTCCCTAATCTACCTTAAATCTGCTAAATAATCATTAATTTTGCCACCAATATGCATTAATTATATCTTAGTTGGGATCAAGGACACTGTACAGTTTTATTATTACAGAAAGGAAAACATTTTTTAAAAAATTGAGTTATTTGATCAAAATGTATTCTATGAGAAATGGCTTTCCTGTAATTCCGAGCTTTCTGGATAATGGGATTCCAGATTCCAGATCCCATACCTGAACTACAAATAAGAGTGAAAAAATCATGACTATATAGTATTGTTCCGTGTATTTGCTCCATTAATAAACAATACCTCCAATCCAAATAAATTCTGCATATTTCAGGTTGTACTTTGAATATCATTTTTCAGTTTTTTTAAGCTACAGCAATGCAGTTTTTAAATATGCCTAGGATAGATAAATAGGCAGGCAAATTTGCTATTAGTAGTGGCAACACATTGTTTCCCCTTCTGTCCATTTCCTTAAATGTTTTCAGATGTACTATGTAGGTTAGAAAAATAAAGAAAACTCCATTACTGGGGTGGTATTCGCTACATTTAAAAAAAATAATGATAACATAGCAAAGTAATAAAGAATGTCCTAATAAAGTCTGCTCTGAAGTTTCAGATTGTAAAAGGATGTATCACAATTAATAGCTGCATTGGACAAACGGGCTGTGAGAGGCTGCTCACTGGCTGTGCTTGCAAATACCTTCTGATTTCATGCTTACTAAGTTTCTCTCCCCTTCCTGTGCAGTGTGTACATTGGCTGCTATGACCCAGATTGTTACACAAAAGACCGTGATATATATATATATATATATATATATATATATATTATATATATATATATATATATATATATATATATATATATATATATATATATATATATATATATATATATATATTGGCCTACAGGATCTCTATCCATTTATTTGTGTTTGGTGAAGTGTTCTCTTGATATTCCCAGGTAAAGAAGACTGAGACAGTCTATACTGGGACACAAGTGAGATAAGATCAGGAAGCACTTTGCAAGGTTAACTTAAGTTTAGTCTAAATGATTTCAGCCTCCTCTGAGAGATAGAGGCGGCTGATTCTTATTGAATTAAGAAAACCCAACATTTCTTTGTCCATTTCCATACGAGTACATCTGACCTTACAATCAAACGCGCATATCCTCTTCCAGCAAAACAGACTCTGTCCGAGAACTGGCAAGAATTGTGACCCAGTACAGCAAATGTGTTGTTTTACAGGTATTATAAAGCCTGAAAATAATTACAAGCATGAATAATAAGAGGAGAAGGATACAAATGATGCTTATGACTAAAAGATGAAAAAAAAAAAATTAAAAATCTGAATAAAGGTATATTTTTATATTATATTTTATGTGTATGTGTGTGTATTTATATGTCTTAATTATAAATAAATATAAACTAGTATTCTAAGTAAACACAAGTACACAAGTACCTAATTCTATTGTTTTTTCCAGAATTATATTTGTGTGTAATATATATATATATATATATATATATATATATATATATATATATATATATATATATATATATATATATATATATATATATATAATTTTATTTTAATAGGTTTTTACATTCAAAACAACATAGTTGTGAGACTTTAAACTTACTCAAATGAAGAAAAAATAAAATTAACAAATCAACTCAATTTCTCTTGGAGAAAAAATTGGTCTAGGATTTTTTTTTTAATGTTTTGTTTTTTTAATAATAATTTCATGGCCACTAATACAGCCAAAAAAATATAAAAGAAAAAAAAAAGGTAATTCTAAATAAAGATAGAACCAGCCTGTACTTACAGTGTAATTAATTCATTCTCAGTGTCCGGGACAATGCCGGCAGGGCTAAGACTATGGTGGTTGCTGGATTTTCACAAGATTGTGCTAAGTGCTTTCAGGGAGGAGTTAGGAGCCCAGTGACTGCAGAAAGGGTCAGCGTCACGGCTAAACTGTATTCTATAAAATCCCATTGATGGCTCTCTGAAATGTGTAGCAACTCTGCAGTTGTAAAAGCTGCTATAAAAAAAAGCTGCTATTAAAAAAAGCATCCTAGTCATTAGATCCCCAAACCCCATTTCAATTTAAGCCTTTCTAACAAACAGAGGGTATTTTTATTACTTTCCTTATGATATGTGAAGGGTCCTGGGGAATTACACACCTAAAAGACAGACTTCAACATAAAGAGGAGAGGTTAAATAGGAACACATGATAAAGAGCTCAAGTTGTCTGTGTTTTACTTTCATGTCAGCTTGGTAAAGCACACCACATATTTCAATTATATATATACACAGGTACTGGATCTATTATTCTGAATGCTTGCAACCTGGAGTTTTCCAGATAACAGATCTTTCTGTAATTTGCATCTCCATACCTTAAGTTTGCTAAAAAATCATTTAAACATTAGTTCTTAAATCGATGTCTTGGAATAAATGATTCCTGGACCAATGCACCCTTTGTGATGTGGTGTTTTGTATTATACACATATATTACAGAACTCCAGAAACCCATTATCCAGAAAGATCTGACTTACAGAAAGGCCGTCTCCCGTAGACTCCATTTTATCCTAGTTTTCCAAATGTATGTCATAACAAAACAGTGTCTTGTACTTGATCCAAACTAAGATATCATTAATCCTTATTGGAAGCAAAACCAGCCTGTTAGGTTTATTTATAGTTTACATGTTTTTACAGTAGTCGTAGGGGGATTATTTATTAAAGTCAGAATGCCAAAAACTCAAAAAAATTTGAGTTTTTATTACTATAAAATCTAAATTTTTAGTGAAAAAAACTCTAATTTCTCGGGATTCATTATACCCCAGAGGATGCAAAAAAGTCAGAATCTGAAAATCCGCCACCTGAAACCTGCTAAGATTGTATATAAGTCTATGGGAGAGATCCCTATCCTATTTGGAAGTTTCTGTGGTCTGCACTTGGATTAGCCCGAAAATCCAACTATTTTAGGCTTTTCAGGCAAAAAGACGAGAAATTAGGGGCTTTTCGGGAAAAAATCGGAAAAAATTTTAGGATTCAGATTTTTGCTCAATTTTATCGAGTTTTTCCCTGATCTATTTAAATCGTGCTTTTTTAATTATAAAATATGTCAAATTGTGGATTCTAGTTTGGGCAGACTTTTTTAGATAAAAGTAATCAGAAGAATTCAGAATTTGATTAATAACCCCCTGCAGGTATGAATGATCCAAATTATGGAACAAAAGCTGCTAATTATTAGTCTATTCTTAATTTTTTGGAAAACTCCAGGTCCCAAGCATTCTGGATAACAAGTTTTATATATATATATAAAAATATTAAAAATGTCACTTCTTTCCTCCCCCGGAAATTCACTCTTAAAGTACCAGGAGCAGCATTTTTGCTGCCACTGGTACCTAGTGGGGCGCTGCTGCCTGAGGCGACAGCCTCAACTCGCCTCATTAGCGAAGCACCCCTGTATATAACCTGTTATCCAGAATGCTTGGGACCTGGAGTTTTCCAGAAAATTAAGATAAGACTAATAATTGGCAGCTTGTGTAAAGTATATGAAGGCATGTATTACATAAGAGCAATTCCCTGCAAATACCCTACCATAATTTCCCTATATAGGCTGGACTAGTGGGGATACAATAGGTGGTTGCCTGCCTTTCCAGGGACCTCTTACTTCCTTATTTGGTCAGGATCTGTTTATATTTCTGGGTGTACACCTTTGATTCAACACTACAGAATATGTGGCACTTTATAAATATATTTATAAATAATAATGGCTTTTTGCAGTGTTCAACTAAATGGAGTCTCCCTGTAACCATCCATCTTCCATCCTTTTATACAGCTTTAATAAAAGCTATACATTAATTATAAGTACAGGGGCCAGGTTTATATACTGAAAAGGTTCTGGAACAGCCATGGGTGTCCACAGAAAACTTTCCAGATGTGGGGGGGGTAAGAAGGCCATTATAACATAGGGTAGCATCACACTGAGATGAACCTATTGATGACAATACAGAAGATAACCTAATGAAGGCTTGCCTCGGGGTGGGAATTATAAAAAATGTTTTGTGTAGTCAGGAATTAAATTTACAAACTATTTTTGGAACTAGTTGGAGAAGTCAGGGGCAATTGCCCCTCTTGTCCCCTTCTGCGGACACCTGTGGGAACAGCCCCTGTCTGTACCAAATATCCCTCCAAATTTTGCAATCGGCTGAAAATATAGGATCTACATAGTAACCACATGAGAGAAAGAAAGGAGTGTGTATTTTCCAACCACAACAAATACGTTGCCTCAAAAAACCAGGAGAATGATTAATATGGGCTGCTTTACAGGTGAAAGCAGTCTATGAAGATGTAATATGCGGCAATATACACAATCCAAAACCATATTAATAAATCCCAAAGTGGTCAAATGTTTACTTTTAATTGCATATCAGTGGGGGGTTCATTAAGTACCAGGTGGTCATATAGGGATATTACTGCAGGTACCTTATTTCCTCCGTTTTACAGACACATTCAGCCTCCCTTTAGTTTCTCTGCAAAAGCAAAAAAAAAAACCAAATCCAGTAAAATGTAAAGTAATAAAATACTGTTTCTTTATATTTGTTAGCATTGTGGTGCCATTACCTTCCCCATTGCATATTATGGATATTGGCAGCAGTATTATTTAAAACCTTTACATTTTCTTTTCTAAGTTACATGTGATTTTACTTGACATGAGGGAAAATGGTTTTATGTGTTTAATGAAATACAGAACAATGGTCGGTACACTAAGGAAAGAAACCTTCTGTTACAAATAACATATACAGTGCATGCATTATAGCACAGATAAGGTTGCCAGGATCTCAATTATACTTCCAGACTTTCAGCCATTCTTGTTCCTCATTACCCATAATATTGTGCACTCTGTTGTGTGACCTCTTGAAAATAATGTTCATTAATGGGCCAAATCCCTTGCCCCAGAGAGATATTGCTTTAAGCTAAAGTTAAGAGAATCTTTTACTGATTGTTTGGTAATATTGGGAAAAAATGTGAACAGAAACAACATTTTTATAGCATTTACTTTTCCAAATATGAGCTCAAGCCTGGTACCTCAGCAGCGTAACCTGTATATGCTTCTGGAAATTCAAATTTTATTAGAAATCAGTAAAACTTAATATGACCTACTGAGCCTGCCCTTCTCAGGCAGAACAAAACCAATGGACCCTAATGTGTTGACACTTATGCTAATGTCACACACAGGAGGAGGAGGATTTCTACAGGTGGAGTAAATGGTAGGAACATCCCTTTGGACTACAAGTGACATTAATAGCAACCATTGTTTAGTGTACACAAGGCCTGGCTTTTGGGCCAAAAATGTTAATGTTCTTTTTGGAGCCAAAATTTGTCCCTTTTGCTTTGTCTAGCATTTTTGCTCCAGCTCATAAAATGCCACATGACACGGACCCTAGAATTATTTCTGCTTGCAAATTCTCAACTTATCATGGCTCCACCTGAACATGCAATGCTCCAAAGGAGCATGTCAGATGGAGCAATAGATTGCATGCTTTAAGGAGCTGGACTTTTTTTAATACATGTATATTAAGATGAATGTTTGTGGCTTTGTTTGTTTATTCCTTATGCTTTCATGGCTTATGAAATACAATGTCTCATTAAATGGCATCATTAAAATGGCATTACGTTCCTCCAGAGTTAAATTAGAAGCCGTATGGCAAATATACAAATCAGCAGTCCCAAAGCTGTGAAAACTAGGTCTCAAATGCACAATTCACCCAAAGCCCATTCACTTTCAGGCAAACCTTGCCTGTTTTTGAGCAACAAATCTGCTCTTTCTAAAGAAAAGTGGCACTATTAGGAGGGGTTGGGTATTTTATTTTTTTTAAAAAATTATGGTTCAATATTTTTATTTTCCACTTAGAAAAGCTCCAAACACAGGACTTTCTCTGTGATTCTTCTAGTGTAGTTAGGACCAGTCCCAGTCTAATTAGTGGCTCAACAGGCAGGATTTACATTGTGTCTTCTTTGTGCTGCACTTGCATTAATAAGGTAAGTTCCAGTTCCATCTTTTTTCCCATCTATTCAAATGTTCCTGAGTTTTTTTTTTAATGAATTGACACATTCATCAAAGCTAAGATGTGTCATTTTGTGCAAATGTGTTTTGAACAGTTTCCTTTCGTATGGGGTGCTAGTGCTCAACACAGTTTAGTTGCAGCACTGAGCACTAACACCTAACCAAATTATTAATCCCTGAAGCAAATGGCATTAAGGAAAATCGATATGTGCAATTGTTTTGTTTCAGTTCATTTTTGAATTCAAAAGTATTGTCTTAGCACACTGGCATAACGAGAAGGCTCTTCTGCCTCAAAATGTTTGGCATGACCTGGCGTGTACAGCAGCTCGAAAAATGGCTGGGGAGGGGTGGGGTGGTTTCTATGCTATAGAGCAAGCCAACTGCATGGCTTGGTCCCCTGCCCCTTGCCCCCCCCCCCACAATCTGCTTCTTCTACTTGATAAATTGCCCCTGAGTGCCACTTTTATCATGACACAAATCTAAGACAAAGCCGATCGGAACATCCCAGTAGTAGAACTCTAAGGGGGTTATTTAATAAAAGGCCCAGGAGCAGTAACTCATAGCAACCAATCAGCAGGAAGCATTTACTGGTCACCTGTTTAAAAGCAAATATCTTATTGGTTGCTACCAGTTACTGCTACTGGGCAAATGTATCACCTTTAATTACATATGGGGGTAAGTCTAAATGAAATCAGAGCCATACACATAAAATAAATCCCCAGTGTGGCACAAACCCAAGGGTAGGGTAATACAGGCAGTCGTAGTAGCCCTATACTGTGCAACTTCAGATGGCACTGATTCCCCACAATAGTTAGAGTGGGAATGGAGACAAGTCCTTAGGGCGCCTGAAAGGGAAATCACAGCAAATCAGTAAGTGAAAAGTTGTATTTTTCTGCTTACTGCTTATTTTTTAATACAAACTTTGAGCATTTTGCAAGAGTTGTTACTGTTAAAACAGTGACCAAAGGCTTTCAGCAGCTCATAAACAAGAGACTTCTAAACCTTTTCATCTTTAGGCAAATTGAAAACAATGAGTATTCTCCATCTCCAATGGGAACTGTAGCATGAAGTTCTCCACTTACTGGACCATTAACATAGTCTGACGATGATATGACTACATGGGGCGTCTAAACCTGGCTGAATCATACCGAAACACTTTTCAGTACTAAAAATGTCTGAGCATAGGTTTTTGTGGAGCAAAGTTTTTTGCTGGACAGAAATCTAATGAGCCTATAAGTTGGGTCAAGCCCACCTGCCTTGTGGATAGGCACAGGGTTACCAGGGAGTTTAGGATGGCATGAGACCGAAACAATTTGTATACTGTAGCACTTCCTAAACCGCTCTAATGAGAGATTTCTTCCAAGCTGAGGATCAACAGGGCCGGATTTAGATAATGGGCACAACCTAGGCCTGCTGCAGCATGAGAAATTTAAAAAATAATGTCATGATCAGCCCCAGAGCTTCTGACCCAATGCAGGCATGGTTGGGCTTCATGCCGCCCCATAAAGTCCTGACTCTCTAGGCCTGAGCCTTGGTGTCCTTTTCACAAATTCGGGCCTGAGAATCAAGAGAGTAAAACCTCCATAAGGGGCAGATGGGTGCATCATGTACTAAAACTGATTGATACAGAATTTAAAGCGCTTACAATCAAAACTTTGCTTGCGCTCTTATACCCATCTCTCTACTCTGACTCTTATGGCATTTGCTAGAGTCTTGCACAGGAACAGACCCGGACCCAATACCAAGTTACTAGTGTCCTAATAATATTAAATGACACTATCCCAAATAATTGTTTAAAATAAATAAAAAGCTAATCCTAAAATATATTACATTGCAATAAATACAACAATGATTTTTTTTCTTCATTCCCCTGCCTTGTTCATACAAACCAGATGCCCAGAAGCCTCAGGTTATATAGTAGTTATGAACAGCGACCATAAACCGTATCTGCTCAGGAAGATTGTATCACATGCTGTGTATCCCAAGTGCCTGGCTACTCCATTGTTTGTTATTCTATTTCACAGAGAGATAAAGCTACATCTGATTACTCTAACAGGAGACAATGACGAACACGCACAAAATAAAGGGAAATCTATTGCAGCAGATCAAATAAAGTATAAGCACAGATGCTTTCTGTTAACTGAACTAAATAACCACCAACCATTTGTATATACATGAATTTATTGTTTGAGAGTTTGTTTCTAATTGTCAAAAAAGAAAAAATGTAAACAAGGAATAGTGAGGGATTTTATAGAATGTGTCTCACTAAGAAGAACTGCCATTCACATGGGTGTATTCGGAATTACCTTCCCAACATCTCCTGCTATTTATCAAGGATTGTGTCTCTATTGGTCACATATTCAGGGCATGAGACTTTTCTAAACAAATGTTGATAAAACTCACTTTTTGAAGTACAGGCATGGGATCTGAAACCCATTATCCAGAATGCTCTGAATTACAGAAAAAACAATTTCCCTTTTCTCTGTAATAATAAAACAGTAGCTTGTACTTGATCCAAACTAAGATATAATTAATCCCTATTGGAAGCAAAACCAGTCTATTGGGTTTATTTAATGTTTACCTAATGTTCTAGTAGACTTAAGGTATGAAGATCCAAATTATGGAAAGATCCCTAATCCGGAAAGCCAAAGGTCCGGAGCATTCTGGATAGCAGGTCCCATACCTAAATCACAAATCTTTATAGGGCTTACATATGCTTATATTTGGCTGAATTCTAGCACATTTTGCCAGATTTGGATTCATCCCAAGCCCTTAAGGCCCCATTTGGGAACATTGGAGTCATCAGGCTTGAGCATTCAGCTAGTAAAACCATGTGAGAGTTCATAAACTCTTAAATGGGGCCTTATGCAAACCTTTGAGTCTTCCTTAATTTTAATATGAAAATTAGGATATAGACCATAAACCATAAAATTATGTATTTAGTGTGTGTGTGTGTTTGTTGTAGGGCTGTTGTATTTTAAGCTATCTCTATAATGTGCTGAGGAAATTAAAAAAGACAAGAGTTACCTTTCTTCCTACATAATATGATTTTCAGGGAGAACAGTTTCTTCCCTATAAAAATAATAATCAAGTACAGAATAAGAATATGATTAATTTACATTCCAGTAGCATATAAATTGTGAATATAAAACCAGAGCAGGTATGCAAGGTTCAAGGTATACATCACTTCAGAATTCCAAAGCTATGATAAGTTTAAAGCATACATGGGCTGATTCCTCTGCACCCAATGTGCTGGGTGAATGGGACTTGATTGGAGATGAACTGGGAAGGCTCAAATTTGTATTTTATTTCATCGTTTTTAACTGGTCACCAAGCTAAAACAAAATCTAAAAACTTAAATTGAATAAATAGTTTACAGCTCCCATTGATTTCTACATGACCTTGCAAACTTTCATATGCCTACGCTTTATATTAGAGTTTTTTGATTTATGTTATGCTTTTTTATGCCTAATAAATGTTGGCAAAAAATTCAAATCACAGAAAAAAATTACTGTTACATTTAGGGATGCACGGAATCCAGGATTTGGTTCAGGATTCGGCCAGGATTCGGCCAGGATTCGGCCGAATCACAATCCTGATGAAAAAGGTTGAATCCTGGCCAAATCCCGAACCCTAATTTGCATATGCAAATTCTGTCTGTGAATTCTGATTTTAAAGAAAATGTATTTAATTGTGATTACAAAAAATTCCAATACCACTAAAATTCGACCCTCAATAAATAAGCCTCCAAAAGTAGCTCTGCCAGAATTTCGTTTCTGTCCTTCTAAATTACCATATTAACTCATGTATCATAAAGCATAAACTCAAACAATTCACATATGTAAGCACATCTAGTGGAATAAAATGACCCGAAAGTTTACATTCTAAATAGATATATGGATACTTACACAGAAGACTGTAAAATGCACACGCTAGGGGAAGCTATAAAATTAGATTAGCAGTGTTTTCTTTCCCTGTATGGTAGGATACAGATAGTAATAACAATATTTTCCTTTTAACACACCAGTGGGAGTCCCTGTATTTCTTGACTGGTATGGCTATTACATGTTCTTCATAGTTAAATGGCAAACGCATTACTACTTCCTTTTTTATGAACATTGGAGTAATGTAAAGTAGGTATCATGTACTGGTCAGCTGTTTGGAAGCAATCATCTGATGGGTTGCTATTGGTTAATAGACCTGAGCATATCTTATATTTAATAACATTCCCCACTAGTGGTGGGCGAATTTGCGAAACTGCGCCGCCGTTTTTTTCGACACTGGTGTCTGTTTTTTTGGACGCCGGCGACATTTTTTTGACGCCGATGAATTTTCGCCAGCAAATTTTTGCAAATTTATTTGCCAGCGGCGAATCGTGCAAATTCGCCACAAATTCACGCCTGGCGAATAAATTCGGTCATCACTATTCCCCACAATGGTGCTTTTTATTATATTCACATGGCACAGAAGTATGAAAAAATATATTACCTATCCGCCTTTCAATAAATGCAAGCAAAGGGTCTACATAAGTGTATTTCTAGGGCTTTGGAGTAGTTCTGTACAATCTTGAACAGTTTTCCCTAAGTGCTTGTAGTTAATTTAAAAAGCAGAGATGTATTTGTAGGAAGTCACTGGGACCCAAGAGATTTCTGTGAGGGTGGCCACTGTAATATATTTTTCACTTCAGAATCATTAACTTTAGAGCTTCAGCAACAGAACAGAAGAGATGAGGAAGAATCCTATTAAGCAAATCAGAAAATATAAATATAAGATACCTGTATAGGAAAGAACAACATTGGTCTTTGTAAAGGAAACATAATCATTTGTGATTGTAAGTGATTGATGCTGCTCCCTCCTTGAATGAGTTCTATGGAGGTCTTTGTGTTTGGCCTTAAAACTGAGCTCTGCGGAGGTCTTTGGCGAGGGGGCTTCCTACAGGCTTTGTGACTAGATCTTTCCAGCATCCTACGGTTTTCCACATTGTAGAGGCTTTCAACCCCCCTCAGTCAGCTTATATTAAAATCTACACTTTGCTGCTCAGACATCCCTTCCCACAGAAGGAAATGTTTGTTCCATGTTTTAACTTAAATTTTTGCAGACTCCAGAGAGTATCTTTTTACCACTTGTCGCTTGCTCCAAACCTAATTGTTACTAGGGACACTGTCCATTTTGATTTGCTTATTCTAAATATGTTGATTAATTTGAATGTAAAAAAAATGAAGTGTATCTCTTTTCTTTCTCTCTCCCATCAACATTATTTGTGTTCCTATCAGAATTCAGAACAGAATCGGTATTGAGGTGAAGGAACCAATATATTAGTTTTTGGTTTAGGATCATGGTTCTTAGCTTTGTCAATGGGGATAATAATTTAGGCTGCACACATTGCAGTACACTACTTGAATATAGTGGTACGGTGGAATTGGACTTTCAGGATTATTTTAAGATGGCTATACATGATACATGGCTAGTAAATGCTGCTGTTTTGACTCCTCTAGACTGAGTTGGCATCTTATCGGCTCATATTGGAGGAGGTCATTCCCCAGCAATATCTGTTTGAAAATGGGGCGGATATCTATTAGGGAAGTTTTAAAATGCCATTTATGTCTCCCCACTATGAAAAAATTCCTTGCCTGGGGACAAATTATCAGATCATCCACATTTGGCCAGCGGTGTTGGTTGTTGGATTTTGCCAAATGAGCAATATATGGCTCAGCCAGACTGGCCTTTAGGCTGGGTCTTCTTCTCTTATAATAAGATTATAGATATATATAGATATAGGGTTCAAATATTCATTTATACCAAATCTCACTCTAATTGTCCTTCGGGCTCCCTTTGCATATATATATATATATATATATATATATATATATATATATATATATATATATATATATATATATATATATATATATATATGTATAAAAGTATGGGACCAGTTATGCACAAAGCTCCAATATGCAATAACCATCTCCAATATACTCCTTTTTAATCAAATAAATCACATTTTTAAAAATGATTAACTTTTCCTATGTACTAATAAAACAATACCGTGTACCTTCTCCCAATCAAGATATAATTATTTATATCTTATTATATGTTTAATATTTGGAGGGTTAAATACTTTTTTTGTACTTAAGGTGCAAAGATCTAAATTATGGAAAACCCCAGGTCCATTCTGGATAACAAGATCCTATACCTATAAATATCTACAGTATATATGTTGCCCAAAATTTCGCAATTTGTGATGTAGATCTTGCTTGTCTCTTCTTATTTGCATGATATATATATATATACAGGGCAGCCATCAGGGGGGTACAGGGGGGAGAGTTGTAGGGGGCCCCGAGGGTTAAGGGGGGGCTCCGCCATGCCACACTTGATTAACCGCCCCCCCCCCCGCTTTCTGAGATTGGTCACAGAGTTTAAGTCCCGGTTGAGCTGCTCAGGGATTGGATAGCTGAGCTCATCCAATCACCATGCAGCTTTACCCGGACTTGAAATTTTGTGACCAATAAGGGAAGAAGATGCAGCCACCTGTGCTCCCCTCCTCCCTTCTGTAGTTGGCAGCTCACTTACAGCAGGTGGGCTACACTAATGAAGTGCAACATGGCCGGGCCCCCTTAAAGGTAACCCTTTGTGGTCCCTGTTGTGTGGGGGGCCCTGACCACAAATGTTTTTCTATGGGGGGCCCTGACCACAAATGCTTTTCTATGGGGGGCCCTGATCACAAATTATTTTTTAATGGGGGGCCCTGTCCACAAATATATTTTTTAATGGGGGGCCCTGACCACAAACATGTGGGAACCCTAGCCACCAATGTTTTGGTTTTTTTTTTACTGTGTGGTGGGGGAGTGGACCTGTAGGTGAGGCTTGCGGTGGGCCCAGGAAATTTTGTCGTATGGGGCCCTGCGATTTCTGATGGCGGCCCTGTATATATATATATATATATATATATATACATACACACACACACACATATATATATGTGTGCGTGTGTGTATACACAACCAAAAAATGTGTAAGAGTTGCCCTCATATAGTTCAAGAGGTATGTAGGGCAGTAAATATTCATCCTAAATCTCATCCTAACCCTCAAGTTTGGACGCCCAGCCAGTGCTCCAGGACTTTTGTCTTTTAATTTACAGTAAAATGGTATTGTGTTTCCATTTCCTTCAACCTGTTGTACATTATAAGCCTGATATTAAACTGCAAGTGTGGTTTGGACACAACATTTTGCGCTATTCAAGAAAATAGAGTATGATTTGGAACACTGAGCACAATTGAGGCTGACACAACATGTGACTGCGGTGATACTGGAATTCTGGAAAAAAACACCAAGAATTGCATCCAAAAACTGCATTTCTGCACTGTGCTGCAGTAGAGTATACAATCTTGTGGAAGCACTGACTAATGCACACTAATTATAGTTATAAATATAAAAAACAGATAAAAGTCTTACCCAGTTTGGGGGGGGGGTGTATGAAAATATGTTCCTTTTGAGCCCAGTACCTTCTAGTAATACCACTAGATGAACATCATGTGAGACATGTATATATAAGCAGTGAACATCTGGGAACAGCCAGCAGCCTTCAAATAAAAAAAATCAAGTCAGCCGTCCCAGAAGCTAAGAAGTCAACTTTTATTTAGATCTAAATAAAAATAAACTGACTTGGAGAGGGAAAATGACTAATGCATTTCCAGTAGACACATATTAATTGACTGACTGTCAGGAAAAACATCAGCAAGATAATTAGCCAAGTTTTTAGTCCTACAGAGGTGGTTCGCCTTTAAGATAAGTTTTAGCATGTTATCGAATAGCTAAGTCTAAGCAACTTTTAAATTGGTCTTCATGTTTTCTTTTTTTATAATTTTACAGTTATTTGACTTCTTCTTCTGATTTTTTTACAGCCTCAAATGGGGGTCACTGACCCCCATCTTAAAAACAAATGCTCTGTAAGGCAACACATTTATTGTAATTGGTACATTTTATTACTCATCTTTCTATTTAGGCCTCTCCTATTCATATTCCAGTCTCATATTTAAGTCACCTCATGGTTGCTAGGGTAAGTTGATTGCTGAAATAGCAAACTGGAGAGTTGCTAAATAAAAAGCTAAATAACTCAAAAAACACAAATAATAACAAATGAAAATCAATTGCAAATTGTCTTGGAATATCACTCTCTACATCATACTAAATGTTAATTTATAGGTGAGCAACCCCTTTAAAGGGAAGCTGCAGAGTTCATGGGTTACCTTGTTATTATTTACAGTGCTACGCAATATGTTGGCGCTATATAAATACATGTTAATAATAATAATAATAATATTAACCACTGCACTTTGGCATGCTTTTTCATGGTTTGATGCTACACATTCTTGCACAAATAAAGAAACTACTATTGCATTTAGCCTCCCTTTTTGTGAGTCATTTGTTCCTAGGGGCTCTTCCTGAAATACCCATCCAAAAAATGTATCTTCAACTAGGATTAATACTTAATTAACACAAGGGATTATGGGAAAGAAGTTGTGTTTTTCATCAAACCATATCCTCGGAGACAGTAAATAATGATTTTGGGAGGCTTATCTTCCCTATTAAAAGTGATCAATGGCTACATATTCATATTTAATTGCAGGTATGGGATTCCTTATCTGGAAACCCGTCATCCAGAATGCTCTGAATAACAAGAGTCTCACATAGACTCCATTTTACCCAAATAATCCACATTTTTAAAATAGTTTCCTTTGTCTCTGTAATAATATGATAGCTAATAAGATAAGAAAATTAATCCTTATTGGAGGCAAAACCAGACTATTGGGTTTATTTAATGTTTAAATGATTTTCTAGTAATCTCAATATATGAAGATCGAAATTACAGAACAATCTCTTATCCGGAAAACCCCACGTCCCCGGCATTCTGCATAACATGTCCAATACCTGCATAAGGTCTCCAATGATAAGCCTTCTTATTGATAGCCTCCCCAAACAAACTGTTCCATTTTCTCCTGGATACAATAATAACTAACACCTACTAAGATGTTGGTGTTAATGTATTCGTGACTTCCGAATGGTTTTGCCTTTTCCTAAAGTGCACATGGATGGGAAAATACAAAACAGACCATTTCTGGCGAGCTAAAATCAGTCAGCTTATTTTCGCTAACAAACAGTAGGAATCATTCTGCTTCAAAATCTTTTTTTCCAATAGATCCATAACATACTATTGCATTTTCCCCCAATATGTGCCTGAAACACTCTATAAATTATATGATTTGGACATAACATTCTTAAATCTGAATTCTGCATTATTGTGGCTTCACTGTGGTTGGGCACTGTCATCACCAAATCTTCCATGCAGTCGTGTTTGACATTCACTCTTTGTATCATTAAACTGCACTTTTTGTACTGTCACCTCTATGCTCTGGGCAAACATTAAATATATCGCAAAGAAAATATATCTGTCAGCTTTTGCTTAACACTTAGCCCTCTTTCAAAAACATGCATAACTGTCACGTTAAACATACTCCCATAGCAGATATAATATGTGGCAAATTGCACTGCTTTTGGAATATGCTTTCTATATAAGATCAGTGTGAGGACACACACCTGTGTGATTTAATGCCATCTATTTTGCATAGCTGGATCAGACATTTTTTTGTTAAATTCTTGATCAGTTCAGAGTTCTCGGTATTTCAACAGAATGGATTCATTGTATCAATATAAGGCAACATCAGTTCAGTACAGTAATCAACCAATCAGATATTTGTATTCATTGCTCTAACTGCAATCAATGACTCAAAGCTTGTTGTTAGCTGGTTGGTTTCTATTGGGTAAATCATTGGAGCATATTTGTTTCTAATAAGTATCTTAAGTTAATGTTTAGTATGTTATAGAATGGCTAACTCTGAGCAACATTTCAATTGGTCTTTACGCTGTCTTTTTTCTAGTTTTTTTAATGATTCGCCTTCTTCTTCTGACTCATTCCAGCTTTCAAATGGGGGTCACTGACCCCATCAAAAAAACAAATGCACTATAAGGTGCCAAATTTATTGTTATTGCTACTTTTTTTCTCGCCATTTTATTCAAGCCAGTGTCGGACTGGCCCGGCGGGACACCGGGAAAAAACCCGGTGGGCCCCGACCCTCGTGGGCCCCCGCCGGGCCAGGCCCCCTCAACAGATATCTTGTTTTTTGAAATAAAAAAAAAAATCTTCGTCGATGCGCAGTGTGCGCATGCGTGCAGACGCAGCGCCGTGCGCGCGTACACACAGAGGGTGCCACCGTGTGCGCATGCACACTGAAGGGCGCCGCACGGCGCGTTGCAGCAGGGGGACGGGGGCCTGTAGGGGGGCCCTGGACTGGAGTCCCGGTGGGCCCCGGGCCCCCCAGTCCGACCCTGATTCAAGCTCTCTCCTATTCATATTCCAGTCTCTTATTCAAATGCATGCATGGTTGTTAGGGTAATTTGGATCCTAGCCACCAGATTTCTTAAATTGCAAACTGGAGCGCCGCTGAATAGAAAGTTAAATAACTCAAAAAACACAAATAATAAAAAATGAAAACCAATTGCAAATTGTCTCAGAATATCACTCTCTACATGATTCTAAAAATGAACCACTTTAATACATTTGACCAACACTTCTATAATATAACATGATACCAAGCTATTGTGGGGTTGGGTGGTAGAGACCAGACATCTATTGTGCAGTTTATAAATAATATTGCCACCTGTAAATGACTTGGAGTAACGGGCAAGAGATCTGTTCTGTATGCAGAAGAGATTAATGTGTTACATGGATATGAATAAACCCTTATGTAGGTTTGATTGTTGGTAATTCTGGTCATTAGCTCTCCCACAATCTTTATATTAATCTGGTTATGTTCATGAATGTTTATTTTCCCCGAACATATATACAGTATTTATATAAACAGATGGAGCAGTATTTAACAGTGCATGCATTATGCTTCTACACAGTCAAAATGCTACAGAATGGTACATTATTTCATATTAGGGGAAAATGCACTGTGTTTTGTTGTTTTGTGTCAATCCAAATGCCACATAAAAGACTGTTCATTTGCATTGCTGACATCTTTCAGACCAGATAATTAAAACAGGCTGATGTTGTTGCAGTTGCAATAATGCTGATAGCTTTGTCATTTGTACATTGTTGCAGTAACACTTTTTACTGGTTTTCTCCCAAAACAAAAACAGAAAACTTAAAGGGGTTGTTCACCTTTAAAATAACTTTTAGGATGATGTAGAGAGTGATATTCTGAGACAATTTTCATTTGCTTTTAATTTTTTATTATTTTAGGTATTTGAGTTATTTGAGTTTGCAATTTCTGTAATCTGGTTGCTAGGGTCCAAATTTCCCTAGCAACCATGCATAGATTTAAATAAGAGACTGGAATATAAACAGGGCTGGATTTACCCCCTGCACTACCCCCGCAAGCACATGTGCGCAACTGCTGGGAACGAGCAGCTCCCCATAAGGGCTCTTACAGACGAGCATTTGAAGCTGCATTTATGCGTTCAGCCGCAGGGGAGCACAGGAGTAGACGCATTCAATTCTATTCAATGGGGCTGTACTCATACAGGCGCATGTAGTCGCTGAACGCAGGTTGATGCGCCTGTGTGAGTACAGCCCCATTGAAATTCATTACTCCTGTGCTCCCCTGCGGCTGAACACATAAAAACGGAACGCAGGGGATCGCAGCTTCAAACGCTCGTCTGTAAGAGCCCTAAAGGGGCTGGGTGGCATGCCGCCCCTAATATTTTGCCGCCCTAGCTCCGGCCCTTTGTGGCCTCACCACAAATCCGGGCCTGAATATAAATAGGAGAGGCCTGAATAGAAAGATGAGTTATAAAAAGTAGCAATAACAATACCGTTGTAGTCTTTGAAAGTTGCTTAGAATTAGCCAATCTTTAACATACTACAAGTTAAACCAAAGGTGAGCCACCCCTTTAATTCAAGGACTCAACTGCCATTTCTACACCTTAAATATATAATATTCCATGTGCATTGGGTGCATCAAGGACTCAACTACATACCTCCACCTTAAATACATAATATTCCGTGTTCATTGTGTGGATCAGATGCATCAATAAAGTCTGCCCAATCTGTGGGAATTGGCTTATATTTAATTTCCTTCTTATTGAATATAAATTGTCACTCTATCTCTTACATTTACTGTAATTGTAATCTAAAAATATTAAAAACAGTGTATTGTTTTCCTATCAATTGTTGTAAATTAGAACATTCCACTAAATATTGTTCGAGAGAAGAGGCTACGATATCTGTTCAGAAGCTATTAATACTATGGAAACTAAAGAGATACGTTGAGACAGGGCTTGTGTTTGTTAGCTGTGGAAAGGAATGAGGGTGCACATTGTATACTGAAGTACTAGCCATTCCTCATTACTGGATATTTTCTGTCAACAGAGGTCTTGTTAAAAATGATGCTAATCATCACGTTACAGGGGAGACAGCTCTGAGGAGGTTAGCTTTTAGTACTTGTCTGAGGCTTGTCAGAGAAGAAGGTGTGTCGGGCTCCCATAACATTTCCTAGTGAGTTCCAGATTAAGAAGCTTTGTAGGGTTTCTCCTGGCATCTTAATGGTTGGCTGCCCTGCATCCTGGAGGTCAGAGATCAGATTGCACTAGTTCTTCGGGAGAATCTTGCAACCGATCTGGTAACGGTATCCTCTTAAGTGATTTGCTGGAAAGCCCACGAAACAGTCATTAGAAGGATAGTTATCCAAACTGCATCACAAAGAAAGAGAATACAGCCACAAACGATAACTAAATCACAACAAGAGCTACCCTATGAGCTCAATCTACAGTAAACAAGTGGCTTTAAGAAAACCCAGACAGAAATTAGCTAAAATATGAGCTGATCTAGATCTCAACCTCCCTGACAGGACCAATAAACGTCAGGCCTGGATTCATCAGGAGTATGATTCCAAAAGGCCTGAGAAATATCAGTTTTATCCTAGGCAGCTAGCAGTTAGCTAGTGGTACAGGAGTTCCACAGCCACAATACACCCTTTAAATCCAACTGTTTCACATATATTATGTGTATTATCTCCAGTATTACCTATAATCTACTAGTCATGTAAACATTAAATAAACCCAATAGGCTGGTTTTGCTTCCAATAAGGATATTATTAGAATTATATCGTAGTTGGGATCAAGTACAAGGTGCTGTTTTATTATTACAGAGAAAAAGGAAATCATTTTTACAAATGTGGATTCTCTGGATAAAATGGAGTCAGTCTATGGTTGACGACCTTTCTGTAATTTGAAGCTTTCTGAAAAATGGGTTTCTGGATAACGGATCCCATACCTGTAATAATAATTAGAATCTCCAGCATAAATATTCAATTCCAAGTAAAGATCTCTAAAAGCCTATGGGCTCTACTGTCCAGCACATAACTCAGTGACAGTGAAGGCACCTATCAATGTCAGTGCAGGGGTAACAGGTATATATTGTATATAATAGAAGCCAACAAAGACCAAGTGCTTCTCACCATAGGATGCTGGAATACCTGTTGTGTTAAAGAATGCAAGCCTGTGCCCATTTTTAAACCTGTAAGTCATCAATGTGCCCTTAAGTGCAGGATATGTCTACGTTGCATGTATATATACTCCAGCAATGTTATGAATAATGGTATGTATTACACTATTTTATACAATAGTGTATATATAATTTATGTTATGCTGGTGGGGATAGTGAGAGATACAGGTCTGGTGTATTTAGGCATAGTTTATCTTTTCAAGGGGTCTGCTTTTGAGTCAGCAGCTCCAGTATTTTGCAGTCAGTGGGGATTATTTTGTGTTTTTTTCCGGCTTTTGAAGAGTGTGAATTCTGTAGAACTTGTTTTCTTTCTGGCTGAAAACACTCATAGGGAGTTATGCTGGATCTTTTGTTGCCAGCATAATTATTTGTACACAGTGCTGCTGATTTAAACATCTCTATAGAAGTAATTTAACAATCAATGGGATATTAGATAAGCTCCCAAAGGCCTGAACCTGGGCACCTGTCACTTATTATTTGCTATGTATATAGCAAACAGGGCCCCAGTTACAAAATGATGGATCTGGTGGGAAACTTGCTGAGCCTTCCCAAGCAATTCATTTCCTACCAAACAGCTCTCAGACCAGGTATTACATAAACACCTGGGTATCATTTACAGTCAAAGTCCAGGAAAAAGTATTACACTAGTGTAATATTCTTGGTTTTTGGCTCTGTATCCTGCAATGAGGGTGTGACCACCATTGCATCCCCGCCTAATGGTTTTAAAAAATAGTGGTGAGCACAACTTTCCCTTGTTTGTTATAGTTATACAGGAGCAGTGACCAGCTCCATGTTGTAGCTCCCACCCCTCCCAGCTATAGTCAGGTGATCCCACTGTTGTCTAATAAAAGGGCAGCCAAGTTTGGGAGTTTTACTTTGAAAGCAGCTAGTAAGTTGCAGGTAAAACGTAGTCCCTTTGTAAAATGTATAATTAAGCAATTGAATTCTTAATGAATCAGATGAAAATTAAGCGTAGGACTGGCCAGATATGGGATGACTTTGACATAGTTGGCCAGCTTAAATATATTGCAATATATGGACAAACAATCCCTGTTTTGTTTAAAGGGTAAGGCATTTTTCAGTAGCAGTATGCACAAAATGTCTCTGTATTAAATATATTGATAATGGGTTGAGTGCAGAGGACCTCTTGTAGTTGACTATATATAGATATAGATATATAGTGTATATATTTACTCATTGCTCAAGTTTTGACATGTCAGTGACCTTTTTTTATTGCATTGAACATTTTCAATGATTTCGAAATTATTTGTAAATGTACTTGATACCGAAAGCACTGTCTGTTTGTTCCTTGCTATATCTGTGCACTGCTGGTTGCGACTAATGAAACAATGTAGCCATTGTGGGAAATGGAGTCTTGGCTGCAGGCTTCTGCTACATTGTTTCAATTAGATTTTCTTCCAGGAAGGACAATTGTATTTTGGGATTTACAAGCATTCATAGTATAATTTCAGACATATATTTTTGCACTTCTCCTTAAATGACAGTTCTGTTGTTCACAATGTTTTATTAATATGCATAATAAATGAGAGCTGTACCTGGGGTTTATTGCAGGATAAAAACAGTCAGTACATACAACATCACAGTTTTGTTGGTATATTCTGTAATACAGAGATTCTTTAATACAGGGGATGGATACACAAATAAGAAGAAAAGGAGGTTGTTGTTAAAGCAAGAGAACATTCTACTAAAATCTATTTTCAGCAGTCTTTAGTATGGGGGAATGTAATACATGCGGGTGATAGATTCAGCTCATTTTTCATTTCAGCTCAGTGCCATAGCTAGCTGTCTGGATCCATGCCGGATATACATTCAGTACACGCCATGCCCCTGTATAACGGAGAAAAGAAGCAGCCATTAAACTTAACAGTTACAAAGGAAGAATACAATTGTGTTTGTTTACTAGAGCCAGGGAAGGTGAGTTGGCCTGGTGAGCCATATATGAAGTCTAATGGCTCATACATACAGCAAAACACAGACAGTCTATAATGGTTTACTTTCAATTAGCTGAATCAGGTATGTCTGTGGAAAAATAATATACATTTATATTTCTTTCAGGAAATGCAGATAGTGTTTATTCACCTTTTCTACATAAGCCTAACTGAATGAGCTCATGTCAAAAAGGAGGGGGGTATATTTTCCCTTTAATACAGCCTGCATTGCTGCTGCCTCCACCTTATAAAACAATCAGTTCTTATGCTAAAAAGGGTGATAATCCCATTGATCAACAACAGTAGGCAATGGCTGTAAGTGCCACCATTATAAGATGAGAGCAGAGTCAGACTGGGGGGTCCTGGCCAACCGCAGCTGGTGCATCAGGAGCCCTGGCACACCCTCCCTCTGTGCAAAAGACACGCAGGGTCTCCATCAGGGGAGGATTTTTTAAGGTGTGTGGTTTAAACTTAGGGCAAATGCTATTGACCCCCAACAAATGACTGAATACATAGGACATTCATTAATGGAACTTTTTATATGAATTACTACTTATTGAGTAATGTATCTAGTTACTATACTAGTTATTGGGCCCCACAGCAAGATCATTGGGCTCCTAAACTTTAGGAACAAGACATTTTCCATAACCATATTGCAGTGGTTTATCAATAAAGGTCCCTCTGAGCCCCTATAGTTCCTGGGCCCCCAGCAGCTGCAGGTCTGTTTCCCCTATAGTTTCCCCCATTTTTTCAGTACAAGGAATTGAGAGATTGTATCATAATAGCTGTGACTGGAAAAAAAAACACATGCATCAAGTTCCCTCTGGTCCTACCAAAACCTTCCTATATTGATCATTTGTGTAGGGCATAAAAGAAGCATTTCTTATGGGGGACCTACACCAAAAACAAAACCAAGATTTCTTATGCCAGCCCTGGTTTGAAGAATATGGTAGTAAAAAATATTAATGATGTGTATTTAAATGTGTTTTCCTCTATGGAAATATCTAAGGAATTAATAGCATATCAGGTTAATTTAGAATATTTGGAATTTGGAATATTCAGTATTTCAAGTACCACTACCTTCTCGACAACTGTGAATCCTGGTCTCAATGAATGATTGGGAAAGTTTATGTATTGACCAGATCAGTGAGAAGTTATAGAGCAATCTGCTACATTTATTTAATATAATATGTAATATATATTGGAATGTAACACTCTCTTCCATAATATAAATGACATTTTTGGTTTTACATCCACCAACTGTCATTGTAAAGCTACAATGTCCTAGGCCCTCCTAGCTTTTGGTGAAAGTGCTGTTCATTGTTGCCAATCAGTCTGTTCAGTCCATCAGTCTAATGACTGTCAGTCCACTTTACCATCACCACGACTGACCAAATCATATTACATCCCATATGTACCTTCTCCTGTGGGCAGCTATGTGCTCCCTGGTCTTAAGGGAGGGGTACCAAACATTTTTTTAGCCATGAGCTACACTTAAAAAAGTTGGGGAGCAACACAGGCATGAAAAAAGTTCCTAGGGGGTGCCCAATAATTGTTTATTTGGTAGACCCTATGTGGATTGACAGAGTACAGGTGGGTCTGTTTGGCAGTACACATGGTATTTGTGCCTCTCCAAAGCTAGCTTCCAAGTCAGACATCCAAAAACTAGTCTAGCACCTGCTTTGAGGCCACCGGGAGCAACACCTAAGGGGTTTTAGAGCAACATGTTACAGCTTCAGATGGGCTTTTCTGAATCAACATGACACTAGGTAGGAACTGGGAAATATTGGAGCAAAAAGGATGCTTGTCTGTTAAACCTCAGTAACTGTATAGTTGTATGGGGAAACACCCAAGAAGGCTGTCATTCCAGGATGGAATATTCTACCGGGACATATTAATAACCTCCCTATTTGGCAGAAGGAATAGGGTTGCCAGAACCGCACAAAGGGGAGTACAGGAGAAGCATTGCAATGGGCAAGGAATTACTACGGATCACTTTGGGCACAAGCTTAGGCACAGGCAGTGTCGGACTGGCCCACCGGGATACCAGGAAAAGTCCCGGTGGGCCCAGGTGTCAGTGGGACCTCATGCTGCTATACTTTTGGCCTATTTCATGGCCATTCCCTATTTCTATGAGAACAAAGAGGCTAAATAGATGGAATAATTGATTATAGTATGTAAAGAAAAGAGACTAGGAGAATGAGGTGAAGAAGAATATTAGTACTGAGAGTGGGCCCCTTGTCTAAAGTTTTTGGGGGGCCCCTGGTGTCCTAGTCCGACACTTGGCACAGGACCTTCTCCCTACAGAAATTCACCCATCACCATTCTAAGGACAGGGCTATGTGACAGTGGCAGCAAAAGGCACATGTGGGTGTTAAATGCACTCTCACTGCTCCCTCCTTTCTAAACACAGGGGCCCCTACTCAGTGTTCTCTAATCATCTGCTGCTGCTCAAACAAATGAGGCCCCACTTTACTGTACCTGTAATTGGCTCATGTTTCTGCTGTTCTGCAGGGTGGGGGGGATCAGTGTAACCCTCACTGTGCCACGTGAGAATTAAGAGACTGATCCTGTCTCATCTCATCCACAAAATGCACAATTACCAATAAAAAAAATCACAAGTGAGATGAATGAAAGTAGCAGCGACATAAAAAGGGAACCATTGTGCCACCTCCATGCACGCTGAGAGATACAGTACTAGATTGCGCGCTAATTAAACGCTAATACAAACGAAATATTATTTCAGTGCAATCACTTGTACCGGCTATAAAGAGTTTATGGTGTGAGGAACCTTGTGCAATCACTTCAGTGCGCTGAGGATTAGTAAATCCTGGATACAAACACAGGCGCATTCATTCAGTTTTAGGCACAAAAGAAGACAAGGTGAATTATTCAATTTTAGCATTCGTTAGAGTAATATATAAGCGCTTACACAAGATATAATTTATTCTCTGGCTCACATTTATTCGTGGTGAATTATACAAAGAGCCGCAAGAGTGTCAAATATTTCCTGTTTCGGAATTCAAAGGATAATTCCAGATTTTTGCGGTTTGACGCCAACTTATATAAATACTCTGGGGGGAAAAAGGAGAAACAGCGCCGAAAAAGAGACAGAGATTGTCAATTTGTAAAGATAAAGACATGTTATTATTCAGATCATGTCACAATGAAGAAAAGTAAATAAATGTGCAATTTTAGCTAAACAAATAGATGTGTTACAGTATAGCTATAAAGATAAATATATAATTACATGAGAGAGAGAGAGAGAGAGAGAGAGAGAGAGAGAGAGAGAGAGAATAAAAGGATAAATATTTTACCATTTAGGTGACACTTACAATAATTATAGAAGAAAGGGAAAAAAACGAAAGATATATAAGTATAGTAAATATAGTGATATCAGATCAAAATAATGCAATATCTAAGCACCCACCAAAATGCTAGCAGTATTAAGCAGTATTAAGGAATTCCTGTGCCTGTTAGCTGCATGTACCCTACTACTCAGTGTTCACCATAGGGACACATAAATAAATAAGATTTTTTTTTAAAAAAGTGTCTATAAATTACTATTATTATCCGATGGAAAGTAGCCATTTATTTTTGCTGTGTTCGTTTTTGAATAACACACACGCACACACACACACTGTAAGATGATAAAGTGCAAGTCATCACAAACCCACTCATTATTTACACTTATTTACATACAGTACTGCACTCACAGGAGAAGAACATCGTTAGCATTGGAGCCCATCACTTTCCATGCGGGCTGAAAAGATAAATATAAATAACATAGCACTGCCATCCCCACATTTCTTCACCGGCTTCCCATGGTCTCTAATAATAGTCCGCAATGAAACCAGCAGGGTGGGACGTTGCTGCTTCTAGGAATGCGCCGATCTTGCGACTTTAATAAATTAACTAGTAACGCGCGCACGCTGAAATGCTGGTTATATATATATATTCTTTTCTTTTTTTCTTATTATTTTATGAATAGATAGTTAGTTACATCAATAACATAAATGTACAATAACAACAGAAAGTACATGCAAAAAAATTGAATAATTAATAAGGTAATTAATACAAGCATTCTAATATATATTTTTTTTTTTTTTTATACAAACACTCATCCTTATAGAAAATGTTTCATTTGGCTGCCATTAAGATATTTGTTGCATTTTGTTGGTAATTAACCTGTGGCGGAAAATATTTACAGACTCGCTCTGTATAAGGGCAAATACATTATATTATGGCATCCTATAAGCTAATACTATAAGCTAAATTCTATATATATATATATATATATATATATATATATATATATATATATATATATATATATATATATATACACATGTCTTTTCTTTTATATATATATATATATATATATATATATATATATATATATATATATATATATATATATATATATATATATATATATATATATATATAGTATATGCAAGGTGTAAGGTCCAGCTCTCCATAACTAAAAAAGGAATTGGGGGGGGGGTTCACTTATTCATTCTTTTATTCCACCATGTTAATGTGATTCCAACGTTTCGGTTCTACATTATATATCCTTAATTTTATATATATATATATATATATATATATATATATATATATATATATATATATATATATATATATTTAATAAAGAATCAAAAGATAATACAAGTCTTTTTTTTAAATAAGACTTTATTTTACGTTTTGGTTCTGCCCAAATAACCTTCCTCTGGATGGTCTCTGAGCAGAACCGAAATGTAGACCTGCAATAAATTATTGTATGAAAATAATATATTGATAAAAATATCAAAATGTATGCATTAGGTCTATGTTTATATCTGTCTGTCTGTGAGAGGGAGAGAGACAGAGAGCGATAGAGAATGTATTGTTATTTTGTTCATAATACAAATCTATGTCAGTGTTTCCTATTGTATAAATACACGCACACACTTGGATATTAAAATATTGCTTTTTTTTATTTTATGAACAGATAGTTACAACAATAACATTTATATTATAATAACAACAGAAAGTGCATACAAAGCAAAGCAAGAATCGATAAAATATTGCTTTTTTTCAACTTCCTTCAACCAACAAAATATTCGTCAATCAGCAGAACAAAATATTCCTTCCACCTCTTTAGCAATGCTGGTGCCTACACTGTGCTGTCTGCTGTATGTCTGTTTTGACATTACGAAAATTATTTAAACGAATGTTTTGCAAATGATTGTGCTAATTAGATTTTCTTTATTGAATCGTCATCAGCACTGTAACAAGCCCAGATGAATTATTATAATTGCAAAAACGCCAAGGGAAGAGAAGGACCTGCAGTCCAGTGAGTGCTTGGCTGTATCTAGCTGCTCCTCTGGTGCGACCCCACAGCTCTACTGTAATTCAGATTTGTTATCCTTAATATAAATGCATGGGGGTTAATGCTGTTAATCTCCCCATACGCCTCTTTCTGTACTGAATACTGATAGTGGCTTTACTTAACTTTTAATTGCAGCAGAGAACTCTACAAATAATATTTCATTATACTGAGTGTTCTCTCGAAATTGGATTCATATTAATCTACTTTATTTCGCAATTGGAAGTGAGAATCAGTCACTCCATACACTGAAGTGCCCCTGCCTGGGCTACATAGCACCAATGGGCTAAAGCCACTGAACTATTAATGCAGAACTAAAAGCTAATTGAGCATTAACCATCCCAATACTAGATTTATTCATTCAGCTGATGGTTATTATCATTCCAGTCATCAATGTGCGGTATGAAAAATCATTTGTATTTAACTGATTAATAAGTAACTTCCAGGTGCGTAACTATATAGAGGAATCAGATGGGCGGGCAGGAGGTATAGGGGCCCATGAGGTCCTAATTCATATACAATTTCAATAAATATTGGTAAAACAAGTCCCCCTTTAAACATTTTGGAGGGCTGAAAAATAATTTGCTGTGGTGTGGGGCCCAGTAATATCTACCTATGAGGCCCAATAAATATTGGGAAAACAAGTCCCCCTCTAAACATTTTGGGGGCCTAAAAAATAATTTGCTATGGGGCCCAGTAATATCTACCCATGAGGCCCAAATAATGAGCAATTTCAAGTTCAACATTTATTGGTAAGACAGAGCAATCTATTGATATGTTGGGGGCCCTAAAATGTATTTGCTGTGGAACCCAATTCACATCTAGTTACGGCACTGGTCACTTACCCACATAGCTGCCATGATCGTCCATGATTCCAATAGATGAAAATAAATGTAGGACTCATCATTAAAGTCAATATGGCAGGATAGCAAGACAATTTTATAAAAGGGCAAAGCACAGAACTGGTGGGAAAATGCTTTGAATATGTCCAATTATTATTATTTGGATAATACAGAGGTATATTTATAATTAGATATAGTTATATATTCAGTTTTACCCACGGTGCCTGGTGGTACTGCTCATCTGTATCCCAAGAAATAAACCTTTAAATGAAACACCAATTACAATGTTACCCAGTGGGAGCAGAGGACACACACACGTGCAGAATATTGGGGCAGGTCCTTTGATGATTATTCACAAGGCTGGAGGTTAAAGGGATGCTGATAGCAGGGGGGTCTGACAGGTAATCGGACAGTGTGTGTGTTTGGATAGCCTTGCCCTTGTGCACAAGCAATCACTGACCCCTGCCCTAGTGCAAGTCACAGTGGAGCTGAGCCCTGTAAGTTCCACAAGCACTGGGGCCAGCCAAGGAGCTCAGTCCCACAGGATCCCAACAGGAACACATACACACACAGAAAACCAGTTTACTATATTACATTAAAATGTGTGTGATGCATTTATTCTTTCTATAAATATGTAAGGCCCTTATATAAAATGTAAAGACTATCCGCCTTATTATTTAAACTTCTAAAAAAAGCTGTAGGGAAATTCTGCTGGGTGTTTGTGTGTGTGTGTGTGTGTGTGTGTTTATGTAGTGATCATGTATTTGTTTATGCTGATGCGAGTGCAGATGTGTGAATATGAAGAAGGTGTGTGTGTGGCTATGTTTTTGCGCAAAAGTGTCAGTGTAAATAATTAATAAATGTGGGTAG
The DNA here is from genome assembly GCF_017654675.1 of Xenopus laevis. Classification (NCBI taxonomy): domain Eukaryota; kingdom Metazoa; phylum Chordata; class Amphibia; order Anura; family Pipidae; genus Xenopus; species Xenopus laevis. Next base: position 100,744,810 of record NC_054385.1, read on the forward strand.
ATGTACATATGCGTGTGTGTGTACAGTATGTGTCTGTGTGTGTCTCATTCAATGTACTTGTGCACACGAGCAAGTGTGGGTGGGTGTATAGGAATGTGTCGGTGTGTGTGTAAGAATATTGTATGCATGCGTGTATGTGATGTGTGTATAAGAATGTGTGTGTATGAAGGTGTGCATCTGCATCTGTATATTAGCCTTGTCTAGTGCCCATTAGTAGTGGCATTTCCTTCCAGGCCTCAAGACCCCTACCCATGATGGGATGCCACTTGTTTCCTGATGCTGCTGGAGATGTTTCTGCTGGGGGTCTAAGCAGATTCATTTCATTTCTGTCTCTGTAACACAGGCCAGTTTGTCCATTTGTCTCCCAGTAAGCAGGCACAGATCTTGCCAATGCCCAGCTTTCCTGCATAAGTGGAAATAGTTTCAGCCCACATTTACTGGCATTGATGTCTGTATATATATATATATATATTATACTTCCTTTGTAAATACCGCCCGATCCCAGAACCACAAAACTGACCAGGACTGGAACACACACACAAAAGGGAAATGCCAAGACAAGACTCTTCTGTCCCACACTTACACATCATATTTTTATTCTGCATACCTGGTACCTGCTAACCGAGCCAAACAATCGTTGTAAGGGAACTTTATGCACAGACAGGTGAGAATTCACTGGAATGTGTGCAAGTTAAAAAATCATTTATTTCTATTAATAGTAATCAAAACGACCGGCACCCAAACTGTGAAACCTACTGTGATATATATATATATATATATATATATATATACACATTCATATAGATACATATTTATATACTATATACATACATATAGATACATATTTATATACTATATACACACATATAGATACACATTTATATAATATATACACACATATAGATACATATTGGGCAAATTTACAAGTTAATTTAGAACAGGGATCCCCAACCTATTTTACCCGTGAGCAACATTTAAATGTAAAAAGAGTTGGGGAGCAACACAAGAACGAAAATGTTTCTGGGGTGCCAAATAAGGGCTGTGATTGGCTATTTGGTAGCCCCTATGTGGACTGGCAGCCTACAGGAGACTCTGGCAGTACATCTAGTTTTTGGGCAACCAAAACTTGCCTCCAAGCCTGAAATTTAAAAATAATCTCCTGCTTTTAGGCCACAGGGAGCAACATCCAGGGGGTTGGAGAGCAACATGTTACTCACGGGCTACTGGTTGGGGGATCATTGATTTAGAACAACAAGCACAAAGCTCAAGCTGCCACACAACTTGCTAAAAGTATGTGGATGTCTATATAAGTAAAGCTGGAGTACATGTCTGGACTGTGCAAGTGTCCATATAATATTGGGGACAGGTTATGTCCCAGGCTAGGAATATACCATATGGTCGGGGGAGGGCTAGGGGGATAGCAATAGCACTAAGGACATATTGTAATCGCTGATGGATTCATTTACCTTTTCTCTCAATATAATTCTCCCTTTCCATGTCGCAGTCTCTGGAATCCCACAGTTGAGAAGAACACGCCGGACAGCTGTGGGACAGTAAGATGGGGCACTGTCAGTCACTGACAGCAGCCAATAGGGAGTGGGACGATGGGCTGGTCCTTCCCAGAGTAGGCGTGTCCCGGCTGCCTGACAGTCCTGCTCTGCCGGCCAGCCCATGTTGCTATTAGAGGGAAATGCAGGAGTTAGCCTGTCTGCTGCAGCAGGAAAGGAAGGCACCGACTCACCTTCAGCCTTGGCTCCCTGCTCCCTCGCTGCGCTGACTGCAGCAACATTATTTGCCTAGTTCTGCAGCTGGATTCCCTGGACCCAAGCTGAGCAATGGGTAAGTGCAACTGGTGGGACAAAGCAGGGGTGTTGGGAGGGGAGTGTAACCCCCAGAGCTGTCAGGCAGAAGGAGGCTTCTCCTATTTACCTTGTCGTGTCCCTACAAGCAGCAAACCCATGGGGTGAATAAGTATAGAGCCAGTGCGAGGTTTTAGGGCTGCGTGGGGTGTGCGGGCCCACAGAGGCGTCTCACTCAGGTATATGTGTATCTATCCGCGGAACTATTGGGAGACGCAGGGGGGCATTATTTGTGTGTCAGCGGGATTGTCAGTAGTAAAGAGAGCGTGTCCCGTTTCTTTGCAGAGCCGGCCTTCGGAGAGGTCAACCAGCTGGGCGGTGTGTTTGTAAATGGCAGGCCCCTGCCCAATGCCATCCGGCTGCGGATCGTGGAGCTGGCCCAGCTGGGCATTCGGCCGTGCGATATCAGTCGGCAGCTGCGAGTGTCGCACGGATGTGTCAGCAAGATCCTAGCGCGATACAACGAGACGGGCTCTATCCTGCCAGGGGCCATCGGCGGCAGCAAACCCAGGGTCACCACCCCCACTGTGGTCAAACACATACGGACTTACAAGCAGAGGGACCCGGGCATATTCGCGTGGGAGATCAGGGACAGGCTGCTCGCAGACGGCGTGTGCGACAAATACAACGTGCCCTCGGTCAGCTCCATCAGCCGGATCCTACGGAATAAGATTGGGAACCTGGCCCAGCAGAACCACTATGAGAGCCACAAACAGCACCCGGCGGCCCCCTCCGCTCTCCCTTACAACCACCTGTACTCTTACCCCAGTCCCATTGCTGCAGGGGCCAAGGTGCCGACCCCTCCTGGAATGCACTCCATCCCTTGCACCATGGCCATGCCCAGGACCTGGCCCTCGTCCCACTCAGTTACAGACATCCTTGGCATTCGCTCCATCACTGACCAAGGTAAGAGCTACTTCCCAATCCTTGTCTGGAACTGGCACCAGTCAATACCCATTTATATCTGGGGATCGGTCCCATACGGGATCATTTATTTCTAGGGGTTCATTCCGAATAGGAACACTTATTCATAGAATTCTATTCCTATCCTTACACATACATTCATTTATTCCATACAGAAATATATTTCTAACATTCTATTCCTGAGAAAATTCTGGGGTTTCATTCAATTCAGCAACATTTATTTCTAGGGTGGTTTCTAATCTATACAGGCACCTTGATTTCTTGGCTAGGTTCCATTCTATACTGGGAAATGTATTACTGGAGTTCCATTCCATACAGGAACGTTTATTTCTAGAGTCCCACTCCATACAATAACATTCACTTGGACAGGTCCATTCCGGAAACATTTGACTATGGCTTTCACTCCGTACAGAGATAGTTTTTGGAAAATCCGTACACTGACATTTGACAGGTAGGTGAATAATAGGTGGAGATCGAACACACTCACATAAAATAACAAGCGGATTAAGTACTGATATAATCTGTCTGACATTCTTTCTTATAAATGGCCATATATATGTGTATACATACATGCTCATTCTTTTTCTATATATATATGTAGCGGTGAGCTGTGCAGTCTAATCGATGAACAAAATTACATCTTACTTTATATTGAGTTTCCCCATCTCCAGCTTTATGAATTGCCTCCTAATTTAATTAATTATTACAATACTGATTAGATAAAGGTAAAGTATACAACATGGATAGTGCATTCGCTAAAAGCAGTGATTAGCAATGATTAGACCCAATTTAAGTCACTGACATAATTTAATTGCATTGATCTAATAACCCACTGGTAAAACTAGTAAATCATTTTAACTATCATCAGTCATGGAAGTTCCATAACGAATCGGCCTCTCTATAATGAATTATTATGGTAAAATAACACTTACAATACTGGAGCAATTTCTTTTCTTTGGATAAAATAATAGCCTAGAGGATTTTTCTCTTCCCATCCATAAAAGCAGACTAATATAAATATTACAGATATTTAGATAGATGATAGATAGATAGATAGATAGATAGATAGATAGATAGATAGATAGATAGACTTATAATAGATAGATGGATAGATGATTGATAGATAGATACATAGATAGACTAATAATAGATAGATAGATAGATAGATAGATAGATAGATAGATAGATAGACTAATAAGAGATAGATAGATAGATAGATAGATAGATAGATAGATAGACTAATAATAGATAGATAGACTAATAATAGATAGATAGATAGATAGATAGATAGATAGATAGATAGATAGATAGATAGACTAATAATAGATAGATAGATAGATAGACTTATAATAAATAGATGGATAGATGATTGATAGATAAATACATAGATAGACTAATAATAGATAGATAGATAGATAGATAGATAGATAGATAGATAGATAAATAGATAGACTAATAATAGATAAATAGATAGATAGATAGATAGATAGATAGATAGACTAATAATAGATAGATAGATAGACTAATAATAGATAGATATATAATAGATAGATAGACTAATAATAGATAGATAGATAGATAGATAGATAGATAGACTAATAATAGATAGATAGATAATAGATAGATAGACTAATAATAGATAGATAGATAGATAGATAGATAGATAGATAGATAGATAGATAGATAGATAGATAGATAGATAGACTAATAATAGATAGATAGATAGATAGACTAATAATAGATAGATAGATAGCTGGATGATAGCCTAATAATAGATAGATCATGTAGGGTGGTTTAATAAAGACCTGGCAGTGTGTGTATGAGAGGGGGTATGTAATGTGATTGTGGGAAGGACAGGAGGGCCCCTTCTCAGCCCCACGCACAGAATTTAGCAGAAGCCATATAGGGGCAGCCTTGTGCCCATTTCTAATACATTCAGTCACCCTATGAAAACTTTATTGAAGGAAGCTCAAGTCCAATATGCAGGAGGGCCAAGCAATGGCATTCCCCGCAGCGTGTATCTAAGTAGAGAAAACGCATTTCACTTTTCCTAAACACAGGGATTTGTCATGAGCACAACGCCTGCTGGAAATGAAGGAAAGGCTTTCACTTCTCTGCCTTGTGCAATCAGACTAAATTCACCCAGACAGGAAGTTCAAATGTCAGATAATTGGTTTCATTCTTAGGCACAAAGTACAACCTCTGGGCATAATCTGAGCGACAGGGAGATTTCCCCGCACCTAGAGCCTCATGTTGTGCCTTGGAGAGAAGGGGCCGCACTCACACCGCTCTCTGCCTTATTCCAATTATCTGACTCAGTAACATGGTTCCCCTTTTGCACCCCAGATCCAGTTCTCCCCCCTGTGCCATTAATTGCCTAACGAGGCAACGAATGCTCTTGTATGCACTGGCCCAGCCCGGGTCCCAGCGAGGCAAGGAACATTCCCAAGGAATATACAGAGATTTACCATTTCCTGATGTGCTGTTTAAAAAAAAAAAAAAAGGGAGAACATAACATTGGAGAATTAGATTACAAATTGGGAATGTTTGTAGATCCCTCTAATGGTTTCCTCTTTTATTAACACCACATTGCGTTCAAGCCTCCAAGGGAACTGTCTGGAACGGTTCCTCTGCTCCCTGGCTCTCTGTGCAACAATGTCTGCTCCTGTCGCACTGCAGCCTGCGCCTCAACCCTCTCTCCCCTGTACCCTGCCTAATTGATCCGAGGAAGCCACCTGTGCCACTGGCAGAGTCATTCCAGGGGAGAAAGTGCAAATGGGCCATTAAATAATGAGGGGGTTGGGGTAAATAACAAATAATATGGACTAGGGGGAAAATACATCTAATTGTGTACTGTAGCTCCATAGTCATTCTCTGAAATTTAATTATGTCCAGAAATATATTCTATCTTGGTCATTTTTCTATCCTCCCCCCAACAACTATCCTGAAATCCAAATACCATGGGGTAATTATATAAATAATAATAATAATAATAATAATGCTTAGGTTATTTAGTAATTATGTATTCAGTCCTTGTAGAAATATATTATTATTATTATTACATAGCAGTTGTGGTTTAAAAAAAAAAAAGTTAATGACGTTTAACCCTTCAAATATTTCCTACCAAGTTCCCAGCTCGAACAGAGAAAGGAGAAATAAACAACAGCAAAAAAGTAATTGCAAAATGCAAAACAAAAATTTAATACTGCAGTAGAACCTCCTTTTTTTTTACATCCCCTGATTTTAAGTTTCCCTTCATTTTACATTGTTGATTTGTGGTCCCACCTATAAATTATGCATAATACATTTTCCCTGATTTTACATTTTCCTGGATTTTAGATCATATTTGTCTGGTCCCCTGAAAAACGTAAAATGGGGGTTCTACTGTAGTAATAATAACAATAATCGTTTTTAATCAGCTACTATGTAACCTTGTATTATTATTATTAATATGATTAATATGATTATTATTATTATTACTACATAGTAGTTTAGGTTGAAGAGTCCATAAATGTAATCCCTTTTCACGATATTTTCAATTATTATTAGTAGTACATTGTAACACAGCAGATGAGGTTGAAAAAGCTACCAGACAATCATGTTCAACCCTTTATCCAGAGAATAAATTGCTACCTAGTGTAGATGACCCAGAGGAATAAAATGACCTTGTGAAGCAGCGATGGATAATATTATCAGCATCTATCCCCCTTCTATTCCAGCACTGTGAGAATCGCCACGATTTCCCCTTCTTGGCAAAATAAACATTTCTGACAAATCTTGGAATGCTAAGTATTTTCCAGAATTGTAATCTTTTCTTTAAACACAGGCAGTCGTTTTTTCCCCATAGAAAGCGCAGATTTCAGTCCCCCTGCCTTGGTCCATTTCTGTACATCTATTCCCCGCTATCAGGTTGATAAATATACGATTTGCTATTTTATTATTAGAGATGCAGTATAGTAATAAAATAATCTCCTGATCTGGTGTCAGAGAGAGCGATTAATCGCTAGGGGTTTATGGGGGGCTCATTCTAATTGACAAGTGATATCTTCACAATTCCTGATCCCAAATCTCAAACAAACACCTTCAATAACTTGCAGGAACCGCCTGCCTGTGGCCCCTAGTGAAGTTCACACCTTGGCTAGGTGCAATCTAGACTAATACGCAGAAAGCCAAAATATACACTCGGAGTAAGTGTAGCGTCAACCGCAATATTTCAATAACCTGATTTCAAAGCCTGTAATTATAGGTTTGGTATATGAGGGATAGGAAAGACATGGCCCTGGGGTGCCAGGGACCCCACCCCTATTTCCAGTATCACAGCAGTGCTCTGTAGGCTTGTGCTCTGTGGTTATGCCATGTCTGCTGGGTACTTGTGTGGCACTGCCTGTGAATGGATAGGGGATAGGGCTGACTGGAATGTTATGTTATGCCAACAACAAGAATTAATTCAGCCTGCAAAATGCTACCTCCTCTTAATCTTTTTTTTTTTTTTTTTTAAAAAAAAAGTAGTACACACTATTATTTATTTACTGTACACTAGACTGTACACACAAACACAGATAGGGAAGAGTGCAAGAATGAATTATTAATTTTATATATATATATATATATTTACTGTACACTAGACTGTACACACAAACAGATAGGGAGGAGTGCAAGAATTAATTATTCATTTTATATATATATATTTACTGTACACTAGACTGTACACACAAACAGATAGGGAGGAGTGCAAGAATTAATTATTCATTTTATATATATATATTTACTGTACACTAGACTGTACACACACACACAGATAGGGAGGAGTGCAAGAATTAATTATTAATTTTATATTTATATATTTACTGTACACTAGACTGTACACACACACAGATAGGGAGGAGTGCAAAAATTAATTATTAATTTTATATATATATATATATATATATATATATATATATATATATATATATATATATTTACTGTACACTAGACTGTACACACACACACAGATAAGGAGGAGTGCAAGAATTAATTATTCATTATATATATATATATATATATTTACTGTACACTAGACTGTACACACACACACACACAGAGATAAGGAGGAGTTCGAGAATTAATTATTCATTTTTCTATCCTTTATATAATGATAGATTATGGAAAGATAGTCATGGTGATACATTTATCCGTATTTATCTAGCCAGCTAACGAAATACTGTAGATAGATATATTAGAGTGTAGAAATATATATTTGTATATCATTATTTAGTTAGTTATCATACAATGTAGATATGAGTATATTATGTAGGTTGAGAAAAGTCCCATACAGGGACCGAAACGTTGCAAGTAAGCACTTTGCTATTTTTCTCTGCATTATGAAGTCCAGGTGTGGGTCTGTATTATGCAGCTGTATAGATAGATATAGGCCTAAAATCCTACCTTTTCGTTTTGCAACTCATAAGTGTTTATAGTAATTTATCTAGCCAGCTAACGAAATACTGTAGATAGATGTATTACAGTGTAGAAATATATATCTGTATATCATTATTTAGTTAGTTATCATACAATGTAGATATGAGTATATTATGTAGGTTGAGAAGATAGATATAGGCCTAAAATCCTACCTTTTCGTTTTGCAACTCATAAGTGTTTATAGTAAGACCCCCTTTATGTTATAGTAGCATTGTGAATAAAGATAGATGATGACAGATTCCTGTATATAGTGAAACAGAGACATTACAAATAAATCGATGTCGTTCTTTACTGTGCCTGTGTTGTTGTGCATATTGGTTGGTCCCTGCCAGTAACCCTTGCCATGTCCCCATCCCAGTGACTGACACTTCGCCCTACCACAGTCCCAAAGTGGAGGAGTGGAACAGCCTGAGTAGGAACACGTTTCAGTCGGCCCAGCATGTCCTCAACGGTTTAGAGAAGAACTCACTGGATCAGGAGGTGAAGTACAGCCAGGTAAGGTGCCCTCTGCTGCTCTGGGGCTGTGTGGCCTGGGATCATCCCTATTTGGGCTCATTTTTCTGCATATGGAAAAGAATATGTTATGGAGCAGTTATAATAGAATCGGTGGCTCTCATGCCTTTATATCTGTATATTAGGGAATTGTGGCCTGTACCCTGGGCTTCTCCCTTTAAGGTGCTACCATTCTGCATTCTTGCAGAACTGCTTGTCAGGAATGGGGCTAGTTGATAGGAGGTACACAGCCATACAGTTTGTTTTTTGTTGTAACGTGATCCATCCATAGCACTATAATAAGAATGATCACCCAAACGTTCTTATTTATCTCAGCATATCTCTGGCTGTTCCTTATATTTACCTATTACGTGGGGGGTTCCTCCCAGTGCCAGAAATATTGATAACCCAGCTTCTACATGTCAGGCTTCATCTGAAATATATATATATATAGGCAAGATACCCGTTTTGGTTGTAGCATAATTTTTAAGTTTAATCACAGATCGTGAGATATTCTGTTTTCATCATAACATTTCACCCAGTATATGCAAACGTTTTTCATGTAAGCTACACACAGAAGCTGACTAAAGGGCAACATACTAAGTTATTTTTGGCTTAGGTGTATAAAAGTGAATTTTCAGGCGCACTGTCCCTTTAACTTGAACTGTTAGCAGTGCCTTGGGCAATAAGTGTGTGTGTGTAAGTGTGCACTTTTACAGTGGGTGCTGTTTATAAGGCACATATATTATAAGGCTTATATATTACAAGGCATATATATTCTAAGGCTTATATAGTATAAGGCACATATATTCTAAGGCTTATATAGTATAAGGCACATATATTATAAGGCTTATATAGCATAAGGCTTACATAGTATAAGGCATATATATTCTAAGGCTTATATAGTATAAGACATATATATTCTAAGGATTATATAGTATAAGGGTTATATAGCATAAGGCATATATATTCTAAGGCTTATATAGTATAAAGGTTATATAGCATAAGGCATATATATTCTAAGGTTTATATAGTATAAGGGTTATATAGCATAAGGCATATATATTCTAAGGATTATATAGTATAAGGGTTATATAGCATAAGGCATATATATTCTAAGGTTTATATAGTATAAGGGTTATATAGCATAAGGCATATATATTCTAAGGATTATATAGTATAAGGATTATATAGCATAAGGCATATATATTCTAAGGCTTATATAGTATAAGGCATATATATTCTAAGGCTTATATAGTATAAGGCATATATAGTATAAGGCTTATATATTATAAGGCATATATATATTCTAAGGCTTATATAGTATAAGCCAAATATATTCTAAGGCTTCTATAGTATAAGGCTTATATAGTATAAGGCATATATATATTCTAAGGCTTATATAGTATAAGGCATATATATTGTTGCCTAGAATGATGCCATATAAATCCATGGCTCTGTGGAACAGCTGTGTGTGCCCACTAAGTAGCACAGCGGGGTGGGCAATCATAAAGCCCAGTTATTCAGTTATTCGTTTAGAACGAAAGCATTCCTAATGTAAGAGACTTATCCGTATCTGTCGTTGGAGAATATATATTCTACAGAATTTAGATATTATCTTTTGTTATATATCGCCTGTTATTCCGGCCGGATAATTGCTCCACGTTTGCTTTATTACACAAACACCTTTTCTGTTATGTGACGCGCGATCGCTGCTACATCCCTCGCAATATGCGCGTCTTGTCGCCTCCTCCAGCGCGTACAATTGATCAGAAGCAAAGAAAACGTTGTTCGCTGTTCTTCTGCAGACCTGGCACCCGATGTTTTTCTGTTTATGGGACAGGTGACTAACAGTCTCTACTAGAAGTAATGGGGTAATAAAAGGACGACTCTCTCTTTCTCTCGTTTAGTGCTGAGGATTTCTTGTCTCCCCACAAATCGCCTACACAAACCTAAACTTCCACTGTGTTTGGAGGGAAACTGGGTAATTAACAATGTTGCTTGTACAACACTGCTGCATGATTACTGACGCCGCACTCTTCTATAGAGGGTTGGGAAATGTGCAACATTAGCGCAAAATTCCATAAATTGGAGCAGATGCACTGATCGCACTCACACCAACCCCATCTGCCAATCATCACCCCATGTTATAGACTTCCAGCCTGCAGATAACTTGGGCTGCTACATGACTACATACTTCATTTGTCAAGTGAAGGCTAAAAGATACTGTTCATACAGACATCACAAGGCTTTGTGCTCCACATTCACTAAACAGCTGTGAGAATCCCTGTCTGTGAGTGGCCCAGATTCACTAAGCAGTAGTATAACAACTTTCAAGTTTAAGTTAGTCCCAGTTTTGTTGGTAATTGTTATTTCGAATTTCATGCAGGTAAGGTATATAAAATGGAATTGTAACACTTGAAATAAGGGCTAATAAAAAAAAAATCTGCAGTTTTCCTAGAGAATATTTTTAAGAAAAGGTAAAATTACACCTTGAAATTGAAGAAATATTGAGCTTTATTAAAGTCTGGGTTATTATCTCTGGAATGATAAATCCCAGTGATCCTGGGAAGAAAATGACCCCCCATAAGTAATATGAATACTTTTTTCACTAAGCTTAAATATATATGATAGGAAAACCAGAAAATAATGCTAGGTCCAAAGTAGCATGATAATAGGTGTTATTATTAGTGCTGGAAAAAATGCCCATTTGTCCCTATATAAGGAACAATAGAAATGACTGCTTCTAGGTTTGGAAATAGCAACCTTTAGAGAATATAAACCGTTATTTGTTAGGGTAATAACGTTAAATACTATGCTGAGATAATAGATGTTACCACATTTTGTAAATACTTTAATATTTATGTGCATTAGAGCACAGTGGTGGAACTTGGGGGGGGGGGGCTGGTAGCAAATTTTGCCCTTTAGTTACATTTTTATTAGGGCACCCTTGTTTTTTTTTTGCATGTGAAAATAAACATTTTGGTAAAAGATGTTTTAGGCTAAATATCATGAAAGAAAAAGGCTGGGGTGATGGGGGGCATAATAATATAGTCAGGGGCAGATTTATCAAAGGTCGAAGTGAAAATTCGAATTTAAAAAATTTGAATTTCGAGCAAATTTTTGTGTACTTCGACTAGGGAATAGTCCAAAATCAATTTGAATTTGAAAAAAATTTAAAAATTTGAATTTTGCAATTTATTATGTACTGTCTCTTTAAAAATTTGACTTCGACCATTCGCCATCTAAAACCCGTCTAATTGCTGATTTAGCCTATAGGGGACCTTCTAGAACCTATTTGGAGTCAATTGGTGGATTTTGAAAAATCCAAGGTTTTTCTTTGGAAAAACTTCGAATAGAATTCGATCGAATGCGCTATTACTTCAATTTATACAATTCGAAAACTTTGATTCAATTTTTGAATTCGAATTTCGAAGGTTTTTTCAAATTCAAAATTCGACCCTTGATAAATCTGCCCCTAAATGTCTAATGAGAAAAAGGGCCAGATGTGTTTGTGTAAGTGCTGGCAATATACACGCTCTCGGCTTGCCAGGCGTCTAACAACAGAGGCCGCAGACCCTGTGTAATTACACTGTATATTTATGAAGCAGGTCCTCTTCCCATGGATTTGGGGCCCCTAAAAAGATTTTACTGTGAAATCCTATGTTTTCTGCTTCTATTACTTGCTTTGAAACGTTTTTAGCCTAACTTGCTTACAAATCCTTTTGTTGACGTATAGCCAAAAAACAAAAAAAACAAGCACAAGATGCTGGATAGGATTCAAAACATTTCTCTGATTGTAGTACAAATACAAAATTGTTATCCAGAAAGCTCTGAATTACGGAACAGGCATCTCCCGTAGACATTTTATTCAAATAATCCAAATTTCTAAAAATTCTTTTCTTTTTCTCTGTAATAATAAAACAGTACCTTGTACTTTATCCAAACTAAGATATAATTAATCCTTATTGGAAGCAAAAACCAGCCTATTGGGTTTATTTAATGCTTACATGATTTAATAGTAGTCTTAGATCCAAATTACAGAAAGATCCTTTATCTGGAAACCCCCCCCCCCCCCAGGCCTAGAGCATTCTGAATAACAGGTCCCATACCTGTACGGTAATTCACATCCAACAGCTTATAGTTTGTAGGACAAAATCATATCCATAATAAATTTAGACAATGACAGTTGGGCATACAGAAGCTGATCCAAATGTTGCTCCCAGGTCGTGATCAGATCATTATGGAGGTCTATGCCAGGGGAAGGACTTCATCAACAGTCCAGTGTGGTCCTCTCTTAGACATTAGGACGTTAGACTGGACCCTAGAGTCAGACTTTGCCAGATATTGTATGACAATCAGTCTCTTTGACCCCATAGAAGGTACAATAAACTGCCATATTCATCTAGAAGACGGTCAAAGTTGGCCAGTTTTAACCCAACATTAAGGGATGCCAGATCATATTGAACTGGATCATAGCCTGGCCTCCTTTTCCCTCAGAAAGAAAACAATTTACAAGCCCTTGCTCCACCACATACCCCCCTACAGCTGGCAGAATGGGTTTCTATGTTCATGACCTCATAGGATCCAACCGGCAGTATAGACAGAAGGTGCAGCCGCAAAGGAACTGAAATGTTAAGTGCGAGCAAAGCCTTGGGCTTCTTATATCCATTGATTAGCAGCACGATTCAGAGGTGGGCTGAGGTTTTCCCACATGCATCTACTGAATAAATTCCATAGGAGGGAAGCCTAGGATAATACAAGTAATTCTATTATATTAGGGCCATGGAACATGAGGCCATAATCTTCTCAGAAAAAACAAAATGAAAATGCCTGGCAGCTGTTTCCCATTATAGTGCTTGGGTATCATGCGCCCTCTACAAATCAGTTGATATGGGTCTTAGCCTGCAGGCCATTTAGGGTGATATGTGGGGGTTGTTTGTTGCCCTAAATATTTCTGGAACTAGGGTGGTATGATTGATTTAGCAACGCTTCCTTTACTTATAAAATGCAAAAGCTCTATCTATACTTCGCATGTGGCCCCTGATGACCCAAAAGGGCCACATATTGTATTTCATGTACCTTTTGATATGTGTTAACCCAGATTCTTTTGTGAAGCTTTCTAAATATGGCGTGTAATATATGTGCATCGTAATGGATTGTCCAAGCAATTACTGCATGAAGCACCATTACCCTGTTTTAATTGAAGATTAATTCATTTACGTTATGCGCATGCACATAAACATTGCTCAGCACTCCATACTTGGGGACCCACCAGGAAGCCTGTGTCTGAAGCCTGCAATATTTTATTGTGCTCAGAAATGTTTATCTGCATGCACATAAAGTAAATGAATTCACCTTCGATTAAACCAGAACAATGATACTTCGTTCGGTAATTGCTCGAGCAATCCATTACGCTACAAGCATACAGTATATTAAATGCTGTTTCTAGAAGGTTGCACAAAAGGAAATTTGGGCATGTTTCTTTTCAGTTGCAAACCAAGCCACCCAGTATAGTATATATGTCAACACAGCCATGGGGTCTGATCCTGTTTTAGTTACTATAGTTATAGTTTTTCATTAAAAGGTATCAGGTATTGGGCCTTAGGAGTGCAAAGGGCCTTGGACCTAAAACGTCTGACAATATCTGATTTAGGCAAATTATATGATTTAACACCCTCCATCATTTTTCTTATCCTTGCCCTATTTCCGTTATTTTATTTCTAATCTCTTTTTGCTTCTTTTTATTTCCCACAATCCACTCACATTAGATTTTCATTTGCTGCTTATCTCCTAAAAATGGAAGTATATCCTACCAGGAAGGGTATCATCCAATTGTTTTTACCCAGACAGTATAATGTAAGAGCATACGTTATTGCCTTTCCTTTTCCCCCCTTATAAATATGTGCCATATTGCTTAGACTGGATGAGCAAAGCTGCAGTTTAAACTAAAACCCCTTTAGTCACAAGCAGATCATGTTGCTGCCACTGAATTCTGCATAAATGTCACTACAGGTATAGTATCCGTTATACGGAAACCAATTATCCAGAAAGCTCAGAATTACGTAAATGTGGTCTCCCATGGACTTCATTATAACCAAATAATTAAAAAAAATTTAAAATAATTTCCTTTTTCTCTGTAGTAGTGAAATCTTACCTTGTACTTGATCCAAACTAAGATATAATTAATCCTTATTGCATGTAAAACAATTCTATGGTGTTTATTTAATGTTTAAATGACTGTTTGTAGACATTAGGGTATGGAGATCCAAATTACAGAGGGATACCTTATCCAGAAAACCTCAGGTCCCGAGCATTCTGGATAACAGGTCCTATACCTTTATACAGAGAAGGAATGTTTTGTGGCCATATAGCCATAGTATTTAAATAGAAAGAACATTGCATACAGTGATGTACTAATACAAACATCAGGCTTTTCCCCCCCCTGCCCACACATAGATTAACAAGCATGCACATGTTTGAGTTGGGTTGTTTGGAGTAGAAATAACACCCCTGATTTAATTTATATCAAAATAGCCAGCTTTCAGACAATATTAGTACACAGGAATATAAGAAGCAAACTTAAGGGGGAATGTAATTAAAAATCACAAGCAATGTTTAAAATCATTTGCTGGCGCATATACAATGATAAGCAAAGGTTAGCGTTAACACATGCTCTGGAGTTTCGTTAAATAGTTTGTCGCAAAATATGCTTTGAGATTGTGCAATTTTATTACATACACTGAGAATGTTCGCAAAAGCCATTTTGTTTGCAAACTTCGCGAGGAAGTCGCTGCGGACTGTACTCAGCCAAAAAGGTCACTTATATTTGCAATGGTCTTTGCAAACTTTTGCTCTAACGAAATTTTGTGCAAAATCCCTATCTGACGTGCCTAGCAGGTCATCTTTTTCTGAATCAATATGGCAATGAGACTGCTGTCTGGACTAACTGTGAAACGACTAACAAATTAGATATAATAGTATATAATAATAAATATAATATTCATATAAGCTATTTTCTGCTAGAACTGTATTAAACCCATTGTAAAACCTGCTAATCAATCACTAATTATCAGTGCACTTGGTAGGGAATTCCATAATTTAAGTAACAGTTTGCACACTAGAACACTAGTGAAAAAACCCTTTCTAGTCTGATGATGGAATCCCCTCTCCCCAAATCTCAGGGGATATCATCTTGTTCTATGGAAGAAAAGTTACAGTTTGCACACTAGAACTACAAAAGTGAAAAGATGATTAGCTAAGGACAATACAGTGGTGCAGCAGTTGGTTGCCCCCATGCTACGGTGGGTTTCCTTAGGGTACATGATAATGTATAATCAATGTAAAGCCCTGCAGAATGTGTTGGTGCTGTATCAATAAAAATGAATTATATTTAAGATCTAAGATGATCTATGACACCGCTTTATAACGGCAGCCTCCTGCGTGGGGCTTTTCATTACGATCTGCAGTCTCTATTTTTTTTTTCCCATAAGCCAGTCTTTGTAGAAACACAAGTTCTGCATTTCTAAGTAGACTGTAAGCTTTTGAACAATACCCTGTATTATCAGGTTCACGGCACTGTACGTCCACCTTTCATTAGAAAGTCTACTGTGAGATAGAAATCTTTTAGCACATTTAGTAGAAATCATTAATCACTTGTACCTGTAAATCATGTTTGGAGTCCTACAATTTTTTTTGTGCTCTTTCTTTTTCTCTTTAAATATGATATATTTGTCATTATATATTGCACACAAATTCCTTTGCATTGAAAAGTATTGTGGGAAGGGGAGTCATTTTTCACTGTACATTGATAACTCACTTCCAACAGCCTTACTATAGCCTGAGGTACTGTGTTTTAGGCAAGTCCATATTACAGTTATTCATGTTTAGCGGGTGCATGAACATATAATATACAGTATATACAATATACATTTAAAGTAGGGCTTACCGAAGCACAGTAACAATCAATCTGCTACATTCATAGGGTATAAGCCCCCGGGAAGGCAATTTTTATCTCTATAAAACATAAGAGCACAAGCTGGAGTTTGTGTGATAAACATTAATAAACAATTGTCATTTCTCTAAATGCCGTCAGCCATCTGTAAAAGAATATAAACTGGCATATAAAGCCTTGTCTTTTAGAAAACGTTTGCTTTTCAGAGTATGGAACAAATATAAATAAAGACAGTAACCCACAATTCAGCAGCTTTTTGGTGTTCATAACTCAAAGGAAGGAAATTGCCTCCAATATTCTTTTCAATAGACTTTAAAACCTGTTTTTTAGGTGAATGTAAGTACAATAAGGGGCCGATTCACCAAGGGTCGAATATCGAGGGTTAATTAACCCTTGATATTCAACTGGGAATTAAAATCCTTCGACTTCGAATATCGAAGTCAAAGGATTTTAGCGCAAATAGTTCGATCGAAGGAATAATCCTTCGAATCGAACGATTCGAAGGATTTTAATCCAACGATCGAAGGATTATCCTTCGACCAAACAACATTTAGGAAAGCCTACGGGGACCTTCCCCATAACATTGACTTCGGTAGCTTTTAGATGGCGAACTAGGGGGTCGAAGTTTTTTCTTAAAGAGACAGTACTTCGACTATCGAATAGTCGAATAGTAGAACGATTTTTAGTTCGAATCCTTCCATTCGAAGTCGAAGTCGTAGTCGAAGGTCAAAGTAGCCCATTCGATGGTCGAAGTAGCCCAAAAAACAAATTCAAAGTTTTTTTACTTCGAATCCTTCACTCGAAGTTAGTGAATCGGCCCCTAAGTGTGTTAGGTCAGACCTCTCATTATACAGAAAAGGGGATCAATATGTCATTGCTCACATAGTCACATTCACTTTAATACACATTACATGTGTCAATGACTACAACCCATTATTAAAACTGCTTACGTAAAGCTTATTTTTTTTTGCTTATAATTTTTATTACCCACAGTGCTCTGTCCTACCCGCAGTGCATTGCAGGAGGCTGTGATTTTAATTTTCAGAGCTAAAAATACATAGGAAATATGGTCCAATAACTTTTTCAATTTGGGGGTAATTAGACAATATTTTTGAATTTTAAGGACACATTACAATTCATAGATAGCTATAGACACATTAATGGATATTTCATTCTTACACAGTTGTTACATAGTTCATTTGGGTTGAAAAAAGCAAGAAGTCTATCAAGTTCCCTTCCAAATGACTCCCAGTGCATATATATACATACACACAAGCATAAAAAAATTCGAAATTCAAAGTAATTTTTTGGATACTTCGACCATAGAATAGGATACTACGACTTCGAAGTAAAATAGTTTGAATATTCGACCATTCGATAATCGAAGTACTGTCTCTTTAAAAAAACTTTGACTTCAATACTTCGCCAAATTAAACCTGCTGAAGTGCTATGTTAGCCTATGGGGACCTTCTAGAGCAGTTTTCTACGTTTTTTGAAGTCGAAGAAAAATCGTTCGATCGATCGCTGAAATCCGATTTTACTTCGACCGCAAAATGGTCAAATTCGGTTAAAAAAAAACTTCGACTTCGATATTTGAAGTCGAAGTATTCAAATTCGATGGTCGAATTTCAAAGTATTTTTACCTTCGAAATTCGACCCTTGATAAATCTGCCCCTTACAGTAGTTATATATAATATTAAAAGTATCAACATAAATTCACCATCAAGTACAAGGTACTTAGTCTTTATATTACATTACAAATATAAAATAAATATATTTATTTTCTTAAAATTGGATGTGTGGATGACGGCCTTCCTGTAATACAGAGCTTTCTGGATAACACATGTTTCTAAGATCTCATACCTGAAGTATATTATAAAATTGCCTATTGTATTTATATTTAGATCTGGCTGGATGTTTAATTCTGGGACTATAGTATAAATGACCCCCTGTGTCCCAGTCACTTTATATATAAGCTGGTTACCAGATCTGTGGTCTCTGAACAACCAATAAAATAAATGGACAATATGCTAAACCTGCAATAAGCCGTTTTTGTTGTGTACAAATGGACATGCAGGTAGATAAATGACTGTTTTAAATACTATAAACAAACCCAATTGCACCTTGTAGCATGCTAGTTTATATATAGGCATCTATACCAAGTTATTTCTCATTGTGCATGTTGTATTTAACTCACCATTACATATGCTTGGCCTCCATATTTTCAGTAAATATTCAAGAGCAGCTCTGGGTAGGAGGCAAGCAAAGACAATATTCCTTGTTCTATATAGAAAGACACAAATGAAAATACGCAGGCTTTATGTAAATACTTGTCAGCATAAGTCATTATGTAAAACATTGGCTCACAATTCAGTAAAGCTGAATATATTTTTACAGCAGGCAGAACATTAAAATACATTATAAGCAGTGAGAAGCAAAGGCATGATTCTGACCTGCCTGACATACTGAAAACATAAATGAGTTGCTTGATATTCATTGGTGAGTATCATTTAATGCCAAGCATCCTACGGTTTTAGTATAGTCTATAAATATATTAGGAAGAAGTATAGCAGCTCTCAGTGGCATAGTGGATCTCCAGCAAATGTGGCCCACCCATTCCCAAAGCTGTAAGGGAGATCATCTGTTCCCCATACATTTATCGAAGTTGCCTATTAGTCTGAAACTTGTATACAGCAGGAGCCTTTCAGTCTGCTGTTTCTATTGTTAGGCCCCTGACATTTTATAAATATAAATAATCTTATTTTAAAGTCTTTGTAGAATACTGTCTACTTCTGACTGTGCAGAATTATCTTCCATATGTTGCCCTAAAAAGATATGCTTGTTAATCCTGGGGTTTATAGATTCTTTGGAATGTTAGAGCTCGGTGCTGCACCTGAGTTTCAACACACCATATCACAAAATAGGGGATTTGAAAAACCCGCACTGCTGGGATTCGTTTTAATCTGGGGGGCACATTTACTTAGCTCGAGTGAAGGAATAGAAATAAAAAAAAATTTGGATACTTCGACCATCGAATCGGCTACTTCGACCTTCGACTACGACTTTGACTTCGAATCGAACATTTTGAACTAAAAATCGTTCGACTATTTGACCATTCGATAGTCGAAGTACTGTCTCTTTAAAAAAACTTTCGACCATCTACTTCGCCACCTAAAACCTGCCGAGCATCAATGTTAGCCTATGGGGAAGGTCCCCATAGGCTTTCCTAGCTTTTTTTGATTGAAGGAAAATCGTTCGATCTATGGATTAAAATCCTTTGAATCGTTTGATTCGAAGGATTTAATCATTCGATCAAACGATTTTTCCTTCGATCGTATGAACGTATAATCGAAGTCGAAGGATTTTACTTAGACAGTCGAATATCGAGGGTTAATTAACCAATTGAATCATGGGCTGAAAATTAATTTTATGCAGATTTAATACTCATTTTGCACACATTAATATTAGGTTGTAGGAATGTGATGGCTTCAGCTCCTAGCCTAGCTCATACATGGAGGCTGTCTGGGGATGGTGGATAGTGGTAATACAACAACAGAGCTGGATTGTACTGGGCTCCCTCCACCACCAAAAAGGTCTAGTTACTGCTGATCACAATGTATTGATAACTATTATTGAATATGGTATGTGCTGTGAAAGCCAGAAAGCTAGCAGCAACAGGACAAAGAATGGTTAAATTTTTTTTTAGAGAAGCATGTTTGGGGAGGGATCATGTGAAATGCGCCTGTGTATGAAACGCAGTTTACACATTCCAACTTAACTTTCTTGTACAAAGAATACTGTAGTCCTGTCACTCTGTGGGGATTATCCTGAGATAGAATGTAAGATGACATATGGCTGTATACAGTGAATAGAATTTTACCTTTAGTATGATGCAGATAGTATTTTAAGACAATTTGCGAATCATTGTAGTTTTTTTATGTTTTTGTGACTTTTCAGTGATGGTTGATGATAACATTTATACTGTGATCTGGTTGCTAGAGTCTCTTGTACCTAACAACCAGGCAATTGGACTGCATGGTAGGGTTACCAACAGCAATCTTTAAAAGGGATACCATAAAAAGGCTTTTTTGTGTGGCTATACTGAAATCTTTCCAGGCTTATATTGCATGCTGTATTTAAATTGTGGTTACCATTTTGCATGGATGGATCATATGTAAATTGAGGTGGCACATTTTCCGTCTAGAACTAGATATATAAAATCTACATCCTGACTATCAACTACTGTAGATGCATTCAGCAGCACATGGACCTGTTTGGTATGATTGGGTTCCATGGTATACTACATGCCTTTTCTATATTAAGGAATATGTCTTATGACACATGGGATATTTACTCCCATATATTGAGCTTTTCAGGCCCAAAAATGCTCTACTGAATATGGTTCAGCCAAGAAGAGAACACCCTGTGTGCCATCAGCCTAGGGGGTAATAGTATAAAAGGTGCAACGTTTGGATCCTGATCAGGTAGAAACAAACCAGTCATGTTTCAATTATAAATCACATGCTATTTTTTGATAGAAGTCATTATATAAAGTAGAACAAATCTTGGGTACTTGTAGAACTCACCAGTTGTGAAGGGAGGTCCAGGTGCACCGCCCTGAACCCTCAGCTTAGGGAGCGGACCACCGTACAAAGAAAAAAGGGTAGGCACTCACAGGAACCAGTCTTCAGGTTTGTCAAAACATAAAAGTAGTTTATTGTAGCATTCAACAATACAAATTCAGTGACTTACGCGTTTCATATCTCTCGGATACTAAATCATAGGCCTATGATTAAGTATCTGAGAGATATGAAACGCGTAAGGCACACTAGGCAGGTGCCTACCCTACTGACACCTAGATCCAGCCCTATCACATACTCTGCATTACTCTACCATACTGTATATTATACCATAACCATAACTCTGCCTCGCAGACATTACATTGCAGTTTAGTTCTCGTGAGAGGCAAGTCAGCACAAGTCAAGTTTGGAGCAAGAGACCAAGGAGGTGGCAAATCCGTATGTTGATGTCACCCCATGGATAGAGGAGGCAGAAAGTGTCGTAATAAAGCAAATAAAACTCTTTATTTTTACCATAAATCAGCTAAACAGAGTGGGTAACAGCCAGTAAGACTCATTTATGTAGTGCTGTTTTATTTATTTCAGTTTTAGACCACCTCAGCTTGAGTAGTTACAATTGTGGCATATTTATAGTAAACCAAGAAAAGAAAGATCCATATATTTTTGACAGTCTCTTTATTGTTGTATCTATATTTTGTTTTCTCTGCCACATTTTGGTCATTTGCACATAATGAACTGCTCCCGTAAGGCTCATAATATGTCTAAATGTCATAGAAATTAATCATACTGTAAAGGCATTAAGAGCAGTTTAGGCATTTGTCTGTAATTACTGCCATTTAGTCTGTGTGCTAACATATGTAGATAATATATCTTTCTTATTTATCTTTCTGGTATCTTTCAGGAGGCCTCGGTAATTTTTTATTCTATTTATAGCTATGCTAATTTATGTGACTTTCATTGTAATCCTGTAAAGGAAGATTCTCACGAAAGATGTTTTATTGCCACCTGTAAGTAGGGTTGCCACCATTTCTTGGAAAAAAAAATATTTTTTTCCCTATTAATAACATTGGGATCTACCATGATTTTTACCGGCCAGGCCGGGAAAATACCGGCTAGGTGGCAACCCTACCTGTAAGCCATATAAAGAGCCAATTGCAGGTGCCAAGAATCTACCAGCCAGAAAAGTATCATGGGAACCATTGGGACATTGATGAAAATATTTAACAGGGGTCATTTACTACTGCAACCAGAGTTGTACTAAGGCAGAAATGGGCACAGGTGACACCATCCATAAAGGATTTATACGATTTTACCACGCAGAAACGATTTTTAAAGAAAAGTCGACCACTGCATAAATATGCTAAGTGGGTTTAAGCTTAGTCAATGGCCCACAAGGTTAGTGTATTTACTTGGTGGTTGTCTTTTTTAAAACCCACACCGGGTTTCCATCTCAAAAAAACCACGTGGGTCCATGCCCAAAAGGTACTTGCTTCCAAACATGCTCCTTAGACTGCCGTATAGTTGCACTCGGCACTGGTGCGTCCGTCCCACCTCTTGCTCCAAATAGCATAAGTTCTCCTGTTGATGCAGGGGAGCCATGGAGCTTTAAGGTGGAGGTAGCGCCAGGGTTCCCTCAGCAGGCTGAATTAATGGATGCAGCCTATTTGCACCTAAAGAATCATTCAAAGTTGTACAATTATGTTATCCTGTGCCTGAAACGATTTAATACCAACTTTAAACTTTTTAAAGTGCCATTGGATTTTTTTTTTTGCTTGAGCTGCAATTGCATCAGATGCAACCCTCTTCTTGTAGCACAATTTTGAAGGAATATTGGAAATTATGCTGCAATTTGTGTTCAAAATTTACGCACTGCACTTGCGATCATAAATTAGCTTTAATACCCCTCTCAGTTAGCAGATACTAGATGGAGAGCTGTATATTGCCCATGTTAAACAAGCTTCAGATAGGCATCCTACTGGGCCCACAATGAAGAAAGTTGTGTCAAGAGAAGTTACAGCATCTACATCCACTGCCACCTCTCGTCTCAGACCTTTCTATCTTGCCGCTTCTTATCCCTGGAATTCCATCCCTGAATTCCTTCATAAGGAGTGCTCTCTCAATCTCTTAAAGGGCATTAGTCTAGTCCTGGTGCCTATTGGACAATGCCTTTACTTTGTGCACTTTTTCCTCTCCAATTTGTGCCTGTATGTTAGCCACCCACCCATTTAGACTGTAAGCTCTAAAGCACAGGGACCTCCATCCTACTGTGTCTCTTACCACATAGCACTTAAGCTCTGTGTCTTTATATATTTTTTTTTATTGTGTATATTTATTGTATTTATTGTCTGACTGTACCTTGTGGCTGAACTATTAGATATAATCATACACGTGATGGTCATAATTAGCTGAAATTCAGTAGTATCACAGGGGTGCACAATGCTGTCCACAAAACTCATATATAGGTGGCTCCATTCATTAATTAGTCATAGTCGAATCATTTGCAGATTTTCATTGACTGGTCCAATTAATTGTGGCTTACATATTGTGCAATAACTCTCAATTTTGTTTTTGATTTCCACCATAAAAGGAGGGCAGGGCCCTCATTACCTAATATATAATGTTGTTTGTAAATTGTCTAATTGGTGCTATATACATGTAATAATAATACTATTTGTGTGATTCTAATTAGCTTTAACAAATGTTGCTTTAAGAATACTTATGTATTATTTGTTTACAAATAGGCCTCTTTTTCATTGTGTGACTGATTCAATGATCTTGGCAACGCACTGTATTAATAGGGTCATAGATAGAAATTATTTACTATTTTTTTTAATAAACGAGCTTCAGGGAAATCTCGGTTGGATTATAAAACCGATGGCCACTTTGAATTGGCGTGGCTTTTGACCAGTACTTGGATGTCATGAAGCAAAGAAATGACTTGATTGGTTAGATGTTGAGCAGTGTTAACCTGGGCATACACATTAAAATCTTTGGCAGATTTGACCACCACCATTGTGTTCCACTTTGACCTGATTATTTGGCTCCAGTGCCAGTGATAGGATAATAATGGATGGCTTTGCAAGCTCATTGGCAGATGACTATATCAATGAGCTGTTAAATCTCCCCAATACATATCTGCCTGAATTTTACCCAGATATCTATTGGATAAGCCATCAGAGACCGCCCATACACTGGCTGCAAACTCGGTCTGACGGGGCAGAATCAGCAACTTAACCTGCCAGTATCTTGTGCCAACATGGATAGCAGTCTTTGTAGTATCATACCATCTGGGAAGGCGGAATTATCTGAGAAAAAAAACCTAACAATTTTCAAGTCATTGCAATTATGTAACATGTAATCAGAGAATTTGGTTGCTTTTATAATTACAGTAAGGCCATCACTATATATATATATATAGAAAAAATCACCAGCAGCACACTGTTAAATTTGCAAGAAAGTGCTCAAGTGCAAAATTTATTTAGCCCATAGCATACAAAAAAGGCAACGTTTCGGGTCTCCCAGGCCCTTTATCAAGCCTCGGAGGCCCGAAACGTTGCCTTTTTTTGCAAATTTAACAGTGTGCTGCTGATGATTTTTTCGATGTATAGATGTGACCCTAGGACAGGATAGGGTCTTCCGGTTCAGCACCTGACACAGCAACGATGGACTACTTTGGGAGGTGAGCGCTCCACATTTGTTACTATCACTACATATATAAGCCCACTGGGAAGTGGTTTGGTCTATCACATTGGATTACAGGTATTGGATCAGTAGACCAGGGGAGTGTCTACAACATCTTCCCATTTCATTTATTTTCCACTTGTTTAGACTTCTGGCCAAATAATCAAATTAATGACATGTATCCATTCATGTGGAGGGAACAACATCCCACCATTTGGCTGGATACCGTAAACTTTGGCCAGCATACTGCCGTCTTTAAAATATGTGCTTATTACTTTCACTTATTGATTAAGGGGCCCCTTAGGCTGGAGGCCCCTAACAAAACTCCAGACCTGGTTACAGGAAACATTATATTACATCAGTAATAATCTCTGCGCTTCTTGGATATTGTTGCAAGAAAAGAATATAAACAGAAAATCATTTTAGAAAGGCAATCTTGGCATATGTTTTCAGTTCAATTTGCTAGTGAAATCCTTATCTCTGCAATGTTTCTTTTTCTTTTGTCCATTCACTTAAACGACAGGATGTATTTAATGCAATTAATATGGCATGCAATTTTTTTTTAACTGATTCCCGAGCCTCAAACCGCAGGAATCCTATGGTTCTGCTGCTGTAGGGAGTTAGAAGTAACATACCCTTCCCAGTAAATGATATATTTAGATATGGCAGATATGAAATTGAGAGGTGACAGAGATGCCCCCCAGGGACTTTTCCCTTCTAGAATAAATGATCTAAGTGTGCTCTGAAGGGATCATTTCTGATTTATCCCACAAAAACAAACACACATAGAATCGTGGGCTTGTAGATGATCAAGAGATACAGAGTACTACTGAAGTGGACAGGCACCCAAAAGTCTTGTGCAATCAATGGTAGTTTTCAGTGCTCTCATACAGGGAAAATAAAGCCAATACGTAGCATTTACTTTGTCTATTTTCTTAGTATGTACAGTCAAATCATATGACTATATGTTATTCACACCCTCTTGATTTATATGTTTACATTTAGTTATTTATTTGGATTTGCCAGGTTAATTACACACAAACTCTCTCCCTCTCTATACTCTATACACATTTAGAGCAGGACAGCATCATACATGTTTCATTGGTATATTTGCTTATGGGTACTAGTAGGAAATTTAGTAGTAACTTTCTTTATAATAAACATTCCAGCCCTGCTCTAATGTAAAGCACTGTGTAACTTGTTGGCGCTATATAAATAAATTATGATGATGATGATGAGTTAAAAAAAAGTATTTTCTGAACTACAAGTATAGGCAATTGGATCATAACATATGGTGCCTTTGCTAAAAGAAAACTGTCAAACTCCAAGCCCTCAAGGCCTTAATCAGCCAGGTATGAGGCTTATACATGATCGCTAACAGGTGGTTCAGTAAAAATGGCTGAATCACTGCTGACCAGATGGCAAGTCATACGGGGATATATTAGAATATTGGCCTCTTAAAGGCACCTTATATTCAACCGTTATAAAAACAACAGCAGATACATGTTTTTTTTGCCAAGCCAATAAGAGTGATACAATTGATTTTATCAGCCTGATAGCGATGCTGTTCATCCCAAATAAACTGTACTGTACATGCCAGCAGACATTCTCTACCGACGTGTTACTCATTTGAATTGGAAACTGTTTCTGTAATACTTGGCTCCCTAAAAACATTTCCATATACAAAAATAATGGATTTGTCTGATAAATATTTATCTTATTTATATTTATAAGCATTTTGTTGTTTCTGGGTGTACTAGATGTTATTTATGGTGATGCCAATCAGTCTCCATGTCAGTATCTATAGAGGGGCAGAATTACTTGTGTTAGGAGCGAGGAAAAGTCTTTAGCTCATATATTATTCTGTGTGTGTGTGAGAATGTGTATGTTTTTACATCTGCAGATACTTAAATTAACATTTCCATATACCGAGAACAAGACAGAGATAAACAAGCTTCAACATTCCAGATGTTCAGAAAAGACTACAGCTCCCAGCATCGCCTTAGCAGCTTTTCTAGGATAAGAATGCTGGAAGTTGTAGTTCTGCAAAAGATGGAGAGTCTCGTGCAAAATTCTAGCAGTTTGGGGTAATTAATTATTTGTGGATTTCTTAACCTGCTCAGAATATTGTAACAGATTTTTCTTTATACTGACCCCAAAAAGCAATGTTTGGTAATAGTAGAAGCAAATTATCCAAGAATATAACTCCCAGCATTACATATCGAAAAAAGATGGGAAATTTTTCAAAACACCCCAATCTGCCCAGGTAATACCCATGTACACTCAGCAACACCAGAATATTCCCCCAATCCTGCTGGAAAGGGCTTGGATTTGGCCAAATCACAAACCAAATCCAGAATTCAGAAATCATATGGCATAATTTCACATGATTTTATGGGGTTGAATTTTGTTTGGTTTTGGTTTAGCCAGACTCTTGGATTCAGCCGAATCCCAATCCTGCTGGAAAGGGCTCAGATTCGGCCAAATCCCAAACCAAATACAGAGTTTTTCACTCGTGAGATTAACCATGGGATAAAGCTTGATATATGCATAGAAGGAAATATGTAGAGCAGGAATGCTCTGTGTGCACAGTAAGCTATGTCCTCATACTTCACTGTTGACTAAGGGCTAAAGAAATAAAAGTTAAATCCCCGACCAAAAATCTTTCCCTTTAAGTGACACTGCAGAGTTTTCTGTCTATTTGCGTAAAAATTCAAATAAAAAAAAATATAATGAGAAAAAGTACCTAGTGTGTATTAGAGAGAGAGAGAGAGAGAGAGAGAGGGAAGGGATCAAGCCAACGGGCTGATGTTGCCAAGACTGACTAGTGAAGGCATGCCCCTACCCACACCAGTATTTCAAGGCTTTTCATCAGTGGCTCTGTTTGTAAACTCTGAGGCCCAGCTCAGAACATTCCAATCATATAAAAAAATAAAGTCATGGTGCAAACCAATTTAACATTGCACTACTGTCAGTATGTTGGGGCAGTATCTGTATTTCTCAGTTTTGCTTGCAAGGCCTTATTTCTGTACAGCAGAGGCAAATGTTAGAGACATGGAAATATTGTATTACATAGAAATTGTGAGATTATATAGAAATTGTGGGATGGTACTACTAAAAAATGTAGCAAAAGCTGAATACCTTAAATATTTTTTCCCTCTTTGGATGCACACTTGCATAAACAAACTGCTTCTGCCTGGAGTGTGTAAAGAAACATGCATATCTCTGATCTTTGTGGGTCTAAATACACAGACTTACAAAGACACATTTCCATGTTCACCTGTGTCAGAATCTGTATGTACCGGCCCACAGATATGAATGATCCCTATTTATTTGTGCTTTCAATATTGAGATAAAGTGTGTTGGAGCTTGGCCCTCTTTGGCTGGAAGCTGAACCCCTTACTAATGTAGGTGTTCATTTTCTGACTTGTAGTAGACAGAAAATATTGCTGTTTATATACATGTGGCACCAGCAGGATAAAATACTATTGTCCACAAGTCACATGATTTTAAGGGTTTGGATTTTGTTTGGTTTTGGTTTGCTGAGACTCTTGGATTCAGCTGAATCCCAATCCTGCTGGAAAGGGCTTGGATTTGGCCAAATCCCAAACCGAATCCAGAATTCAGTGCATCTTTAGTGTTTATGGAGCACTTTAAATTCAGTTAGTATCAAAACTCAGAAGTCCTTCTTCTTGCCCAACTTGCTGATAAACAGCACATGTGCTATGATCAATCATAATGTTCACTGAAGCCATGGAAACCATAACACACAAATTACAGGTAAGCAAAACACTGGTTGCCTCAACAATGTGTTTCTTAAGGCTGCACAAAAGCTCCCACTATCCTTTTTTTCTGAGACAAAAACATTCCCGAGCAGTGAATAAAATAAAATGAGCAGAATGAAAACAGAAAGTGTAAAGGCAGCTAAAAGGAATGTCAATGATAGATGGCAAACGAAGGAAGGTGCAAGCCAAGGGTTTGGCCTTTACACAACATTTCATGAAACATCTTTCCTCGTTGCTCAAATAAAGTAACACAACCTTGAATCCACCCCCAAACAGTTCTGTTCTCTTCCTGAAACCAGAGAACTCAGAAGTTTCCTTGTCTAAAAGGCAAAATCACTTGCCACTGAATGTGGATTCTGATGCTCCCTTAATGTGCTCCTGTTTACCTCTATCTTAGTATATGGCTAAATAAACAAAAGAAGATGATCCCTGTGGCTCAGGTTTTAGGATCCTTTGTATGGCATATTAAGGTCACCTTACAAACAATGCTTTTGTTTAGTGGGTTTCCCGTGGTGGCACTTTAAGCTTCTACTCAATTAGCTGTTCATTTATTTATCAAATAAAGAAAAGATTAGCACTAATATCAAGGCCATTTAAATCCATTTGGGAAGTGAACTTGGTAAAAAGCTTCTTCAGAGACAGAAGGATTACTCAAATCCCCTTAAAGCCGTTGACTTGAAAAGGCACTGGAACGTCTACTGCCACTTTCAATGGAAGAGTGTTAGTTCAAAAAACATGAAATTACTGTATATATATATATATATATATATATATATATATATATATATATATATATATATATATAGAAAACTTGGAACTGGTGCACACGGCAAGCTCTATATATATATATATATATATATATATATATATATATATATGCAGATCGGAACACATACACTGTTTTAATTTACATCACCAGTTATCATTTTAACATGCTCCAACTGCCATGTTGTTGCACCTATTTGTGTTCAACGCTATTACCTACTCAATGGCTTATGATATCCATGCACAGCAGTAGGCAAAGCTGAAAGGATAACACAAACTGTACATATAAATGTGTTTTTAAAGGGGATATAAATCCATAAAGACTTTTTTACATAATGAAAAAAATGGCAGTGGCATTTGTGAATTGCTTTCTGTTGTTTTCTGCTATTTGTACCGCTGGTTGTGGCTACATGTACAACCGAAAGACTGCAGCAGTTGTGAGCTCTCCTTCGGCCAAGGCTTCACTTCCACTTCCTAAGCATAGGAATGTTGTGTTGTGTAAAGGAGGATTAGTCTGTTGGGAGTAACTTACACTCTGGAAAAAATTGCTAGTAAAAGAACAAGAAAAACAGAGTGGGGACACATTATTGGTTAAAAAGCCCTTTGTGACTTCATAGCATTCTCTGTTTTTCCTGCATAGGTTATATTTAAATTGTCTTAAATTATTACCATGGAATCTGACTATGGGTTGTTTTAAAGCTGTCAAGTACATGTACAAATAATGAATTGGCTTCAGATATTTCATGTTTGTGTTCTCTTTTCAGTCAGCCAGTGGTTTACCAGCAGTTAGCGGCTTTGTGGCAGCTTCAGGCATGACTCCATACCCAACAGCCGCGCCAGTTTCCCCCTACATGGCATACAGCACAGCAGCTCCCACAGGTTACGTGACAGGGCACGGATGGCAGCACACTGGTGGTAGCCCACTATCCCCTCACAACTGTGACATCACAGCATCATTAGCATTCAAAGGCATGCACACAGCACGGGAAGGTGAGTGTAAGCAACCCGCAACCTTATGTGGAGAAGGAACCTATGCTCAACTACAGGACGGTGCAGTTAATGAAGAAAAATATTCTATTACACACTGTTAAGGATTACAACCTTTCCATAAGTACATGAGCAGAATAATCAATTTAAAATCTGTATCATACGCCTTAATTTCTATACAATAGACATAATGCAATATTTAGAAGTTAGATGAGTTAGCGTCCAATGGCCTTGGTGTACTTACATTAATAAAAGTGACTGTTATATAAATATATATATATATATATATGTTAACAAGTGCTCTGATTAAGATGTTGTTAAGTTTTCTATATCCCAAGTGAGATTGACTGCATAGAATAATCTGATAGCATTGCATTCATGGGTATTCATTAACCGTTACTTATTACATGCATTTATATATATTCCATTGCTCCCCAGTACTGTAATAGTATGAGTGAGTGGACATTAGAGGTTAATAGATTTATGAATGCAAATTCAAGCATGTGAATCTGATTTGTTGTTTCAAATGAACTTTCTGGTCTGCACCAAGTCCAAGGCTTCATTCTCATCGTGTACTTTTGGCCATACTAAATAAAGGGTATGTTTAGCTGAGGAGCACATTCCCCTGTACCATAAAACTGTTCCTAATATATTTAGTTCAGATTGGCTGTAATACAAACAGATCCTCTCTGTTGTTAATGAAAAACATTTATATGCTCACCATAAGCACACAGTTGAAATTCTAATTGTGTTTGTGCATGTTTAACGCATTTGTAATATTTTGGTTGCATTCGTCAGTTTTTTTTTCTTCTTTCTTTCCATGCAGCAGAAGAATCCAAGCTGAGTATCCAAACACGCAAGTCCCCACAGCCCTACCACATACAACGCCATGGGACTATTGCTCATATGCCAAGTGCATAGACCATAGACTGTTCAGACTCACACCAATATTCCTCATGTAAACTTTGTAAAAGTTCAGTTGCCATCAAAACCCTTGATTCTGAATCAGTTGGAGCTGTGCCAGAGATATGGAATCTCACACCTGGAATATGCCAGTTAAATAAACACCTGAAAGCTACACCAAGCTGTCATCTCTAGGATCCAAAGTCAGTGTCAACGATACACCTGGTGGGCATTGTGTGAAACTACCTTCATCAGATTCATTGAACCACAACTCCATCATTTACCAATGGAATTTGAAAGACGTGCCATTATTTCAGTTGGTCTTAAAGCCTTCCAGGCATTTATTTTTTTTTTTTTTTTTTTTGTTTTTATAAAATATTTTTTGATATAAACCCTTTTAACCATATAAAGCTCTAACCCAAGGACATGTTCCAGTTGTGAACCTGAACATAATGTGAAGAGGAAATGAAGGGATGTTGGACTCTTACCTCATGCTGTTCTTCAGCAACCACAAATGGGGTCAATGGGGTTTAAAACCCAAAGCTACGCAAGGACAAGAGAGTCACTCAGAGTGGCCAAACCAGATAAGATCTGGAGGACACACAAAGTAACCAATCCTCCTCCCCTCTTTACTGTTCTAATTGCAGTCTGTCAGGGACAGTATGATCAATGATACACCCCTACCTAGCAAAACAGGAAGAGTCAAGAAACACTTATTTGTGATGTCCTTTATAATATTTTTTAATTATTATGGTCCAAATTTAGTATAATTATAAGGGTGGGAAGGGTGGTTTAATGGGGTTTGGCTTAACAGCTAATAGGATTTGGCATAACAGTCAAAGGTCCAAATTTTTTTGTAGATTTTTCCATTTTCTGGAAGCAGAACATTGCCAAGTGAAATTTTATATAAAATGTATTGAACTATTCGGATAACCATATTTTTTCCAGCAAAGGGTGATTGTGCGCAGTGTTTTTGTTACAGGCTTGTGTGATGACGAACGGCTTGGAAATTCACACAACAGATAACGGATTTATCAGCTGTTTTAACAAGAGGGTTAATATGAAGCACTTAAAAAACGTGAGCTGTAATCAGAGCACAAATCGAGTTGTAATGGGGGGCTATTAGAAGTTCTCTCTTGCAGGTTATCTCACCCAGTCCAACACTAAGTGCCTCAAGGCATGGGCAGTTAAAACTAGATTGCATCTTTTAAGAAGTAGAAAGCTTGTGGCTTAGACCGTGTAATTGCATGGATTCTTTTTTAAAGGACTTTCAAATGCAATGGAACAACTATCTATTTTTTAAGCTTTATTCTGCACCACTTTTCTAAAACTGTATGTGCATTTTACTACCATTGCAATAAAGTGGAAGCACTCACCCATGGAAAAAATTGTCCTCTGTTTTTAACATTTATGTAAAAAAAAAAAATGTCTATTTCTGATCCAGAGGTATGTTTTGGTGTTGGGATACAAGCGGTGTATTTTGTTATGCACGATAAAAGAATACTGTGTTTTTAGAAATGTAATAATATTAATGAGCAATACAAAAATATAGTAATACATTATGTGAGATTTAAAAAATTAATATACACAGGGGAACTCCACCCATAAACGATTATTTTTGCATAATTCCTTTGTAAATCTAAAAGTTAAAACTCATTCTAAATCTTTATTTTTTTTCCATGAATATTATTTTTTTACCAATATTTTGATGGAGGCCATTTGCCATCCATCTTCTAGTCAGTCATTCCAACTACTATTTTTTTGCTATGGTAAATACATAGAACCCTAGCAACCACATAACATCAATTGGCATGTTAATTCCAAACAAGAGATCACAAAGAATAATATCTAGAGACCAACTGAGAATTGTCATAGAATATAATTTCCTACAACACACTAAGGAGGTTATTTATTAAAGGTCGAGTTGTGTTTTCCCAAAAACATGTAGTTTTTCGAGGGTAGTTTAACTAAAAACTCGAATTTTACTGGATAAAAAAAAGATGTATTATGCTCCGAAGCTGCTAAAAGTCGGAATCCAAAAATACTCCAGCTAAAACCTGTTGCGGATATGTAGAAGTCAATGGCAGAGGTAACCATTTGAAGATGTTTTTTGCTTTCATGATTTTCAGGTTTTTTACTGTGGTTTGTGCTCAAAAACTCGATACATTTGAGATATTCAAGGTTTTTTTTTTAGCCTATAACTCGATAAATATGAGATATTAGATTTTTTCCCCCCAATTGCATTCGATTGAGTTTTTTTTACATTCGGGTTGTTTCATAAATCAGAAAACATTTGAGTTGTGAGTTTATTCAAGGCAGAAAAAACATTCACAAACTCAATCTTTGATTGAACCCCCTGAATGTTAACTTTTAGATGAAAATTCTATTTAAGATTTCCCATTGGACATCTAGCTACTATCTACTGATGCATTTAAACTAATGGCAACATTGGAATAATTGGATTATATCCAGGTTATTCAGATATTTAAAAAACAACAAAAACCCAACGGAAGGGAATTATGTCAGTCGCTATTCTCAGACCTAATAGGGAGAAAGTAACATTGGATTCAGATGGCATTACCTCCTGGAAAAAACCCTTAT
Source organism: Xenopus laevis (assembly GCF_017654675.1). Lineage (NCBI taxonomy): Eukaryota > Metazoa > Chordata > Amphibia > Anura > Pipidae > Xenopus > Xenopus laevis. Next base: position 100,778,801 of record NC_054385.1, read on the forward strand.
TGACATGCCGGAGAAACACTGCAGGCAAAAGTCTTAAATGCCACAAGTTTCATAACATCAATCTAAACACAAATCATTTTTAATTTTCATATTTAGAACTTTATGAGCCTTTACAGTGGCCCACTTATAGCCCACCAGTTTTAGGGAAGAGAAGGCATTGGACAGCTGTTTTAACCTACAATGCCATCTGCATTACTATTAATTGCAATTAAAACTATATTTGTCATTAATATACTGAGATGATTAACATGAGAGTAATATTACATTGAAAGGGGAACTATCGCGAAAATGAAAATGTAATATAAGCTTCATCATACTGAAATAAGAAACTTTCTAAATCAATAAAAAAAATTTGAATAGTTTCTGAAAAAGTTAAGCTTCTGTTTCTCTTCATTCAGTCTTCACGCAGGAGTTGGGTGTCAGATATTCATTGACAGTTAGATCCAATATATCTCATGGGGGGGCTTCTTTTCCTAGCAGATGAATTAGAGCTCACTCAAATAACGGATTACAGTACAAATAAAAAATAACGGCCTTTCGCACAAATCCTGCATGTAGAGAGGCATGATGTCTGGTGATTTTAATAGAGTGAGCTCTAATACATCTTCTAGGCAAAAGGAGCCCCCCTATAAGATATATTGGATCTAACTGTCAACTGACAACAAACTCCTGAAGAAGAGTATGAAGAGAAACAGATGCTAAGAGAGGAATAGTGAAGATAAACCTGATTATTTCATAAACAATGCAGAATATTTGATTGTTTTTAGAAAATTTCTTATTTCAGTATGATGAAGCTTATATTACATTTTAATTTTCACAATAGTTCCCCTTTAACATTCAGTGTTAGTACAAGTTCTGCTCAAAATGTAAAACACAAATTAGTGTTCTGCATTATTCGGTATTTAGCAAAATTCTTTATTAAGGATCCAGATTAATCTAAAATGCAATGGTTCAGTGCATCCCAAGCTAAATTTTCCTTTTTTTTTTTTAAATATATTTTTTTTACATGAGAGTTCTTTGTCCCCTACACTTTGAAATGCAGTTTTTCTACTTTTAGAAGAGCTAGAAGTGCAGGTGTTGTTAACTGACATTTCTTTTTAATACAACAAATGTTAAATATTTGAGGAATTTTCTATTTCATAGGTAATAATACATGTAAGGGGGCGTGGAGGCTGCTCTCCTTAAAGGAAAATTGCAATCTAAAAATAAATATAGCTAGAAATGCTGTTGAATGAATGGATTTTATATATACTGAACTTACTGTACAAGGTCAGAGGTTCAGTGGTCCTATAACAGATAATGATCCAGGCCATAATTGTTGTCCACATCAGTTCACATTCTTATACTCCTGTTAGGCCAGTAACACTGCACATGCTCTGGGAACTATGGGCTGCTCTTGAGAAGCTAAGTTTAGCAGAGTCATCAAAAGCCGTGAAATCATTAGCTTTTTAAAAAATTACATGTCATAGAAGCTGATGCTACAGGGCTGATTATTAATTCTGAATGTACAGATTTCTATACTGCAATGTAAAGTAAATCTGGATTTATATGATGGCTCATCCCAAAGATCAGGTAATTGTGCAGAAGCTCAAGAGAAAAGAAGATGGGGAGCAATTAGCAGTATCTTCGGAGGAACAGATCATCCTTACTGAAGGGCTGGACCTGGTTTGGGGAGGTTCTCAAAGCCTGATTTGGCCACACTTTTGATTGGCCAAATAAAGCAGATTCAACCATTTATCTCTTGAGTCAAAGATCATATTCTATGCAGATTAATCAGGAAAGGACGGCATAGACTTTGATCTTTAAAAATTGGTCAATGTGGTCCTCGCCTTACAAAATGTTAAACCTGCCCAATAGATATCGGACTTATTTTTTGGCCAAATGTGGTCCAAATAATACCAAGTACTGAATGTAAAAATGATATAACAGTAAAATAAGCTTATACTGTGTCCTGTGACCCCCAAACCCACATCCACAATGAATCTGCAAACAACGGCCTTTTCGCAGGTTACCCCACATGTACCCCACCCATGGCAGTAATCGTAGGGGTCTATTTATTAAAGGTCGCACTTCGATTTCTCGAAAAAAAACTTTTTTTTTTGCATTTTTAGAGATTTATTATGCCCTAAAGTAGCAAAAACACCAAAAATACTCCAGCTAAAACCTGTCGATGTAAAAGTAAACGGCAGAGGTCCTTTTAACCATTTGAAGATGTTTCTTGCCGTCGCAATTTCAGGTGTTTTGGGGTGTTTGACGCTAGTTTTCACTCGAAAAGTCGATAAATTCGAGGTTTTAAGCCCATAAACTCAAAAAATTCGAGGCAATAATACAAATGTAAACTTTTTTTGTTTAATTATTAGTAAATTGGCAAAAATGTGGATTAGAGTTAAGTTGTGTTTGTTTCTGGTAAAATATCAGAAAAAAATGAGTCTTGGCAAATAATTCCCTTAATGACAGGACTCAATAACTAAATAGGTCTGTTTATGAGTTTTTGCTTCTCAACATAATTAAATTGTTGAACTGATCTTCATAAAAATCCCAAGGAAAATACTGATCTGCCTAAACATATTTATCTGTATGTTATAAATTGTTTTTACCTTATATGATGCAGTTTATATAAGGTCACCGAAAATGTTCTGATACCTATTATTTAGCTATTTTTTAGTTTAAAATCTTCTGTAGGGCCTCTATTGGGACATGGCCAGGCTTATGCTTTTATTTCTATTTTATCTTTTTTTTATTTTAGAAGATTGGTTTTGTCCTTTATACATAAGCTTTTATTAAAAACAGTCAAACAATATTTTAATTTTAATGTTAATATTTATACCGACATTGGTCCTAGGTATCCCTGGCACCAGTGAAAACATGGGGCATGGTGTTCCTGAGCAAAGTTCCCAATCAATTGCTTTTGAAAGAAGAGACGCAATGTCCTGGGGTAAAATGATTTCTGATTTTCCTTTGAAAGAGAAATTATATGCTGTGTTATTTCTAACAGCTTTAGCTTTAGTACTCCCAGGGTCGGACTGGGGGACTCTGGAGCTCTGCCTTAGGGCCCACTGCGTGTGTGTGCATGCGTGAAAGTACAGTTTTAACCACGACTGGCAGAGAGGAAGAGGGCATGTGCGAAAGCGCACGTACGCGCACTGTTTTTGTCGTGACCAGTATAGGAAGGGCAGGGAAGAGACGCAGGGCACCAGACCACAAGAACCACGGGCCCACCGGGTTTTTTCCCGGTGTCCCACCTGCCCAGTCCTACTCTGAGCACTCCTTTAAGGCATTCTTTGTATTAACTATATTATTATCTTGAATTTCTGTTCATGTCTATGGAGAGTAGAGTGTCAGAGAATTAATGGTCTGTGCACATTGGAACCTATTGACTCCAGCCTACTGTTGTAAATATATAAATATTGTTCCCACTGTCTACCTCCTAAACAAATTGCCCAGAAGTAATTTAGAACAGCATTTTTTTCAGAGACAGGGGCAAGATGATAACACTGCATATTCTGGGAATATTTAGGATACATGAGGGATTCTACATGTGCTTATCCAGTAAGTGTGAGGTGTGGAAGATACTGGTGTGAGTAAAACAGATGGGGGCTGAATGAATACAAACATTCTCTTCTCGCGTGACAGACATCCGCACACATTAATCATCCAGACAATCTAACTAAACTTTTATTGACCTCCTGTGCAGCAACAAACTTCATTTAAGGGGTAAAAAAAAAAATGTGTCGACTGGGCCAAAGATCAATTCAGAAGAGAAATACAAGTAGAAAAAAAAGTGTAAATTAAAAATTTGCGAGTATTGTCATTTTTTATTACGAAAATGTTTCTACATCATGTATACTTCGGTGTTGGTTTCAAAAGAAAAGGCAGCTATCCAACCTCTGACTGCTCTGATACTACAGCCATAAAATGTGAAATAAGGAGGCACAACGTGCACCAGAATTATTTACATAGATGGATGCTGAAGAATAATAGTTTCTAATACTGTGTGGAGGAGTTGCAGGATCTTGCTGTCACCAAGTCTACATCTTAGTGGATGAATATTGTCTGGAACTCCAGAGAAGACATTGCGCTGAATCCAGCAGTTCTCAAACATCAGAATTGTTCTAGTTGTCTAATTAATTGTGCAGATTAAATGGAACTAATTCACATTATTAAAACATTCTTATATCAAATTCACGTTTTTGCTTGTGCCTCTGGGCATAACATTTTACATACAGAATTCAGTTACTCCATCTTTGGTCACCAGTGTTTCTGAAGCCAGGCATAGGAATACTCATATACCAACAACATTACTGCTCCTCCTGTAAGAACATAGTCTTGGGTTAGTTCACGAGTCACAACATTATAAACTTGAATAATGCAGAGAACACAATTGCACAGAAAGTTTGTTAGTAAAATATATGTAAAGCTTATATATCTTGTTGCTTTTCTTATTGTCTTCTATTGACATCTATAGCTGGCAGAAAATCTGAAGATTATGTCAATTCAGAAATTGCTTGGGTATATTGACCAACCATAGGTTGATGTTTGCATGAATCATTTTGGTCATGTTAGAGTTTAATCAAACTAAAAAATCCAGACTATGAAGTGTATGTAGGGTCACTGGCAATGACACAGTACAAACCTGCTAAAATTCAATTGAGAACTGATTGTTTGGGCTGCGTGAAACCAAAACATCCCTAATGAAACCAACTAAAGCAGATTTTTTTCGATGATTTATATAAATAAAGGGGCAGCCTTTCAAATAGGTGTTCACTAATCTAGCATGCATGTGATGATACTGACACCCATGTTGGTAGCCCTGTGGTTTATGGATTGATGAAGGAAATACCAAAAATGATTTACCTTATTCAGACCATATTTTGTTCTTATAGTATACATGTATATACATATATATATAAAATTATCTTGGATTAAATGTAATCACTTATTTGCTGTAATTGATATGGCTTATACACCAATGTTTTAATAGATCTTTCACCCGGTTATAAGATAGGGGGCATTGACCAAATCTTAGGGGCAGATTTATCAAGGGTCCAATTTCGAGTTCATGGGAATTTGCAAAAACTCCCATAAACCATGAACTTGAAATTTGGGGAAAAAAATGGGCAATCGATTTTTTTTTTTAAAAATTAAATTTTTCAAATTTGGGTGAATGGAATCGACCCACAAACTCGAATCGAATTAGAATCTAATTCGATTCAAGTTTTTTACCCAAAAAAAATAGATTTTTAGGATCCAAACAACTCTAAATTGATTCCAGGATGTCCCCCATAGGCTAAAACAGTAATTCAGCAGGTTTAAGGCTAAAACAGTAATTCGGCAGGTTTGAGGAGGCCATCTTAGTACGGCCAAGGGCACAGAATCACCACTTAGCACTCCTTAAGGGATACTGTCATGGGAAAAAAACATTTCTTCAAAATGAATCAGTTAATAGTGCTGCTCCAGCAGAATTCTGCACTGAAATCCATTTCTCAAAAGAGCAAACAGATTTTTTTATATTCAATTGTGAAATCCGACATGGGGCTAGACATATTGTCAATTTCCCAGCTGCCCCAAGTCATGTGACTTGTGCTCTGATAAACTTCAATCACTCTTTACTGCTGTACTGCAAGTTAGAGTGATATCACTGCCTCCCTTTTTCCCCCCAGCAGCCAAACAAAACAACAATGGGAAGGTAACCAGATAACAGCTCCCTAACACAAGATAACGGCTGCCTGGTAGATCTAAGAACAGCACTCAATAGTAAAAACCCATGTCTCACTGAGACACATTCAGTTACATTTCAGTTCAGAATTCTGCTGGAGTAGCACTATTAACTGATGCGTTTTGAAAAAAACATGTTTTCCGATGACAGGATCCCTTTAGCTCTCCAGCACTTTTACCCCTGCTCATAGTAAATTAGAAGAGCTGAATTTTATTTTCTTTATATTTTTTTTCTATTAAAAAAAGATATATCATTTTAGAAAGCTGATGCCCCAGTCCAGAGACCGATTAATACACATTCCTTTTCTTTATTGCTGATAATACTGCAGCATTATTCTAATATCCAGTAGAGTATATTGTTCAAGGTATTGTAGACTAATAGATAACTAGATCCTTTTCCATGAGATCCTGTTCCAGGCAAAACATTAAAGGGCCCAAAGTTTATGCAATAAAAATATCTAACCATGAGAACTGAAATAAAGCCTGCCAATGAATTTTATTTTAGTGCTTTAGTTCTGCCCCTCTGAGTTCGGAGAATCATGATGTTACTAGCTAGCTTAGGAAAGTTCTGGGCCCTGATTTTAGAGATTTCTATAGAATGGTAGTTTTCACGCTGCCCTGAGGAGAGAGTTAATAATGAACTTGGGCCATGCATTGGCTATAAAGATACAGACATTCTGGGGGCTTTTAGCAGTTATCACAGGGCAACAGGTTTACAACATACGAGCTGAAGGATATCAGTTACCAGATATAAAACTGGCATTTGGGTATTTCTTCCTGCAAAGGGTTATTCTATTAACAAGGTCTTCCATCTTCTTTGTAGATGAAGTGATATATGTTGATGTTTAGTGACAATTTTACAATGCTAAGCCCATAAATACACTTATCTGAAACAGCTGAGGCTGTGCTGCCTTCCAGGTGCTTTGCTTGCAAGAAATACACAAATATAACAGCCGATTTAGGGGGACTTAGAAACAACTAGTATAAGAGCCTTATTTCTGTGAAACTGAATGTTTTTGGACACATGGTTTGGACGCAGGTTGAATGTTAAAAGTGAGGGGTTTTCCTAAAATAAGGAAAAGTTTTTCCATTCACTTCTTAAAAATATGTGTGCTATATAAGAACCTGACCTTATATAATTATTTTATAGAATATTAAATTATATAATAATTTTATAGCACAAAATGGTTGGGAAGAGTTACTACAATAAAACCATATAAAATAAAACTAGAAACCAATGTTTTACCGATGTTCATTTTAGAAGCTTTAGAAACTTCCACACTTGCTCTGTTTGTGCATCTACCTAGCCAGAGCCACAGGCAATGTGCACAAAATAGCAGGCCAGAAGCCAGGACACTAGCCTAAGGAATTTAGGGCATAATTTTAAAAAATACAAAGCTCAATGGGAAATGAGCACCCAAGCAATCCTTTCTTGGAATACTGGCACACTCCAAAATAAATGCTGATTCCTTTCCCTTCCCAAGCCATAGTGTGAGGCTTTTATAGGCTGTTTTCATTATATTGGAGCCTATGACAGCCTTGTACCACTCTCTCTCTCTCTCTCTCTCTCTCTCTCATTGTAAACAGTGGTGAAATATAGTAAATTAAGGTTGCTGGCTGCAGAGCCCACTGAAAAGATAGTTCTAAATTAAATTGGGGCCACCCCATTGAGCTGTGGCTTCTTCCACTTCTTTTCAACATCCTCATTCCCTCTTTTATTTATATTAACATGAGTGTTACAAGTCCTGGTCAGTTTGCTCAAGTGTTCCCTTCAGGGTCCATATAGTTTTGCTCCTCCCCTTATTATCCTGTATTATTAAGCACATCTTGACCTATAGCAATATGTATAAAAATAACAGTCAAGATATGTCTGCTACAGAGGAAGATGATAGAAATATTTACCAGGCCCAAGTCGCATTATCTTGGGAAGAAGACCTTTATAAAGAGCTAGGAACCTGAAAAGAAAATATAAAACAAAATTACATGAAATATGAGCAATCCACAACAAAAATTGGAACACGCAGTATATTAGTTATTCTGTGCACTTTCCGAATTGTCAGCATGAGCAATATTCTGATTTACTAGCAGTCCAAATGGGCTGGTCATCTTTTCATGAATTTTCTGATTTCATAAATAAAGGGGAATAGTGAAGAACGGGCAGATAATTCTTTTAATTGTAATTATATTTACTAATTATTTTTAAATCATTATATATTTATAAATAATGTATTTATTTGGTGAGCAGTTTCATTTAAAGTACATTGGTACGGCAAATATATTTTTCTAGTGTGCCTTTTTCACAGAGACAACATAATTGACACATTACTGTTACATTACTAAAATAAAAAAGATTCTGACTTTTTCTGGCTTTGTTTTACAGACAGTTATTCTATGCCCTAATTTGTCTGCCCATTTTAAGTGCCTATTGCGCATAATTCTACTCACTAAGTATCACATAATATTTTAGGCTTATGTAAAGAGCATCTGCACAGGAGGGAAGCCTCAGGTTTTGGGATATAGATATATATATTTTTACAGGAGGGCCGGATGCTCAACCTACAACTACCCAGGTGTTGTTCTACAATCCTAGCAAACCCCTAACATTTCTTAAAGCTAGTTATTTAGTTATTTAGCATTATAGATCAGGAATCACTGATCAATGCAGTTCTTTTGGCATACTGGGGTCTCCCCACTTGGAGCTCACATTTGCTCTGCACTTAATTATGAAATTGGCCATCACATTATAAGTACAGAAATGTACAATGAAACCACTGCTTGAACGTTCATTTAGTTTGACAGACAAAGTAGTTTTAGATGCACCACATCTGTAAACGTGTTAAAAGTAGACAGTGAAATCAATGGGACAGTTGTGACTGCAAACTTGCAATGTATCATTTCTATATAATTAGCCTTCCAAATGTATCACATTCATGCAAAAGTAAAAGTTTTTTTTTAATCACTGAGAACAAACTATACTCTCCATTCAACCTCAATCAATGAGCTTGATCATAATGGAAAAGTAACTTTTTAACTGGTACTGTATATTTATCAGGAGAGAGAATATTTAGAATTACCCTTCCTCCTTGTACACTGTAATAATAGTCTTCCAGCAGCTGCGATACTTAATAACACCAGGTTCTGGTTGTGGCCCTTGAATCCGACTTTTGGCTACATCAAACGGGATGTTAATAATGGAGGCCAGGGTCCCAGAGGCCAAACCAATCACGAACTTTCTGAGGAACTCCAGAGTTGCGTCCTGCAAATAATATAGAAAGACACTATGTGAAGAAAGAGAAGGCTGTAAAAAGATCAATCAAATTATTTTATCCTTATTCTGTTTACAAATGAGTCCATTATTTTAATTACTTATAACCTTACCAGGTGACATCATGCCATGCTTGATAAAAACTGTTACTCTTCTTTCAGAGACTAGTCAGGGACAGGGTTTCATTCCCATTTCTAACATTCTGAGCCTCAACTTAACCATGATCAGAAACACAGTCATCAAAAGGTTAAGGTTTGTTGTGGACACAGTTTTACCTTGGAGTGGCTGTCATGCCAAAATCTTCTCATGTGCAAGGCAAACAATCATTAATGAGCCTATTATAAGGCTGTGGCCACACAAGCTGCTTGCTCTGGCCAGGGCCGCCATCAGGGGGTAGAGGGGGTACTATCATACCGGCCCGGGCCTAAAGGGGGGCCCGGCTGTGCGGCACTTTTCGAGGCTGTGCCTAAGCTGCGGAAGTCTCAAAGAAGTCCCGAAGAGTCAAAGTCCTGAACTTCCGAAGTCCTAAAGCCGCAAAAAGACCCGAAGCCACAAAAGGAGCCGAAGTTGAAGTCCTGAAGCTGGGACGGGCAGGGCTCAAAAAATTTTGTTGTACAGGCCCCCGTGATTTATAATGGTGGCCTTGGCTCTGGCTGTTGTCAGCCTGCATATTGTTGCAGGCTGGGAGAAGCAGATCTGCTCAGTGCCCCTGCTCCATTGATTTGAATCTGTGGTGAGGCACAGCTCTTTGCACCCCATTCTAGGACAGCAAGAAGTTGGAGAATGTAAAAAGTGCTGGGGGATTGTTTCTTGTATTTTGCCCCATCTTAAATAAATTAGGCCATTACATTTACAGGCAGCAAGCTTTTTCAGCCTTCATAGGAAAGAAGACTGATACCCTTATTTAATTCGTTACTTTATTTTCAGTTAGTATATTTCTATTTCCAACTGTCCACCTGGTATAAACCCTTGGCACTGTACCCTGGGAGAAATAGCAGAATTACTTAAGAAACCACTTGGTTTTATATTCAGCAAGGGGGGAAAACCCATAGCTATTACTTTTACAGATGGATAATCTATTGACAGATAAAATGTTTTGCCCACGGCAATCAATAAAAATCTGCCCTGTCAAGGGAATATCTCTTTTTTTTGGCTACACCTGTATCCTACAATGGAATATATGCCTAATGTAACAACAACAGCTAAAAGCTTAGCACGCCTGTAGCCCAGCAATAATCCTGACCTTCTTATAGAAAATACACTTCCCATTGCTGCAGCTTTCCCTTCCCACTGGGAGCAATAGGGCTACTAAGAACTTTTGTGTCTGCGCTAGGTGTTTTGCTAATACTGTGCTTTCCTGGCTGAGTCAGTGGGGGAGATGTTATTTGCTCTGAGCCTGATATGTGGGTTTAGGAGGATTGTGGGTAATGTGCCTTTAATCAGCAACCTGGCACCCAGCACAATGGGCTCCTTGCAGAGAGATGAGGGAGGATTTCCTTGGGTTGCAACGTTTCTTCCCTGACAATCCCATTGGCTCTGTTTTCGCACATGGTCCAAATCGCCTGCGGGCACGTTTCCTCACACAGGATTCATAAATACAGTCCATAACGAGACTCTGGTTTCGACATATGGGGATGATTTGTGTAATTGGCCTTTACAATGTACTTAGTATTACTGTATCAAAACACAAGAAACCTGAGCACTCTATTAGCTAATTGGCCAGAATATTTTACAAATGACAGCAAACCCTGAACCAGGAAGCTCACTAAAATCTGAATGTGTCCCTAAGACCCCTAAATGTTAAATGAAATAAAAGAGTCATGAAAAAGCCAGCGCACACACACGGCTGCCGCTGGCCTGCAGGTTTTTTCCACATTTCTCCTCAGATGTCGCAGATCTGTCAGCAGGAAATGTTCTCCCGCTACTAAACTAACAAGCTCGCTGTAGTAATGCACCGCCGGCCGTGCCCTTGAATTAAAGAGCTTTTACTGACTGCAGGAGTTGGGACACCTTCACTTAAAGGGACAGACACAGTCGGAATCAAGAGAGAGAAATATAGAGAGGGCTTGTTTGTACAAAACAAATGTTATTTACATATTTTGCTTTGCAGAGGTTCAGTTGTGCAGTTAGCACAAAATAAACAACAAAGTCCCACTGTGTCAGCACAAACTATACCTCAGTCCATATAAATAAGTAAATAGGCATGTTACATGAACATACTACATTGTGCCCCATTCATAACTACATTTTTAAATTTACTTTTACATTTTCCTCACAGAAAAGTATATTAATATAGCTTATTGTGTGCACAGAATCTTTCTACTCTACGACCAGTGTGGGCTGCCCCAGAGAGTTATACAGGAAGTGCTTAACCACTAGGGCTGCTATGGCAACTGCTACAGATAACATGGACACCTGTATGAATGCAAATAAGGAGACAAGTAGAATGCATGGAAAACAACAAACTTATTGATATAGAGCAGTACATGTCAAGAGACAATAGTTTAAAGAAAAACCTCCCTTATTTTCAAATCTGTTAAAATGCAGCAGCAGTTGAGAAAACAATAACTAAAAGTGAATCATAGTTCATACCATGAAAAACCACCCACCCACCACTTCTATATTTCCATGTCATTCTCACCTATAAGTTTATATATATATATGTATCTATAGAATTTTAGAACAACAACCGCACTCACAGGTCTTCAGAAAAATGTGGAGTGGATTTATTCAACGTTTCAGCCCCTACATTGAAGCCGTCATCACGAAGTAAAAAAGTACATAACATGGTGTTACTTAAATGCTAAAATGGCGCCAAAATAGGCAATAAGTGATGTCAGTAGTGGGCGTGATTACAATCAGTTGTCAGTAGTGCATATACCATCAATACTTAAACATTGTTAATATATAAAAGCGACTAATAAATATATGTGAGACATCTTGTGTCTATTACTAGATTTATCCTCAAAAGTGATAAAAAGCCGAAAAGCATAAAAACAGAGTGCGATCATCACCAGTAAAAACATTCATAAAATAAATGCTCACAGAGCCCCAGCCCAGGGTAACTGCAATTCTACACACTCCCACCTGTACGAGTCTCACTCAGCCTCGAGTTTATTCAGCCCTTATAGCCAATCAACCAGGTTCTGGACTAATGTACAGACCGGAATCGATGTAGGGGATGAAATGTTGAATAAATCCACTCCTCAATTTTCACAAGACCGGTGAGTGCGGTTGTTTTTCTAAAATTCAATATGTTGCAATAATTTTACCAGCACCCAGGCACTTTTCCATTTATTTTTGAGTGCACCAGAACAGGACTTTTTTTGTGTGTGTGTGTATGTATATATATATATATCTCTCCCAAACAAAGTTGCACTCACAGGACTTATGAAAAACCAATAATTTATTTAAGGCAAACACTGGCGTTTTGGCTGTTACACCAGCCTTTATCAGTTAAACAGTGAAATATAGAGCCCACATATAATATACATGGTGCTTGGCTGGAACACACAGTCCAGGTGTGTATTCGCACTCTGACTTGTCCAAATGGGTACTATATCAAAATGTGATGAAGAAGATAAGCGCTCCAATATTTCTGATTAACAATTATTTATTCCACTGTGCATACCAACGTTTCGGTCCACATTTGGACCTTTATCAAGGCCAGTTATTTTTAATATATTTAATAAACATGAAGTTTTTAAACCCTGGTGTGCACCTTTCTTCTTGGACATTGGATAATACAGCTTTTTAAAGGTAGCACCCAGATGATTTAATCCTTAACCAATTGATGGATGGTGTGCGTTAGGACTTTGGACTATATATATTAAAAAGTTGTATTGTTTCTTATTTAAAGATGCAATAATCTAGCTATTTATGCTGACTGCATAACTGCCAATAATTCCTGGTGGCCTTAAGTCGGCAATGGTATGCATGGAGTTTCTTGTCCAGCAGCAAGTTTGGCACCCATGTAAGATGGACAGTTTAAGGCTATAAAGGGCAAAGCAGAGTAGATGGGATGTGGCCCATTAATACTGTACCTAAATAAATTGAGCAAGGACTGCTTTCCCCCACTGAATGCAGATCTTAGTGACCAGGCTTTACCATAACAGCTTTGAATCCTTCTTGATCCAATTTCCTTTCCTCTCATAATCAGGAGCACTGCAATTTCTGCCTCATTTACTATTCCAACTGAAGTTATTCTAGCATATTAAAGGGGGGGGGGTATGAGAGCAATTCTGGGATAGACAGTGCCCTTTTATTAGATAGGAAAAACAATGGAAAAAGATAATTGTCTTTAATAAAATTAAAAGGCAATAGGGCTCATACTAAAAGTATAATAAAATGAGAAAAAATAAATCACCACGATAGGCAAACTGGCACACATTTTCAGTAAACTGAATATATTATTTAATGTGCAAGATTCTGTTTGTAACTGCACCCTAATCTGTGCAATTTTAAAAGGCAGCACAGTTCCAAAAACTTTAATTGCATGTTTTAGTACTATGTCACTATGCTAGGTGAAATGCATTTTGCACAATGCAAAGCCCATGAACATGTGTGGTATAGGAACCCTTGCACTGGCAAATTGCCACTAAAATGGTAAGCATCACACTCCTATAATTTCAAGTATAAATAAGACAGTTAAGATGCACCCACCCCCAATTAGTCTTTGAGCTGGCCCCATCTACTGCGCTGGGCCCTCCTATGGGAACCAGCCCAACAGTTTGAAAAACCCCAATATACCAATTTAAAGGCATACTGTCATCGGAAAACATGTTTTTTTTAAAAAACGCATCAGTTAATAGTGCTGCTCCAGCAGAATTCTGCACTGAAATGCCCATGGGGGGTTATTTTTATAATGCTCAGTTTATGTGGTTGAATCACTATATTTACAAATGAGGAAGTCTGGCTCAATTCCACTGGTTAGTCCTAGTTAAGCATTCATTTAAGCTTCTTCGTGCCTGCAGCACTATAAATATTGGATCAATATGCAAATACAAGAAGAGCAAATGGAAATATAGGAGGAACAAATGTATTTTTAATTACTGGTGAATGGTAAATTTGTGTAGTAACAAAAAAATGTATTTAAAAAGGTAACTTCAACCAAAAATCTTTTTTGCAAAGTATAAGAAAATGTCATTCTAAGCAACATTCCAATATACTGTACATTCATTAAAAATAATATTTCTATATGCAACTGCTGTTGAAAGCAGTATTTCTATTTCCTACACTGCCGGTTGTGAAGCAGAAGGCAGTTGATAAACAGAACTAGATAAGAAGTTTCTTTAGCTACATAGTCTCAAGTGTTAGAACCAAATGTGCAGTTAGAAACAAATAAATATGGCTTTCAGTTGCACAAATATTTACTGTAAACAATCGTTGTACAACTGCAAATAATATTTATTGTAAAGTTGCTCAAAACTATGTTTTTGTTATGCAAAATATAAATTTTTAGGTAGAGTGGCATAAATTTAGGGTTAAAAATGCTAATCACTTGGCAAGTCGGAGCTGATTGCGGAGACAGATGGGCGGTCAGTACTGGTGTTTTATGGTCTTTGAGAGGCTGCAGGCTGTATGGTAAATAGAGCCTAGGGTTTAGCTGCTCTATGGTCTACTGAGGCCGACTGAGCATATGAAAAACCATTCAGAATCTGCTGACTTCCAAGTAACACATGCCGATCCCATCATTGCCGCCCCCCGGCTCAAAGACTTTTATTGTTTTTGGCAAAAATGACCTGCAAACAGCTTTAATTGGGATGCAAATTTAATGCCCAGTTTAAAGCTGCTGACAGCTTGATGCTAACACGGTCCTTTCGCCATCTGGAACTATACGCAGTTCGTGATACGACAGCCACAAAGTGTGAAGCAAGAAGATCCTTAGATGTATGTGTCTGCACGCACTTCTTGGAAAGGATATACTTTGTACTTGATCTCCTGGGAGTTCAAAGCTGGAGGGCGTTATGTTGAGAAACGTGTATTCAAATTACATTTAAAGGGGAAAAACACCTAACCAAAAGATCATTGCCTTAATATTTAATAACGTTTAAGGCATTGACTGTATGTAAGAAATACAGCTTAACAGTTAGGGAATCTTAACGACCTTCAATACATTTAAATTGATGCTAGACGCTGGCATTTCTGGCAACGTTTGACCCGTCATATAAATTCCAGCTGGCAAGAAATAGATATGGATGATTTTGCAATTTGTATTTATTATTGTTTTCAAATTATTTAGCTTATTGTTCAGCAGCACTCTGTTTGGAATAGCTACCAAACAAACAGTGGCGTGAACGAGAGACTGGAAGATGAATAGAAGAGCCTAGATATAAATATAAATAATAAAAAGTAACAATAACAATAGAACTGTAGCCTCAAAGCGCAATTGTATTCTGGCAGCTGGGGTCTGTGACCCCAATCTTTCAACAAAACTGGAAAGAGACAGAAGGAGAATTGAGATAATCGAAAAACTATAAAAAGTTTAAAAACTAATAAAAGTTGCTTACAATAGGCTGTTCTATAATATACTGAAAAGTATTTTACTCTGTTTATTTCTGTGAAGAAGAGAAGATTACTAGATGAACTGTTAAAGGCGCTTGCTCATATCTGCAGTTCAGTGTAAAAAAAAATCTATTTATGCCAAAACTAAACAAAAAGCTATCACACACATAATAAAAAGTAATGCTGCATCCAAAACGTATGGTAGTCTAGCCTTGAATAATGTTCCAGTAAAACGCAGCGTGCTAGTAAGTGCTGCATATTTATATATTTGTATTGTTCAAAGAGGCACATGAACCTACAATAAGGCACTGATCAAAAGCACAAGGGTCTCGGTATAATTGTATCAGCTGCCTTTCTGACGCATACTATTTTTGGTTTTATTTATTTATATGGTTCTGGCACAAATAAACTATTATAGTTAAATTGTTGTGCAGATATGGAAGAGCGCCATTAACAGCCCTACTACCAAGCTCTACGTTTTTTTTTCTGTTTGATAGAATGTAATGGTCCAATCCTGCACACCTTGTTAAAGCCCAATATCAATCACTTGCACTAAGCTAAACACAAAATAATGCCATTTCTGACTCTGCAATAAAGGCACCGCAAATTGGTTTCTATAAGTGTTTTCTTCGTTATGGAGTCTGATTTCAATAGAGATGAACACGCTTTGTGTTTTGCAAATAAAAAAAGAAGAATCAAAATTGATTTAGAATTTTACAAAAAGGTTCATTGTTTTCCCATTGAACAGATCAAAGGGCACGTGCTCATTTACTAACACTAGGAAATTTTTTACCAGTGTAAAAAATCATAGACACCAGTCAGGGATTTGTTTTCAGTTTCTGGCTTGTGTTTAACAGTTCTAAGCTATTTGCTGATAGGTTATGAGCACTGGCTCAAAATTAGCCTAGAAAGATGTCATATCAGAGGGGGAAACAAACAATTGTTTTTTTAGGCCAATAGTTCCCAAACTGGGAGCCCTTGCAGATGCATGAAGTTGTTCATGGTTGCTTCCATAATATCAGACTAGGACCAAAGGCATTAGACTGTGAGTTTGCATTGAACATCCCCGGCTTTGGCCATTATATTTGGATGTATCATATAAAATGTATCAATTATGTTAGACGTTCCGGATAAAATAAAGAATAGAATAGAGTAAAATCTCATATGGTTTGCAGTCAGTAGTTCCTAAAATCCAGGATTATGAAAGTATGTGAAGATAAAAAAACTCCAACTTGTCAAACAATAGCACATCATGTAAATAAGTGCAACACATAAATATGAGAAGGTTTGCAAGGTTGTATATTTTGTTCAATGTTCAAGTATTGGTATAATAGCTTCTAGCAATTTCAGCCACTGTCAGATACTGTAGTTGTGGTTTGGGAACTTCACCAATAAAAGACAATTTTGTTTTTAAACAAAGAGTAGCAATACTGAATAAAGGCACCATTATTTGTTGTTAAGAAGTAAATTGTTGATTATCCAGAGTTAGGGCTGAGTATGTTGGAGAGGGAGTAATGTTGGAGTGACACTCTACACCAGTGGCTCATGGGCAACATTTTGCTCACCAACCACTTGGATGTTGCTCCCAATGGCCTCAATTTTTTAATTCATGGTTTGGAGGCAAGTGTTGGTTGCATAAAAATCAGGAATACTGCCACAGAGAGCCTCCTGTAGGCTTCCAGTCCACATGGGGTTACCAAATGGCCAATTGCAGCACTTATTTTGCACCACCCTGGAACATTTTCTATGCTTGTGTTGCTCTCCAACTCTATATCTGAACGTTGCTCATGGGTTAAAAATGTTGGGGACCCACTTGGATTACTGTACATGACTTTATTTAATATAATGTAACTGAAATGAAAATGTGCCGTAAAACATGACATGCAATACATGTATATAGGTGAATTATGACATAATTGTGATCATATGCCATGTAATCTGTCTGACAATATTCAATAAAAAACAAAATGTTATAAAAAAAAATGTTGGTGATCCCCACTTTACACTATGATGCTATAATGAACTCTCTCATCAAGTTTTGGAAGCTCGCCCAGATCATTAATCAAGGCAATACTCATGGCAATTTGTTAATGTGTTGCCATACAATCAGATCACTGTACAGCCTAAGTTCTGAGTTAAATTTGGCAAAGATTACTGTGCAAGATATCAAATAACACTGTTGGGAGTATGGTACCCATTGGGCATCGACCACATCAACGCGCCACGATGGTCCTTGGCTGGTGGGACTTTTAAAAATGCTCAATAGATATCTGGCTGATTTTTAACTAGTTATCAGTTGGGCAGGCAGCCCCTCATACACCACTTGGAGGGGCCAAGTCTCCAGATTTTATTGGCCTGTGTATGGCCTTTAAGACAAAGGAACTCCCCTTTTTATTTTCTACATGATAAAAGAAAATATAATACCAACATAACATAAACTCATTCTGATTTCAATTGCAAATAACTTAAAAATACAATGGCCATCTCTAATTAATTTGAAAATTGCTTAGAATTACAAAAATGCCCGTCCTTGTATAAACATCTTCTGTGCAGACTTTTACATAAGGAATTTCCAGCAGTTTGTTTTGACATTTAAAAAAAAAAAAAAAAAAAAAGATACTGTGGAAATATTTGCCACCCAGGAATATTGCATAGAACAGAATGCTGTCGGACTTCTCCCAAATACCATATGTTCACTGGATGGATTCGATTACGCTGATGATGTCACCCATAAAAATCTATGGAGCCCTTGGGCAGACTCAGGAGCCAATAAAATAGTTTGGAGGACTGCACATGGGCCTCCAGTTGGACAGCCCTCATGTAAGTCTCAGAAGAGCACTCAAGCACCTGCTTACGGCTACAGAAACCTTTCACTATTATTTGTGACTGTTCCAATATGCGATTTCGATAGGGAAAACTTACTCACATCTAGAGTTTCTTTTTCAATCAACTGTTATGCAAATTGGTGCAAGTGAGAAGGCCACAGGGGGACACAGGCTGGGGCAATTTCTCAGTAGCTTCTGTTTATCAGAGAATATTACACTGAAAGATTTATTCTTGCAATTTAATCCAAGGGACCAGTCACTAGGGGGCTACAAATGACATAAGCATCCGCCCTGATATTTACACAAGCTCTGTGTGGCTATACCGAGGCTAACAATCCACTGGCATTCAAATTCTACCTATTATCCTGGTTAATTAATGATGTGGCTGCTTTGGCATCCATCCATACTCAGAATAACCATATACAGAAGGAGGCAGATTCTGGAATTCCTTCACTGTGCAAGCCACTGCCACTTCTGATAAGCTGTTCCATCTGTCCTGCACCCTTGCTGTAATTCATTGCATTATAATGTTACCAGTAAGTCTTCTCTGATTACAGAACATGACCTCTTGTCTAGCCCACCCATCTCTCAGTGAAATATGTTTCCCACTTGAGTACTAAGGAATCCATTAAAGAAACACAGT